>NC_088800.1:69254492-69556689 GCF_011386835.1 Chrysemys picta bellii | reverse complement strand
TGAAGAAATGAGTAATGAATATTAAATAGAGCATCCTGACTTCGGGCTAAATTTGAGTTTGTTTGTTTAAGCTTATACTGGTTTACCCTTTTCCTTGTGTAGAGGCTGATTTACATTGACATCATCTGGCAGCATTAAGGAGCATTACATTCACACCTATGTTAAGGCCCCCTTTTACACTGCCAGAGCAATGGAGATGGGCTGTCTGATTTTGTGCTCAGGGAGGGATTCTGGCAAAATAATGGCCCATTTACTCAGTGACACCAGCTACAGTTTACAAGATGATCCTGAAGAAACCGAGCCTAATGTCATCATTTGATTCAATTCCACGATATCATCAACTTGAAAACAGGGCAAGAAAAGGCCAGACCTTAGCCTTCATCTGTCTTTTTTTTTCATTTCAGTTTCCTGTTTCCTCTCTTATACACTGGGGCCATGTCAGCTACGCACTAGTGAGAATGTATTTCTTTGTGCTGATGACAAAGAATGCAACCATCATACACTCCCTTAAGAAAAAAAGATATTTACAGTTAAAGTTGAATAGTGGGGCATCTTTTCCTCTAGCTGGGTTTTTCTAAGTGCCTTAAATGTATTGAAGTGGACACATAAGGGATCAGACGTCCAGCTGGTATAAATCAACACAGGTTTACTGACTTCAATAGAAATACTCCAGTAAGTTCCAAATGGTCCAACACTCTCTGTGTCAGCAGGGAGTGTCTCAAGGTTATTATGGGAAACATTACGTCGAACCATTGGGTTACTTCTTTAATTTGATACACTGTCATAATTTGGCCACAAAACAGGTGCATGTTAGTGGAGCTGAAGTAGAATTTATGTGGCTTTCTGGCACAGTTGCCAATATTTGAGGTTTTCTCAGGGGACCATAGAGGCTAAGACTCTGTGGATGGCAAGGAAGTTGTGTGCACAATATGGTGAATTTTTTGAAACTTTAAATTAGAACTATCTCTTATTAGAGAGTCAAAAATTATGGTATTTTCAGGCTGTTCTGCCCTCTTGCCAGCCCAGAGGTCCACTCAGTATTTTCTTTGCCCCTTAGGTAGCATCACCACCTGATGTTTCATCACAATAAGGCAATGCCAGAAAGACCCAGCAAAAGCCAGAGCAAATATTCAACACGTGTGGGGGAGGCAGAGAATACTGAATTGGAGCTCAGAGATGCAAGCTGAAATCTAGAGATTTGCTCATTTCTACACCAGTTCCTGACAGGCTCAGGGAGCCTGCATCTGGAACAGCTCTGCTTCTCAACACAATCCGGCTCCCACTACCTTTTATTTCTTAGAGGGAAAATGTTGTAGCCTCCTACTGTGACGGAGGGCAACCCCTAGGCCTACCACCTTTTCTGTGCCCACTGTGGATGTCTTATACCTCTCCTGTGGTATTTTTTTAAACTCACTTATCCAGTGCCTCCTTGCTCCACTCACCCTAGGAACAGAGCTAGATCTGCTGACACTGGTCACTGGCTTGTAGTCAGCAGCGAAGAATAGCAAGAGGGGATGAATGGCCCCTCTAACAGCAGCTTCAAGTGACCAGCTTCAAGAGGTTTTTGGTTTTTTTCCAATCCCAGCCATTCAGTATAGATAGGGGACCTAGAAGAGGGCTATGTCTCAAGACTGTCCAGCTCATAGTAGTGCTATGTTTTGGGTGACAAAATCTCAAGAGAAGTTCCCTCTAAGTAGGGTGACCATATGTCCTGTTTTTGTTAGGACAGTCCCCTTTTTAAGCTCTGTCCCAAACGTCACAATTTTTTTTGGCAACAATGGGTATTTATCCCATTTGTTCTTGCCTTAGGGGGCTGCAGAGGAATGTTCGGGCAAGAGCAAATGGGACACATGCCCGGTTTTGCCAAAATAGTTGTGATGTCAGCTTGGGCGGGTGGCCCCGCATAGTGGGGCTTGGGTGAGCGGTGATGCCAGGTGGGGCTGGCCTGAGCCACCTAGCATCATTGCTTACCCAGTGTCCCATTTTCACTGTAGGGAAATATGGTCACCCTACCTCTAAGCCACAAATTTTTTTCCTGACAATAGTAGGATAATCTACAAAGGGGAGAGACTGGAGAAGATCAGTTTTATAGGATATTATGCTCCCCCATCTGTATGAGGGTGCCCTGTTAAGTAAGCCCAGCAGCCTTCTAGTATTTGGACCATGATGCTTAATATCAACTCTAGACATTATATCTGCAAAACAAGGTTAAAAGAAACAGAATATGAATGGAAAGTCATATGTTTATCCAGGCAATTTGATAACAGCCTCCTTTGTAACGCTGTTCCAACACTTCTACTTGGGCCACTCACTTTTTTTGTGAGGCGATCGAGGACAAATAAGGGAAACCAACAACATTCCATTTCTGTACCTAGTACACAGAGAGTGGATAGATGTTGCTTTGCTGGAGCACTAAAATGGGATGCAGGAGATCTGGGTATGATTCCCAGGATCTGCCACAGATTTCCTCTCTCTGGCCTCAGTTTCCCATCTTAAAATGGGGATACTACTTCATTTCTCCTAACCGTTGTCCATCTCATCTACCTACACTGGAAGCTCGTCAGGGAGGGGCTGTCTCTTACTATGTTTTGGTACAGGGGTAGTCCATTTTTTTTTTGGTCAGGATCCAAATTTCTTAGTCAAGGTATAATCAAGATCCAAACTCCAGAGAAAATAATAAAAAACCAACAACAGCAACAATGATAAGTAAACAAAAAGATTTTGTAGTCCATTCAAGAGCATCTGGCAGTCTGGCTTTGTCCCATAGCCGGTCTATTGACTACCCCGGCCTAGGACAATGGGGACCTGAACATGGTTTGGGTCTCTGGGGAAGCCAGCGTAATACAAACATGCTCACATTATGTAATTCTGAAGTGGGCACCATTAAAACATGAGTATACTTTAAAACATCTTCCTATATTGACAGTGGTCGATACTGCTGCACCACAATTGCTGCAGAATGCCAAAGGTTAATAGTAGGGAACCTACCAAACTATTAAAAAGGAATTGGGAGGTGCAGGGTAAAATTATAAATAGAAAAATCTCTGTAAAATAAATAGGCAATATAGCTGGAGCCGGCAAAGGAACTGAACTTCAGAATTAAGGCCACGTTTCTATAATCCTTCAATTGTGTTTCATTATAGCAGCACACATGATGATGTAGGATGGACAGTAAGATCACTTATGGTTTTACAAAAGCCGGTTCCAAACGTGTGCTGAACCAATAGGAAAACAATGTTGGCTAGCCTGCAGACGGTCTCATTCTTCAACTGCACAAAAACCTGGGAATGGCACTATATGAGAGCAATTTGTTTTTGTCATGATGCAGTCGTCTAGAAATCGTATTTGTCCATCTGTTATTCGGCATCCTTCCTTTTCCTAAGGCACAGCACATATTGCCTTTATGCTGGAAGGAATTTAGGATTCTAGGTTGGCAAATGAGTTCATTGATCATAATGAAATATGGCAAAATATCAATAGTTCCTGTTCTGAGACATTACAAGGATTCACAGTGACTGGTTCCATGAACAGTAAAAGAAAATTCTGTTTCAACTTTTATTTGGAGTTTGATTGTCACCAGTGTAACTTAACTAATAGCAAAACTTAATTTTCTCCTACTAGTAAAGTACAATGTAGGAATGTGTAGGGTCCAGCTGGACAAAGCTTTAGCTACATGAGTACATGAGCTACTCATGTAAATAGGTCCACTGCTTAATACAGCTACTTGACATACAGGAATAATCTTTACTCTTGAAAGGTTTGCATGATCTGGTCTCATATCTTCTAATTATGGGCTATGGTGACCACAAAGAAGGAGGATCAGTTTCTACCGTGTCCATTGCCTTTTAAAAGGTGAAATTCACCCTTATGCAGAGGGCCAGTCCAAGACCTATACACACTGCATAGACCTTGTGTTGGTTCTCTGTCCAGGAATGAATTTCACTGTAACGGAACCAAAAAGTGCTCATAAGTTATTACTTCCACCACTTTTTTCATTTTCCAACCCAGCAAAATCAGTTAGTAATAATGCCAAGAAAGAAAGGAATTTATTGCTAGATTAGTACTGAATAGCTAAAACACCTGAAAGGAACTGCAATCCAGATTCACGGAGGTTAAAATCTCTCTCCATTCAGATTTTTAAAAAATTATTGGCCTGATTTTCAGAAGTGCTGAGTACCCAGAGCTCCCATTGACCTGGCTGGGAACTATAGGTGCTCAGCACCTTTGAAGCCATCGGGTTACAGGGGACTAACACTGCAAGAAACATAAGTGTGACGTTTATCTAGAAGCCTTCAACTCAGGCAGTGGCACAGTGCATTCGTAGTTACCAGTAATGATTTTAACCTAGTCTAGATGGACCAATCTTTCAAGTGGAGAGAGGTGATTTCAATTACATACTAATTTATATCTGGGCCTCTCCTGTGAGCAGCTTGTGCCAAATTGAATATGGTGCTTTTGTGATATGGGATTACAGTTAAAAGAATTAAGGAGGAACTACCTAATTAATTTCAGTTAATTTTATTAAAAGACTTATGTCTGTATGTGAACCAGCCTCCCAGAGGTGAAAGAGTGCAGTAGTATTTCATTCGCAAGGCCAGCCAGCCTCCATAACACATTATAATTAATAGAATTGTTGCCAGTGCAGCAGATCTGTATTTGCATATCTAAATAGCACACATGGATATCCGGTCTTCTCTTTTAGTGCAGAACTTCACAGCAGATACTGTTGTCTACTTAAAATGCTGTGGGCAGCCCAGTCTTTGCTGGGGGTGACATATCTTTATGCATTTGATTGCTATTGTTTTGCTGTAGATTACGGTTTTCAAATGTCATTGTGATCTACACAAAATGACAATAGCTGTAATTATACTGAGTAAGGAGGTAACATTCTGAGGTAAGGTGCTATTTACAACTAGGATGACACTTTATAAGAGCTAAGACACAGTCCTGGCATGAAGCAGAGTAAACAGGCTGTATGTGGACTAATTACCTGGAGGCTTGGGAAGGTCTGAACTTTCTTCTCTTAGCTGGGGTACAGCACTGAGCATCTACATGCCCTCTCCATGACTTCTAGAAGACTTCAACACTGCCCAATCCACAGCCACTACATGCAGGGTTAAGCCCCAGGGATAACCTGCCTAGTTGCAGACCCACTGACCCCTCCTGCATCTATCAAGTCCTTCCCACAGTCTGTCAGTGCCAGTCCTCAAAAGTCCCCTTTGAAGGTCTGCTAATGTGATCTTTGTGATTCTACAACCTTGGATGGCTGTTTGAACCCTGACCGGCTACATGCAGTGGAAGTCTAGTGATTCTACTATGGTCCTGTCTTACCAAGGCTTTTACTGAACCAACCATGTCTACTAAGGGTAGTTAAACACTGGAACAAATTACATAGTGAGATTGTGGAATTGCTGTCCTTGGAGGTTTTTAGGAACAGGTTAGACAAACACCTGTCGGGGATGGTCTAGATAATATGTAGCCCTGCCTCAGTGCAGAGGACAGCACTAAATGAACCATCAAGATCCCATCCAGTCCTCCATTTCTTCGATTCTATGTGCCACCCCTATAAACACTGATGCGCATGCTTAACTTTAGATGTAGAAGAAGTCAAGTTATACATTGACGTCAACTAGACTATTCACAGTGTGCAAGATTAAGCATTTGTGAAAGCGGTTGCAGGACTGGAGCCTCAGGGAGTGCTTCTTACAATATTCTGTTAGACCATATGTCCACTGTAAATGCAAAGTCTAACAACTGACTGTGGGGCCCACCCCATTCTCCCTTGCTCTTCCCCAAATCTGACCTCCTTGCCTTTTTCCATCCCTCGTTGTGGCACCTTTCCTTCCAGCAGGAAAAGCAGAATTTATAATGAGATTGGTGTCAATGCAGAAGTCAAACCAATTTTTATTTCTCCATGTGACACCAGTTCTGTATAAAAATACCCTTTGCAGAAATTCAGCTCTGTGCAATCTTCCTAAAGGTTTAGAAGATATGCTGTCCAGAGACATCGGGATTATTATTTAAAATGCTATTCAAACCATACTGTAGCATTCATGGAGTTATTTAGAATACTCTTAGTCCAGCCTGCCAAGAGCCTGACCTGCTATCACTAGTCATCGTCATTCTACTCTTAACATACCAAGTTCCAAACTTGGCGATATGGTTAAGCCTACTCATAACCAATCTGTAAGCACTGTACAGAAGAACTGCAGGAATGGGTAACGTCTGCAAAAGTCGTGCTTAAAGCAGATCAATAAAATTCACCTTTTGAGAAGAATGGAGCTTTCCCAATACTGTTTATGTGCATGCAGATAGTCAGTCCTATCTCAATTTGCTCAGCTAGATTAGAAACCTAATATCAATGGTTTAAACTAAAAAGCCTTGGAAGTGCTTACTTTTTCTTTTACTTATGTACAACATGAGGTTTTATTAGCCAATGATTCCTGTTGCAGGGTACAGTATCTAAGGTCTTGTAGCCTTGCATAGCCACTGGTATAAATTAAGATTATAATTTAAAATCAATATAATCAAATTTATGCAAATCTTCGTGTGAACACTCATATTTCAACATTACACTGGATTATTTTGGTTTAGCTCAAGTCAGTTAGAAACAGGTTTAACACAACCAAAATAAGCCATTCTTAAATCAAAATAAGTTTGTCCATGCAGCCTTTTGCGTCAGTTTAACTATATTGTTTTAAAGCCAATTAAGGTTATACCAATGCAATTTTCTTATGCAGAACAGACCTAAGAAAAAAGGAATAGGACTGTAAAACAAAACATTAAAAATACATAGGCAAATGCACATACTAATTTTATAGTACATATTTTAATGTAAAGGCAATGAGTGGGTAAGTTTTTTGTAATTAGTAACTGCACAGGAGCAGTTGATTTCACAATACCTGCAGGTGAATAGCTCTTCGTCGGTTAAAACAATCACAACATTTCTTTAGTGCATATTCTGTACACTATATCCTACAGGATCAACTAAAATAGAGTAAAAATGAAAAACAGAATGTGACACTTTCCTGGTATGGCTGATTTTTTTCTGAAATCCTTTAGAGATTTTCCATTTTCACACAGTTTTAGTTAACTCTCTACCATATGCTCTGCAGTATATGTATTAAAGAAATCCTATGCATGACCCCAAGTGAGAATCTGGCCTTATGTTTTTCTTCTCTCAGAAGATACTAGAATATATTGAATTCTATTTAAATTACCAATTTCTAAACTTCTCCTATGCTTCCAGGCTAGGAAAGGGATTAGCTACTTGATGTTAAAACTCTTTAAAAAATTCAGTGTGTATTTTCTAAATGTCTATCAATCACAATCACTGAATGATCAGCATAGCTGTTGTCCTACCTGGAGCCTGACATGCCTCTGTCAGCAGAGGCTGGGTAGAGAAGAGGACTAGGATGAAAAAATTATTACTTAAAATGTAGTGCATGACTGATCTCTCTCTCTCTCTCTCTCGCTTTCTTCCCATCCCCTCAGCCCTTCTGTCTCCAGCTAACCCAAACACACTCGGATGTTTGACTACTGTAGATTGTACATGCATCCTATGGCCATGTTGTCATCTTCAGTATATCATAGGCCTTATAAACAGACAGAACCTCTTTTGTGTTTATAAGCAGCTTTTTGGAACAGGGAATGCCATGTACGATATGCTCGCATGGTGCCTAGCACAATGGGGTCCCCACTGTTTGAAGCCTCCATGTACGAGTGCAATATAAACACGTAATAGTAAAATATACAAATAATGCTCAAGTATAATCTGTAATACCAGAAGAGCTTCAGCAGGTGGCAGCAAAGGGAGACCTGACTCAGGCCCATATCACAAAACTGGGTTCCCATCACTTTCAGACTAGAGAGAACCGGAAGGTGACACAGATGAAGGCTACCCGGTGAGATCAGATGCATCAGTTAGGGCTAAACTATGCTGATCTTCCTCAGATTGTTGGTGTGCACTTACAAGAGGAAGTGTTTCACAATATAGCTTTGGGGGGAATTGACGGGCTTTAAATAGGTATTTTAAAAAGTAACTGCTACCTTTTTCAGTTGAGAAAGGATTAGGAAAGTAACGTAACGGGCATTTGCTTAATTACTGCTTTTACATATTTTAGCCTTCCATTTGCACCACCTTCTGATGTGCAATTTCTGAAGAGGTAGCTGCTTGACCTCTGGGTTCCATGATGTCAAAATAAAAATAGATTGTTTTGCTTTAGATAGTAATTAGTAATTGCTAAATTTGCATCCAAATATTGCCCCTTATCAGTTAGATTGAATGTTAAGAAGAGTCACATCCCAAAGTTTCACAAAACTGAACTGCATCTGCCTTTTACTCTGCATGAATAATAATGTCACATTTTAAAAGTCAGTTGCACATACTGTGTAGTAACAGATAAAAATGTCCTCACCTGCATGGTGATAAGGTTATAGCTCTATTCCCTCAATTAAGATTTTTAATTTCTCCAAAAACAAGTGTTGTACGTGAATTCAAACCAAGGAATTACTGTGCCACATTTGTTATTTATAAAAAAAAAAAACTTACAAAGAAGAGCCAGAGAGAAAGAGCCTTGTATTTTATTGTTGTTTTAAACCTATTGTCATCTTCAAAATGGCATCAGTTATTGTGGTGGCTTTAAGTACTTAATGCAAAACCCATTTTTCTTTGTCAAATGCTTTACATGATATGAGGCGATATTAGGCACACAGACGGAGTACTTTTCTCAGCAACTCAGCCAAGCATGTGTGTCTTTCTCCTACTCTCCCCCCTCCCCCCGGATTTATGTTATGAAAAGATACATATATTGAAACAAATCATTTTCTCTGCACATGAAAAACAAAAAGATAGACATAGAAGAGGTGGTGGAGAAAATAGAACAGCTGTAAATAATTTGAATCCCAAAATATATTTAAAGGCAAGTTCAACATATGTTTCAATTGTTGTGATAAAACATACTGAGCTTATCAAGAAGCAGTATTTGGATGACAGTTTGTATGTGGCTTGAAGATAAGGGAACAAAGCAATTTTCTAGCGCTCTCCAATCCTTCAAGTGGGCAATTTTTAAAATCCCTGTAAATGAAAGATGACGTTATGAGGAGAAATAAGGTGTATTTGGTTATTTTTGCTCCTAATTTTATTCAAAGAATTTATGAAAGTGGTGTACTCAAATACTGTCAAAGAGCTACAGGGTACAGTGCTTACTACCAGAAGTAGTTCCATTCCCTTCAGTGGGGACTCCCAGCAATAAGTACATACTACACCTGATAGAGTTTGCAAGACTGGACCTTAAATGATTGCTGCATTTGATACAGCTTAGAACAACATGCATTAAAGTTTTAGTTTAATAAAATGCAGAGTAGTTTTACTTCCACATCCAATGGGTCCATTACCATAAATACAGAGGGCTCTTACACAAATACAGAGGATGCAGAGAAGTTTGGGGAGAAAAAAAAAAAAAAACCACGCTTCTTCCTCTCCCTCCCACATGACAAACACTGCCCTCTTCCCAACACTAAGCAAGTTAAAGGGAAAAGTCCAGCACATTAAGTTAAGAGACAACTACTGTAGGCCTCAGTCTACCAGGACACACATATGCATAACTTAAACACATTAATAGTCCCACTGATATCACATGCTTAAGCGCTTTGCTCAATTAGGGCCTTAAATCATTATCCAAAGACCATTTCTGTCAATGGGAATCTTTCCATGGATGTCAGAGGGCTTTCGATCAGGCCCTTAGTGCATAGTTCTTCACCCATTAAGTTGATGGCAAATCTCTCGCGGGGTTTAATCAGAGCAGGATTGGGCTCTTAAATCTTTGTACTCTCCATATTCTCAATAGCAAACCAACATGATGGTAGGAATGATAAAGATAATGGATTTCAAGAAGGCAAAATTTAACAAACTCAGGGAGTTGGTAGGATCCCATGAGAAGCAAGTCTAAGGGGGAAAAACAGTTCAAGAGAGTGGCCAGTTTTTCAAAGAGAGACATTATTAAGGGTAGAAGAGCAAACTATCCCACAGCGTAGGAAAGATAGGAAGTACGGCAAAAGACCTGACTTAACCAGGAGATCTACAATAATCTGAAACTCAACCCCCCCCCACCCCAAGAGTCCTGCAAATGTGAAAACTAGATCAAATTACAAAGGATGAATATAAACAAATAACACAAGTATGAAGGGACAAAATTAGAAAGGCACAAAACAAGATTACTTTATCTAGAGACATAAAGGGTAACAAGAAAACATTCTACAAATACATTACAAGCATGAGGAAGACCAAGGACAGGGTAAGTCTGTTACTCAATGGGGGGGGCGGGGGAGGGAGGAACAACAGAATATGTGGAAATGGCAGAAGCGCTAAATGACAGTTTCAGTTTTCATCAAAAAGGTGAGTAGTGATTGGACATCTAACATAGTGAATGCCAGTGAAAATGAAGTAGGATCAGAGGCTAAAATAGGAAAAGAACAAGTTAAAGACTAGTTAGATGTTTTCAAGTCACCAGAGCCTGATTAGATATATCCTAGAATACTCAAGGAGCTGATGAAGGAGATATCTGAGCCATTAGTGATCATCTTCGAAAAGTCATGGAGGACTGGAAAAGAGCAAATAGAGTGCTAATCTATAAAAAGGGGAATAAGGACAACCCAGGGGATTACAAACCAGTCAGCTTAACTTCAGCACCTGGAAAGATAATGGCGCAAATAATTAAGCAATCAGTTTGCAAACACTTATCTTCTAAGGCGATAAGTAAGGTTACAATTTTGTCATGGTTATTTTTAGTAAAAGTCATGGACAGGTTATGGGCAACAAATAAAAATTCATTGGAGCCCATGACCCGTCTGTGACTTTACTAAAAATAACCAGGGGGGCAGGGCTAGACAGTGGGGAGGAATAACAGCTGGAGACCCATGGGGGGTGGGACTGACAGGCTGAGCCCCGCCTTCAGCCTCCCGCCGCACGGAATCCGTGACTGCGATGACCTCTGTGACTAAATCATAGCCTTAGTGATAAGTAACCGTTAGCATGGCTTGGTCAAGAACAAATTATGTCAAACCAATCTAATAGCTTTCTTTGACAGGGTAACAAGCCATGTGAATAGGGGGAAGCAGTAGATGTGGTATATCTCAATGTTAGTAAGGCTTTTGATACTGTCTCACATGACCTTCTCATAAAGAAACTAGGGAAATACAACCTAGATGGAGCTACTGTAAGATGGGTGCATAACTGGTTCCCAGAGAGTAGTTGCCTGTGAACCACTGATATCAGTTCTGGGTCTGGTTCTGTTCAATATCTTCATCAATGACTTAGACAATGGCATAGGGAGTACACTGATAAAGTTTGCGGCTGATACCACACTGGGAGGGGTTGCAAGTGCTTTGGAGGATAGGATTAAAATTCAAAATGATCTGGACAAACTGGAGAAATAGTCTGGAGAAAATAGGATTAATTCAATAAGGCCAAATGCAAAATACTCCACTTAGGAAGGAACAAACAGTTGCACACATACAAAATGGGAAATGGATGCCTAGGAAGGAGTTCTGCAGAATGGCTCTGGAGGTTACAAGCTAAGTATGAGTCAACATTATAACACAGTTGCAAAAGAAGCAAACATCATTCTGGGATGTATTAGGAGGAATGTTGTAAGCAAGACACAAGTAGTAATTCTTCCACTCTACTCCATGCTGATTAGGCCTCAATTGTAGTATGATGTCCAGTTCTAGATGCCACATTTCAGGAAAGATGTGGACAAATTGGAGAAAGTCCAGAGAAGAGCAACACAAATGATTAAAGGTCTAGAAAACATGATCTATGGGGGCAGATTGAAAAAAAATGGGTTTGTTTAGTTTGTAGAAGAGAAGTCTGAGGGGGAACACGATAACAGTTTTCAAATGCATAAAAGGTTGCAACAAGGAGGAGGGAGATAAATTTAACCTCTCTTTAGCCTCCTAGGCTAGGACAAGAAGCAATGGGCTTAAATTGCAGCAAGGGGGGTTTAGTCTGAACACTAGGAAAAGCTAACTATCAGGGCAGTTAAGCACTGGAACAAATTGCCTAGGGAGGTTGTGGAATCTCTGTCGTTGGCAATTTTTAATAGCAGGTTAGACAAACACCTGTCAGAGATGGTCTAGAGAATACTTAGTTCTGCCTTGAGTGCAGGGAACTGGACTAGAAGACCTCTCGAGGTCCCTTCCAGTCCTACGACTCTATGATTCTATGATCGCTGCATATGCAGAAGTACACCACGAGAAATCCAGGAATATTAAAAGGTAAAGGCCTGATACAGAAATGCTAATCGATGTCAACAGGGTGAGAGCTGGCCAAATTAAAATGTAGTGTAAGAGGATGCAAATCAGTTGGCGTCAGCGGAGTAGTGCTGGGACAGAATTTTGACCTATGCACTCCCCTTGATTGATTTTAAGAACATTTAATGAAACGTAAATTCACTGAGAAGTATCATAACTGTTTTAATATCCCTAAAAGATGTGTAGTTTTCTTTCTATGAAAGCAGTTCTCTTATGCATTTTAGCACAGGTTCTTCTAAAAAAATAATATTTCCACACTGGAAACTAATGTAATATTTGTAACAGTTCAAACATTATTTTACAGGGATAATGGTTCATTATTTTTAAATACTCTGGAGGCAATGCAGAGATTTGAAAGCAAAAAGCAGAAGGAATATAAACAAATATTAATGCCTGTTTCATCTGCCGTGTAACATGGTGATCTGCCAGATTCTTTGTCTGAAATTCTGCTAGAATTTGATTATTAAAAGCAAGACTGCTTTTTTTGGCGCACCATGCTTATTATCAGTAATAAAAAGACAGAAATTAATAAGTGAATGCAACTGTTATTACTAGATAGTGTTTAAACCATTGTGGAACTTGAAAATGAATTGGGGCCACCTTTCGCAATTTCATATTCCTTCAGCAGAGGTTTTCCGAAAGCTACATTTTGCAATTATTCTGCATGATGTGTTGCATTCTGGTTTGGATCACTTATGCCACATTATGATGCATTCTTTGCAGGGTCCCACAAGGACTTTTATGTTTTACAAGATGCTTTTTAATTTATTCTGAAATGGCTTCAGAACTCAGGGCACACACGTAGCTTTCTGACTGGTTCTCACTGATGTCAAACAAATGTCAGTAGTGCCCAGAATGACTTTTGCCTTATAAATTCCATTACGTAACAGAGATGGCACACTCCAGACAGTGCATTTCTAAAGGCCCATTGCCAGAGAAGGGGCAACTAGTTCAGGTAAATTAAGAAATGACTGGAAATTTTATCCAAGCCCCTGAACCAGACAAACAAACAAACTCTGTCCAAATAAAGTCCTCTCCTCCCACCTGCATTTTCTATTCCATTTCTCTCATAATAAAAATAATAAAAAAAAAAAACAATTGGGGGGGTTGAATCAAATCTGAAACTTTTGAGAATTTTCAGTGAATTGAAAAAGTCTATTTCTGGACTGTTCAATGGCACCGATTCGAACCTGGGTCTCCCACATCTCAGATAAGTACCCTAACCAGTGGGCTAAAGATGATAAAGGTATGAAGAAGGGTGGGAAGGCATTGGAAGTAGAAGAGATGACATTCCCAGAATGACATTTGCCTCCTGTTTTGTGAAGGGCCAAAACTTATTTATGTCAAATTCATGAACAGGAACAGTTTTGGATCAACCGAAATAGCATTTTTCAGCAAATTAATTATTTGAAAATTTTCACCCAGCTCCGCTCTCACCACTAATTCAGCCAGCCTCCCCTCTCCATGGTTCACACCCCATGCAATCGCTCACATACTTCATTGGTCCTATTTTATATTCCAGTTCAGCCAGTGATGAGCTCCCAAAATCCTAATAACCAGTTCCCTACCGGGTCCTCGGCGGCACTTCGGCGGGAGGGGGGGGGCCTTCACTCGCTCCGGGTTTTTGGCGGCATTTCAGTGGCGGGTCCTTCACCCGGAGCAAGTGAAGATCCCCCCGCCACCAAAGTGCCACTGAAGACCCATCAGGGAACCGCGCAGTGAGTACAAGCCCCACGTGCCTGTCTCCCCCCCACACACCCACCTGACCCCAACCCACTTCCTGCCCTGACTGCCCCCCTCAGAACCCATAACCCATAAACCCCCCCGTTCCTTGTCTCCACCACCCCCACCCGAGACCCCCCCCACCCTAACTGCCCCCCCAGGACCCCACCTCCTACCCAACTCACCCCACTCCCTGTCCCCTGACTGCCCCGACCCTATCCACCACCACCGCGATAGACCCCCAGAACTCCCACGCCTACCCAACCCCCCACATTCCCAGTCCCTTGCCCACCCTCTCCCCCTTATCCAACCCCTCCTCCCAGGCCCGTCCCCCTTACCATGCTGCTCAAAGCGGCAGGAGCTGCAGAGCTGCCCAGAGTGCTGGCGCCGGCAGCGCGGGACTCTGCAAGAGGGAGGGGAAACGGGGGAGGGGAAACGGGGAAGCCTCCTTAGCTGGGAATTCAGGCAGGCCGGACAGGACGGATCCGTGGGCCGGATGTGGCCCGCGGACCAGAGTTTGCCCACCCGCCAGCCCCTTTACAACTGGTTCTACACTAGCTTCTAAATTTAACAACCGGTTCTTGCGAACCGGCGCAAACCGGCTCCAGCTCACCACTGAGTTCAGCCAATACTTGGTTCCTCCTTGTCATTCCAATATTCCATCCATTCAACTTCCAAACCTACTCCCAGTGCAGCTGCCAACCCAGTCTCTGACTGCCCCATTGCCACTTGCATTTACAATGCTACTTAACGCAACCTCTGGCTTCCTCTCTCTGGCCCAATTCTGTCTCCTCCCAATAGAAACTTGACTCTAGCCCATCTACGTTGGGTCATCGGGTTCCAAATTTGACTTATTCTCCCCTGCAATCAGAGAAGAACAGCTCTGAATGAGGATAGATTGACTCTTCTCTATTAATCTGATAAAAAAATAAATTGATGAACACAGCAATCATAACTTCCAACTTTAGGGCCTGATCCAATGCCCTTTGAAAGCAAGATCCCCATAGACTCCAATGAACTGTGGATCAGACGCTTAGTGCAAATACAGATACATGAGTAAAATGGGGCATTGTTCGATCTTTGAAAGATATCTTCTTTCCACATCCATAATGTCCATGGCTTTGGACATTAACTCAGTGAAACAGGAAAACACCTTCTACTCCTGAAGTTTTTGTTGATACATTATTTTTACCTCTTTGACTAAACAAATGGCTGATGGAGGAGAAAAAAGGGAAATAGTCTAGTGTTACAAAAATCTGAGCCAGAAGGGAAGGAAGAAATTGCCCTGACTCTAAAGTGGCAGCACTTTCTAGAGCCAAGCTCTATCTGTATCTTTAGCTTTTCCTGACACACACTGCCCCATTGCTATAGGTATGTTGTGTTTGATAAACTAGTAATTTTAACTATTACAGTAGAACCTCAGAGTTAGAGAATTACGAACTGACCAGTCAACCCCCCCCCCCCCCACACACACACACACACACCTCATTTGGAACTGGAAGTATACAATCAGGCAGCAGCAGACATACACACAAAAAGCAAATACAGCAGTGTTAAACATAAACTACCGAAAAATAAAGGGAAAGCAGCATTTTTCTTCTGAATAGTAAAGTTTCAAAGCTGTATGAAGTCCATGTTCAGTTGTAAACTTTTGAAAGAACCATAACGTTTTGTTCAGAGTTACGAACGACCGCCATTCATGAGATGTTTGTAACTCTGAGGTTCTACTATAGTCCTATAAGATTTTTTTCCAAAATTAACCCAGAAACATCACACATGATGATAGATCATAGAAATTGAGGTTGGAAGGGACCTCGAAAAGACATTAGTCCATTCCCCTGTGCTGAGGCAAGATCAAGTATACATAGACCATCCCTGACAGACATCTTTCTAGCATATTCTTTAAAGCCTCCAATGATGGGGGATTCTACGGCCTCCCTTGATAACTTATTCCAGTACTTGACTATTCTTACACTTAGAAAAATTTTCCTAGTATCCAGCCCAAATCTCCCTTGCTGCAGATTAAACTGATTATTTCTTGTCCTGCCCTCTGAGGGCATGGAGACCAGTGATGACCATCCTCTTTATAAACACACTTACGCTATCTGAATTCCATTATCAGGTCCCCTTCCAGTCTTTTTTTCCTCTCAAGACTACACATGCCCAGTTTCTTTAACCTTTTCTCATAGCTCAAGTTTGCTAAACCTTTTGTCATTTTTGTTGCTCTCCTCTGCATTCTTTCC
This sequence comes from Chrysemys picta bellii, assembly GCF_011386835.1. NCBI lineage: Eukaryota > Metazoa > Chordata > Testudines > Emydidae > Chrysemys > Chrysemys picta. Next base: position 69,540,412 of record NC_088800.1, on the reverse strand, counting down.
TATTTGCCCACATCTTTCTTAAAGTGGGGCACTCAGAACTGGACACAGTACCCCAGCTGAGGCCTCAGCAGTGCCAAGAACAGCAGACAGTTACCTCCCAGGTCTTACATAGGACACTTCTGTTAATCCACCCCAGAATTGTGTTTGCTATTTTCATTGCAGCATCACACTGCTGAGTCATATTAAATTTGTGACCTACTATAACTCTCAGATCCTTTTCTGCAGTATGACTGCCTAGCCAGTTATTCCCAATTCTATATTTGTGCATTTGATTTTTCCTCCTTAAGTCTAATACTTTGCACTTGCCTTTATTGAATTTCATGTGGTTGATTTCAGACCAAGTCTCCAATTTATCCAGGTCATTTTGAATTCTAATCAAGTCCTCCAAAGTGCTTGCAACTCCTCCAGGTATGGTGCCATCCACAAATTCTATAAGTGTACTCTCTGCTCCATCAGCCAAGTCATTAATGAAAATATTGAACAGTACTGGACCCAGGACAGACCCCTGCAGAACCCCACTAGATTCTTCTCCCAGTTTGACAGCAAACCATTGATAGCTTCCCTTTGGGTATGGTTTTTCAACCAGGGTGCATCCACCTTATAGTGCGTGCACCTCAATCACACTTGCCTACTATGCTTATGAGAATATGCACTTAGATGAAACATTTCATACGAAATCTTACAGGGAACACTTAACGAAGGATATGCAAAACTATTCATTTATAGCCATCAAAATCAATACACCCTAATAAGGGTTCTATTTAAAAGGCAGCTGGGCTCACTGAATGATCGTTTTTAACGTATCTACCAAGGTTTCTTTGCCCTGTGGCTCACTTTTTGAAAAAGGAAAAGGAAAAAACACATATAGCTGGTCATATTTTGTCTCTCTCTGAATTTCTCAACCCTCTTTCCCCCATAACTCCAACTTAACCCACAAGGTCTCTAACATGTATAGGCATTTTTTCAGCTTCAAAACATATAGTAACTCCTCACTTAAAATCGTCATGGTTAACATTTTTTCGTTGTTACATTGCTGATTAATTAGGGAACATGCTCGTTTAAAGTTGTGCAATGCTCCCTTCTAATGTCGTTTGGCAGCTGCCTGCTTTGTCCACTGTTTGCAGGAAGAGAAGCCCGGTGGAGCTAGCTGGTGGGGGCTTGGAACCAGGGTGGACTGGAAGCCCCGCCCCCAATCAGCTCCCCGCTCCCCTAAGTTCCCCGGGCAGCAGCTGCCCAGCAGGTTAGCAATTGCCGGCAGTTCAGCTGTCCCTCCCCCCACTGCCATGTGCTGCTCCTGCCCTCTGCCTTGGAGTTGCTCCAAGACTCCTGCTTGCTGTGCAGGGGGGGGGGGGCGGAGAGGAGGAGGGGGGCTGTCAGGGTATCCCCCTCCCCACCGCTTACCCCATCTTCCATAGAGTAGTGGGGACTCACAACAGGGCTCAGGACTGAGGGAGCTTTCTGGCAGCAGCTGCGGTCTCAACAAGCTGATCTAATTAACAAGGCAGTGTACTTAAGAGTAGGGTCAGCATACTTAAAGGGCAATGTGCATCTCTCTCTCTCACACACACACGGTGTGTGTCTCTGTCTGCGATGCTGACTCCCCTCCCTCCATTCCTGCTGCCTTGTAGAGTGTGAGAGTTAACCCTTGAGGGTTCAGCCAATTGCTAGTTTACCATTTAGCAGTAAGGCATTCCCTGGGAAATATCCCACCCTCTGACTCCTCCACCTCAACCAAGCTTCACAATCATCATCACTGTGTACCAGTTTTAAATGGTTTGTTTAAAACTTATACTCTGTGTGTGTGTGTGTGTCTTTTGTCTGGTGAAAAAAAATTCCTTGGAACCTAACCCCCTCATTTACATTAATTCTTATGGGGAAATTGGATTTGCTTAACATCATTTTGGTTAAAGTTGCATTTTTCAGGAACATAACTACAATGTTAAGTGAGGAGTTACTGTACCTCACATAATATGACCCACTCATGTAAATTAGGCAAAAATTCCAGATACAGGCTCAATATGTCCTTGCGTTATTCTGTTGCCTTTTTTTTTTTTTTTTTTTTTTTTTTAAAAAAGGACATTCCACAGTCACGGTCCTATACTTTATAAGTATATCCACTGGACTTGAATGGTAGACATCATTGTCAGAAGTAGGTTTCTGTAAGACACACTAAGCTGAAAATGTACTTAGACCTTCAGTGAGCTAGCCCTGCCTATATAACACCCTCTAAAATGTTTTCCCCCCTCTGCTGTCTATTCCATTCCCAATGCCTAGACACTGATTCTGTACTTTTACATTTTCCATTGTCTCGGTTTTGTGTCATGATTTAAAACATTGCTAACAAACGGGACTGATAAAGCTTATGCTTCCAGACGGGAAAAATCTTAACAGCATAAAAGGTAACAAATGATTGTGTTTACTCTGTGGTAAGGTATTATGTACAGTACACCCAGATGAGGAATTTGAATTGACAGGTCCTAAAATCAATATGGATAGCAACAGCTTGAAAGAAAAGAAAAATCATCCAGAGATTTAGCTTCAAACCTTTCTGAAGCCACTTGATGACAGTTATGACTAAAAACAATTGTATGAGAAACACGCACTTGGGGAATAGCATTTACACGGGAAAACAAATAGTGCTTTAGCCAACTTCCAAGCTCTCTGGAGAAACTAAGCAAATTATACCCCAACCACACACCCAAATAAGGCAATAATAGACTAATTCTCACAGGATTTGATCCAAAAATTGTCATCACAAACAATCCCTGTTAATCTTACTTTAGCCATTACATCAAATAGGTAAGAGAAACTTAAGCATAGCATTACATATATTAACTATATATGCTAGCCATGCATTAAAATTTACATTATAGAAGGAAATGGAGCTTGTGTTTTGAGTACTAGCCACTACTGTACTAGAGAGATTTTTATGGTCACCAAAGGTGCTCTGTTGCAAGTGAGGCAGGCTTAGCACAGTTTATGCTGGTTCCCTGGTTTTGCCCTCCTCAGAAGATGCAAAGCCCTTTTATATCAGTATAATTACATTTATACCAATACAAGCTCTCACGTAGAAGTGTAATAACTACCCTGCCCCCCTCCCCCCAAACTGACAGTTTTAAGTGTAGAGCAAGCCTTCGAGGAATCCCCATTGGCAGCCTGGCTCCCTTCTCTTGAGTTACTGCTGAGATTTGAAAGAGACATTTATGGCACAGCTATGTGTGAACTGCTTTTGGATGCAGGAATAGTAATAATACAATACCACAGTGGGGCCTGAGCTCACTCATGCAGAATAAAAGTTTTGAAAGTATAGGAAAAGAGAGCCTACTCCTCAAGCTGAGTGCAATCACTTCCCCCTGACTTCATAGGAAGTTGAAGGCATTCAGCATCTTCCATTATTGAGTCCAAGGTCATAGACAATATTATGTTATTCATGCAGATGTTTGTCATGAGGTGCTTGGGTCCCCATCTCATTTGTTCACTCATATGGTTTGTTATTTAAAGTATGTGTCATTCTCCAAACATTACTATCATGGTACTGGGGTGTGATATTAGCTTCTAGGTTGCTCATTATTACTCAGAATCTACTATGATGATGATGTCCGTTTATTTATCCAAAGCTCCTCCTGACATTTAGGAAGTTTCCTGTGTTGTACGCACAAGTCCTAGATAGCAGAGAAGGTACACTGGGAATATACGTAGATGAAAAAAAGCAATGTCAGATTAAAGGATAGAAAATAAAAATCCATATTTTAATTCCCTCTCGTCCTCCCACCCCCATAATTTAGGCATATACTATTTTCATCATCCTGTAAATCTTAAATCTCCACTGTGTCTAATCAATTGTCAGAAATCTCATTCTGAAGGCATTGCCTTTCCCCAAATATCTGTGTCATGCCTGTAGAAACTGTATTTTTAATTATGCAGCACTGTGGATTTGTAAGTGGGAAAGTCTTCAGTTGCACCATAATGCTGTACAATGTTTAGTAATTAAGTGAGAAGACAATTTATTAGAGCACTGTGTGCACGTCTTGATAATTGGGAAGTCTAAGTACCGTAGATTAGCATTTTCTTCCTTAACACTAATTCAGAAATGGGCCAAATCTCAGGGGCCTGATTTTCCTCTTGAACCAAATTTACACCAGTGTAACTCAATTAACTTTACTGGAGTTGTTGCTGATTTACACCAGCAAAACCCAAAGGAGAATCAGGCCTCAAGAATATTATCCTAAATATGCAGGTTACCATGTGAAAGAGTCTAACATGAGAAGATCTCCTGTATATTTAAAATAAGGGTTCATGTTACAAGTAGTAACATTTGAGACTAGTTTGGGCAAAGGTTTGAGAATACAGCACCCCTGCAAACATCCCTGGAGAATTATAGTTTTAAAAAGCCACACACAATGCAAGGCTCTTACACCCTTCACATTACTTTTTCTGTGTAAGACCCAATCCTGCAAACCCTCACTGACATGAGTAGCCCATACCCAGTACAATGGACAGCGTAGGTAAGGACTACTCATGTGAGTCAGTGTTTGCAGGATCAGGTCCCTTTCCTCAAAGAAAGGAATCAGGTTTTTGTTGCTATCTGGTTTGTCCTGTTTTTTTCCCAATACTGCAGTGCCTAGGCTGGGTTCTAGAACATCAGACGCTTATTTTGGGTCCAGTCCTTTAACCTTTGCTCCTGTGAGCAGTCCCAGTGAGATCCAGGGGAGTATAATCACAAGAATCCATGAGTGGAGTGAGCCCATGCTCCCTTATGCCTAGGCAAAATGGGTCAAATTAAAGCAGTTATGAAGTCTTAGTGATACAGTGCACTGGCTGTTTGCCTTTGGAGACCAAGGTTCATATTCTGAGATAGTTTAAGTGGAAATGAGTCAAGGTGCTACCCAGTGTGACACATCAGACTCTCTGCTAAAGAAGGGCCCTGGTATGAGTATCAGGATTCAAATATTACTTTTGACATAAGAACAGATTATTCCATTTCAGGGGAATAGCACTTTTTTGCCACCTAAATATTAAAGCAGGAGCAAAAGGTGACTACTAAAGTTAAGACTACACCACAGTTTCAGATGCTCATGATTTAAAAATAAATAAAATGGACTCCTGGCATAACTCAGCTGAGAATCAGGTCTAGAAGTTTTTTTTGCTCAGCATGGAGCAGATTTTGATGAGTAAGACAGAGCCTGGGTACAATTTTCCACCGTGTTAGCGGGCATGACTCCATTTTGAAAAGGCTTTAGATGTCATAAGGCTGGTGTAAATGGGCAAAGAGCCACTGAAGTCAACAAAACTGCACCAATTAGCAGCAGAGAATTTGGCCCATTTTTTGGTTTTGTTATGACCATGATTTCTATAATAAAAGCCTTATGTACTATAACTTTCATTCCTCGAGATGAAATTCATGCTTGTTCTCCATTTCAAATTGAACAGTATTGGCAACACCCTTTTGGTCAGTACTAGGCCTGTCTGACGGGCCGAGTCATGTGTGGAAGCTTCCATTACAGCCTGCAATGTCTTTTCATTCTACAGTAGCTGCCTGCACTTTACCTGATCTTACCCGATGCCGGTGCTCTCTCTCAATATTGCTTACAGTTTGGTTTTGAAGTTATTTAACTAGTACGTGGGAGCTTCAGCTCTGAATTGCCTTTGTTTTTTTATAGTTGCGATCAGATTCTTAATGGTGCTGTAAAGGAATTAGTTTTATTAATAATAGAAAACATTAAGTAGTTACATCATCATCGCCCCACAATATTCCATTCAGATACCCAGCATCACCAGAAAGATTAGAGTAATTCAAACAAGGACACTAGCTACAGACAAAAGCTTTTTATTAATTATTTACCAATCTGCAGGGTTTCAATGCCACACAGAGTTAACTTAGCTTTCCAGATTAATTATTCAAATCTTTACAGTTCAAGAACAAGGCAGCTAGAAGAGGCACAACACACAGCAGTTCCTAGCAAAGCAACTCTCTTCTGTCCCAGGTCTCAATAGTTTACCTGGCTCGGTGGCACCTTGCCAAATCCCATCCGAAGGATCAGTCAATATATAAATTCAGACCAATTATAACATTTCTTATCCTCTCAACCAGGGCCGCCCAGAGGCGGGGGGGCAAGTGGGGCAATTTGCCCCAGGCCTGGGCCCTGCAGGGGCCCCACGAGCCCTGGCCGAGAATCCCTTCCCTGACTAGAGGCACCTTTTTAATTTTTACTCACCCAGCGGCGGTCCGGGTTTTCGGCAGCACTTCAGAGGTGGGCCCTTCAGTCACTCTGGGTCTTCGGCGGCGGGTCCTTCAGTGCTGCCGAAGATGTGGAGCGAGTGAAGGACCCACCTCCCCCGCTGACTCAGAGCAGGTGGTGCCTTATTTTATGTCCGCTCCCCCGCTTTGCCCCAGGCCCCCTGAATCCTCTGGGTGGCCCTGTGCTCAACCCCTCCCCTGTGTTTATAATTATTAGCATTAGAGGCTCCGCCTACCCCTAGGCACTAGTAAACAGTATCAGTAACATCAAGCAAACATGTCAGAGAAGGAACATAATTGCCAAGTGGATCAGACAAGTAGTCCATATAAGGCTGTATTCGGTTTCTGAAAGTGCCCAGCTCCAGCTGCTTTCAAGAAACCCTGAAATAAGCAGTTATGGGGAAACCTGTCCTTGTGGAAAGTTTCTTTCTAACCCTCCCATAGTTAGAGATTGGCTTATGCCCTGGAGCTGGAGGGGTTTTACCCTCCCCCAAACTCGTGTGTGTTGAATATTTAGTACTAAAGCTTAGATAACTGTGTTAGCTATAAAAGAGTCCAATTCTTTTTAAAACCGTGCTAAGCCCTTGGCTTTTAAGTAGATCATGGAGCAACTAGTTCAACCAGCTAATGGTGCATTATGTGGAAAAGGTGGCATGCCCAAGACACCCCCTCCACCTTCAGTCTCCACAGAGTGGTCGATAATAGGTTTATTATTTTTCCCTAACTAGGAGGAGTCTGGACCTGATCCCTCTCAAATTTCAAGGCCAGAATGGACCTCCTTGTATAACACAGGCCATAGAACTTCCCACCCCCCCCCAATAATTCCTAGAGCAAATCTGAAGTGAAGCAGCTGTTGCTTTTTCCTGCACAGTCGCTGATGTTGTGAGAATGACATTTGAAGTATGATACGAAGACGTCTGATTTTCAATTTTATCATGTCTTGCCATGCTCCCGGGAGGATAGGCCATGCTGACATTACTGAGCATTGCTCAAAGTGGTGCCTCACAGCAATGATGTTACACAGACGGATACAGCAGTTTGGCATATTAAACAATGGTTTTGCATTTAAATGAGGTGGCATAATAAGAAAATCCACTGTCCAGTTTGGGTTAAAAGTTCAGTTTTCGCGGTCTACTTTGTGATGTTTACTTCCACTCGCATTCAAATGCCTTACTGAAGTCTAAGTATATTATATCAAACTTTTAATCTCATCAAAAATGATATCAAGTTAGTTTGACAGGATCTATTTTCCATAAATCCATGTTGATTTGCATCAATTATATTATCCTCCTTTAATTATTTATGAATCAGGTCCCAGATCAGACACTCCATTATCTTGCCCTGTATTGATGTCAGGCCCATAGGCCTTTAATGTCATCCCATTAACCCTGTTTAAAAACTAGCACATTAGCTATCTTCCAGTATTCTGAAACTTCCCCAGTGCTCCAAGACTTATTGAAAAGTCAATTAACGGTCCAGCAAACTCCTGAGCCAGTTCTTTAAAAAAGTTATGAGCTAAGTTAAGAGGGGCTAAGTTTAGCAACCTCCATTTAACATCCTCCAGTGATACAAGTGGAATGGGAAGAGTGTTATCACGATATGATGAGATCAGTGGTTCTCAAACTGTGGGTCAGGACCCCAAAATGGGGTCGCCAGGGCCAGCATTAGACTTGCTTGGACCCGAGGCTGAAGCCCAAGCTTCACCTCCACTCGGGGTGGCAGGGCAAAGGCTGAAGCCCTCTCTCTCCCCACCTGAGGTGGCAGTGCTTGGGCTCTGACACACACCCCACCACCCGGGGTCATGTAGTAACTTCACCAGAATGGGGGTCATGGGGCAATGAAGTTTGAGAACCCCTGGACTACATCATCTGTCCCTCCCCCACCCACTGAATACAGAATAAGAATATGTATTGAACACGTCTGCATTTTCTGCAATTGCTAATTCTACCATTTCCATCTAGTAATGAACCAATACCATTGTCAAGATTTTTTGTTCTAATATATTTTAAAACACTCATTCTTATTGTCTTTAATTCTGCTGGCCATAGGTTTCTTCTTGTGTCCCTTGGCTTCCCTCATCAATTTTGTACAATTCCTAATTTCTCATTAATATTAGTTACTATCAACTTTTATACACACACACATATTTACAGCTGCCTTCACTTCCCCCGTAAAGCCAGGTCAGTTTTTTAAACTGTACAGACTTGCCCCAAAATCCACAATCGAGGAACATCTAGTAAGGTGTTTTAAAAATTATTCCCAATTATCTTTCATATTTTTCTGATTAAATTCTTCCTCCCAGCTGATCTGGCTCATAATTATTTTCAGTTTTGTGAAATTGGCTCTATTAAACCACAGAATATTTTTTTAATACATTTTACTGGTCTGGACAATGTTCTGCTTGCACATTATAAATGCGATCAAGTCACAATCACTTTTACCTAAGCTACCATTTATTTTTTGGTCTGTGATCATAGTTTCTCTTTTTCTGTCAAGAAAAAAAAAATCTAACAAAGAACACTCCTGTGTTTGCTGCAACACTTTTTAAATTATAAATCTTTATGAATTTTTAAATCTATAATGTTTAAAAGTTCCAAGGATGCTTTAGTACTGGCAACATGAAACCTCCAATATGTGTCACTCAAATTGAAGCTCATTCTCTTTGTGGCAGTTACCTATGCAGTAACCTCCATGGTCTAGCGAATGGGATGGGATGAGGAGAGTGAACTCACTTGCTCAAATGGCAGATGTCAGTGTCCATCTTCAACAGTTCCCAGGAATGGTCCATACAATGCAGAGCCCAATTATGCAGTAACAACAAGTCTGTATCCCTTTATTCTTGCATATGGGTCCTTGGATCTAGCTCCCATTGATTTAGTTTTCCCAAGGATCAATCCCTTAAACAAGGCTAGAATTAGGTTCTTAGTGGCAATAAAAAAGTTCCTAAACAAGGTATCTGGACATCCTCTTTACATTTGAACCAATGGCTAGGCTAGAGATTGGTGAATAGCTTCTCCCATTGCCTCATGCAATGGGTACATGAGAATGGACCTCCAGACTGGGATTTTCAAGTGTCTTGGAGAGTTAGGTACCCAAATCCTAGAGATTTCAATGGGATTTGAATGCCTAACTCCCATAGACTCCTTTGAAAATCTCAGCCTGGAGGTCCATTCTTGCCTGTATCTCAAACTGCAGCAGTTGACAGCTTAGGCAACCTCCAAAAAAAAAAGTTTCCTAATGGATTATAAATTATAGAAAGAACATTCTTTGCTATATAATTAATGGAAATTTACCATTTTTAAGCTTCCTGCAGGAAATTTTCCATGTCAAATCAATTTGCAGATGGGACCCAAGAGGCAGAAAAATCACAACTCCTTCAGTACGCTTCTTCATTAGATTGTTGCTGCGGGTTTAATTTTCAGTCACATTCTTTGATGACTTTGATCTTTGATGACAGTGTTAACTCTATTTGGTCCTCAGTACCACATTGATTTTTAAACAGTCTTTTGAGATACCCGCACTAATTATTTTGCTGGAAGTTTAATTAAATCTTTTCACACAGGAATAAGCTTTTCCCCACCCCACTTTGGAATAGCTGCTAAACATTAGAAGCCATGTAATCAGTGAAAAGGGAGGATGAATTATAATAGCTGGCAGACATGCACAGAAGGAAATGAAGCAGAATGTGGCTGCTAAGTACCAATTTCAGTGCAAGCAAATGTCTACTAGCCTTCTCAGCATCCATTGTCCAACACACACAACAGAATTCATGCCTGTTTGAGAGCAACAGGGGCTTTTGAAAATCTGGATTTGTTCTATTTTCAGTATAAATAGTTCTGTATACAATGTTTCCATTTGAATCAGACATTACATTTATACGTAACAGTGGCACGGTTGGAATTTTAAGGGTTTCACATGAGGGTGTGTTAAATTTAGACTCTGATGATTATAATGGATGTAAAAATATCTTAATTAACATTTTGATATTTACAAGACTGACACAAAATTGCAGGCAACTCTGATGACATTTTTATGAAAAAAAGGGAAGAAATGGAACAAGTTTCTCTTTAGGAACACACAGTTCTTTTGTCTGCGGTTTGTGTGTCTGGGGCTGTAACTAACATTTTTCTACCAGAGTCCTAGGGGTTTAGAACATTAGAATACACTGGAGATTAATTGTTCCCCAATGCCTCCCAGCCATGCATTCTGGGATGGGAAAGAGGGTTTTTAATTTTTAGGGATTTCCTCCTCTCTCCATTTATTCCTTCCCACACTTTCCACTAGCAAAATGAATGAATTGTTCACCACAAGTAACTCACCCAGCTCTAATTGGCAAATTGCTGTCTCAAAGATGCAAAACCTACATCCAGAGAACTTTATGCATGCATACACCATATATGTATGAGTAGATACACACATTTTTCATGCTGAATCAACTGATACCTGTTTAGGACTCGAGTTAGCATGCTCCTACATTCAAAGGCTGGGCAAAGCATTCCCTAGGTCAGACATCTGTTTATCAACTAACATATGTTCTAATGCTAATGGTATAAAATAGTGACAGTTATATATAAATAGTGCATTTTTGAAGAACACATCAATATCTGTTTCAAAAACATGCTATTCTTTCTATAAATGCTGTTTAGGAGCAAAAGAAAACTGTTTGGAAGCATAAGATTAACTAAATAAGCCCATAGTGTGAAGGAGCATACGGATCAGACACAGTACAGGTTAGGCTCTGACAGAAAAAAATCAAATGAAAAAGTCCCATTCAATTACATCACATAATGGCAGACAGCTAAAAAGTGACAAATTTATAAGTGCTTACATACAAATGCTAGAAGTCTAAAGACTAAGATGGGTGAACTTGAGTGCCTGGTATTAAATGAGGATATTGATATAATAGGCATCACAGAAACTTGGTGGAATGATGATAATTAATGGGCCATGCTAATACCAGAGTAAAAAATATATAGGAATGATGGAATAGATCATGCTGGTGGGGGAGTGGCACTTTATGTGAAAGGAAGCAGAGAGAGAGAGTCAAATATAGTAAAAAAATCTTAAATGATCCACACCATACCATAGAATCTCTATGGATAGAAATTCCATCCTTGAATAATAAGAATAGAGCAGTAGGGATCACTACCGACCACCTGACCAGGTTGGTGATGTGACCATGAAATGATCAGGGAAGTTAGAGAGGCTATAAAAATAGAAAACTCAGTAATAATGGGGAATTTCGACTATCCCCCTATTTACTGGGTACATGGCACCTCAGGACAGGTTGCAGAGATAAAGTTTCTTGAAACCTTAAATGACTGCTTCTTGGAGAAGCTAGTCCTGGAACCCACAAGAGGAGAGGCAATTCTTGATTTTAGTCCTAAGTGGAGCACAGGATCTCATCCAAGAGGTGAATATAGCTGAACCACTTGGTAGTAGCGACCATAATATATTTACATTTAACATGGAGGGGAAGCATCAAAGAAGCCCACCACAGTAGCATTTAACTTCAGAAAGGGGAACCACACAAAAATGAGGAAGCTAGTTAAACAGAAATTAAAAAGGTACAGTCCCCAAAGTGAAATGCCTGCAAGCTGCATGGAAACTTTTTTAAAACCACCAAAGAGGCTCAAATTAATGCCTCTATATAAATCTATGGTATGCCCACAACTGGAATACTGCATGCAGGGCTGGTCGCCCCACCTCAAAAAAAAGTATTAGAATTGGAAGAAGTACAGAGAAGGGCAACAAAAGTGATTGGGGGTATGGAATAGCTTCCATATGAGGAGAGATTAATAAAACTGGGACTATGATAGAGGTCTATAAAATCTTGACTCGTGTGGAGGAAGTGAGTAAGGAAATGTTATTTATTCCTTCACACAACACAAGAACTAGGGGTCACCCAAATTAAATTAATAGGCAGCAGGTTTAAAACAAAACAAAAGAATGTACCTCTTCACACAACATACAGTCAGCTGTAGAACTCATTGCCAGGGGAACGTTGTGCAGGCCAAAACTATAACAAGGTTAAAAACAAAAACAAAAAAACTAAACAAGTTCATGGAGGACAGGTCCATCAGTTACTATTGGCCAAGATGGTCAGGGATGCAGCACCATGCTCTGAGTGTCCTTAGTCTCTGTTTGCCAGAAGCTGGGAGTGGACAACAGGCAATTGATCACTTGATGATTGCCTGTTCTGTGCATTTCCCCTGAAGCACCTGGCATTGGCCACTGTCAAAAGACAGGATACTGCGCTAGATGGACCATTGGTCTGACCCAGTATGGCCACTCTTATGGTTAAGAAGTATGCAAAAAGCAGAATTAACGCTTACCGACTGGTGAAATAAAGTAGTGAAATATATTCGTGTTCTAATCTGAATTTTAATTCAGTAGAATTTACTCCACACACACTCACAGATCTAATTCCATTGGCTTCAACAGGACTATATAAGGGTTTTCAGGATTGGACCCTAAATTAGCAGAGGATCCAGTTTACTCAGTCCCAAGCACCACATGTGGTGAGTTCAAAATGATCAAAGTAGACTTCATACAAGGAAAGCGAATAGGAGCCTTTGCTAGGAAAGTGCAAAGAAGAAAGGAAGCAACTCCACAGAAACTGTATCGGAGGTGGTGTTTGGTGATGGAGATGAGCTGAATAGAAAAGACAGTGCAAACCAAGGCCTCTCTCAAAACAAGCATGGGTGCTAAGGGAATGAGTTGAAGGCCCCCCATAGGGACTTCGTTCTTCATGTCACATAGCTAACACGTCCAATTCAACAGCACACACTGAGCACAACCGGTTGAGGAAAAGGCTAGTTATTTTTGGACCTTGAAAGAATGACCTTGTGCATTGAGTACAGAACTCCTCATCCAGACAAGACTAAAAACAGGCACTGCTGTCAGTAAATAAACTGAAACGCAGACCATAACACTGCACAGTCTTAATCCGTCTGAAGCAGTGGTCTGCAGACACATGGGCATCCGTAGACTATGTCTAAGATTTCCAAATAGGTCCGCACCTCCATTTGAAAATTTTTAAGGGTCTGCAAATGAAAAAAAAGTTGACAACCACTGATCTAAAGACATACATTAGAGACTGCACCAGAACCCATTCTCAGTATGACAGAGTCATGCTTCGTGCAGGTCCCTAGGAAGGGGGGAAAGTTGGCTTTGCATACCCTTTGTGGCTACTTGGCTAGGATAATAGATTCAGCCCCCTGGTCAATTTTTCCTGGCTTCCCAAGTGTTCATCTTGGCATAATAAACACAACTCTTACACAGAAGTTTGATAGTTATTAGCTGCATTTTGGGGGAAAAAAATCATTTGCACTCAAGTTGTCCGATGAAATGTCTTTCCATTTTTAGAAGACCTATTATTGAAACTTGATTCTACTTGCCCCTATGCAAAAATCCTGTAAAATTTATTAAGAAAATCTTTTTATGGGTTATTTTAAAGATATTAAACACATTAGCCTAGGGAATGTATCCTTGCTATAGAATTATATAGATAGTTAAAAACACTATAGATAAGTTATAATTCTCTTTCAAGTTCCACCAACTGTACTAAATGTCTTTGAAACCTTTTCAGTTTCTCCTGTAGTAAATTCTACAAGATATTTCCATATGTGCAATGAACTTTCACCTTCCTCATCTTCAGTGTACAATCCTGTGCTCTTACAATGGACCCTTTTTAGTATCACAGCACATCCCAAAGGAACATAGTCTCCTTGCAGTTTGAATGCAACCTGACAAATTTAAACACACCCTCTTGAATCTCAAATCAGTCACCATACTCTACAATAGCATCTGTGCTCATTGTGTCAAGTGTTCAGGATATACTCATTATTGTATCAAACGAAACTACTGCTGTGGTGCAAACTATGGTTAAAAAGCTTCAGGGCAGGGATAATCCCTTGCTTTGATGTACATACAGTATCTAGAATAGTGGAGCAGCTGGGCCCCAATCTCAGTGGAGACTACTGTAATACAGTAACTGGCTATGCAAGGGGAAACTGTTAAAATGACTACACTGAAGTAAAAAAACAAAAAGAGAAAACTGGTGCTTTGCTATCTTTGTTCAGGGAAAAGAATCTTTGGTGGGAGCTCGTAAATATTGTACATTTTCAGGCATAAGTGATCTTCAAGTGGATGGTGTCTCATAGTGAGGAAACTCAGAAGCTGTACACTAAATTCTTACTGCTTCAGGGTTCTCATGCTCTTGCTGGAGCAATTTCTAGAACAGTGCACAATACAGAATAATTATTGAAGCTGTATGAAGCTGGCAGTCAGCAAAACCAATAGAGGGACCAATCCTGCAGTCCAGCCAGCATGCAAAACCCCCATTGAGTTCACTCTTGGGACTAAAATGCTTGAAATAAGCTAAAAACCAGTTCCTATGGTGATGTGAGTGCTTCCCTTGGAACCAGACACGCCCTATAAGCCTTCTGTCTTGCAGAACATGAGTGCAGAAAACCCCTTTTCAGTGGCATATTCTCAAGCACTATTGCAAATGTAATAAATGCCATCTTCAGTATCTGTCCCTGACCTGTAGAAGACTATGGGATATTGTACAGAGATGCAAGTGTAATGCCTAGAAAGTGGCCTTTACTTTCCAACAGGGCCGGCTCTGGGTTTTTTGCCGCCCCAGGCAAAAAAGCCTCTCGCCGCCCCGCCCCCCCGCCCAGCGTGGCAGGGGAGGGCACCGAGCCCGGCCGCAGGCCGCTCTCCCCAACCGGCCAGAGTGCCGGGGGGAGGGCGGCGAGCCTGCCGCGGCTCCGCTGGCGGCCGGAGCCCCGGGAGGAGGGCGGAGAGCCTGGCCGGGGCTCCGCTCTCCCCGGCGGCCAGAGCGCCGGGAAGAGAGCGGCGAGCCCACCGCGGCTCCGCTCTCCCCAGCTGCCAGAGCGCCGGGGGGAGGGCAGCGAGCTGGCCAGGGCTCCGCTCTCCCCGGCGGCCAGAGCGCCGGGTGGAGGGCAGAGAGCCCGCCGCAGCTCCGCTCTCCCCGGCGGCCAGAGTGCCGGAGGGAGGGCGGAGTGGCGGCCAGAGCGCCGGGTGGAGGGCGGAGAGCCTGCCGCGGCTCCGCTCTCCCCAGCGGCCAGAGCGCCGGGGGGAGGACGGAGTGCCGGCCGGGGCTCCGCTCTCCCCGGCGGCCAGAGTGCCGGAGGGAGGGCAGCGAGCCCGCCGTGGCTCCGCTCTCCCCGGTGGCCAGAGCGCCGGGGGGAGGGTGGAGTGGCGGCCAGAGCGCCGGGTGGAGGGCGGCGAGCCTGCCGCGGCTCCGCTCTCCCCGGCGGCCAGAGCGCCGGGGGGAGGGCGGAGTGCCGGCTGGGGCTCCGCTCTCCCTGGCGGCCAGAGCCGGAGCACTGCGCCGCCCCCCTCCAGGTGCCGCCCCAAGCACAAGCTTGGTGGGCTGGTGCCTGGAGCTGGCCCTGCTTTCCAATGACTCCTGCTGAAGGAAAAACTGCACCAGCTTCTCTCAACAGCCTCTCCTGGCTGACCATTGATCCACAGAGTAATTTGTAATGGGAAACTAACAAACCTGAGGAGGAATAATTTCCCAGAGAGCTGGGAACATCCTGGGAACATCAGAGAACTTTGAAACTAACCCAGCCCATCAACCCACTAGTACAGTTCCCAGCATACACCATAGTAATATTTTACATGGCTAAATTACAAAGAAACTTGTTACAGTGAAAGGATTTAATTAAACTTGGCATCTCAAGTATAGAATTTGTGTGTTTGACACAGACTAAGTCCATCTCTAAATACTGTTACTATCAATTTTATTTCTGCAGGCACAATATTGACCCTGCACTGGCCTTAGAACCCGCAGAGGGACGAATTGAGACCAGGGTGTTTACATCTCTAATTTTAGCAGGTTTTTCCAATCAAGAGCAGTCTGAGAATCCCCAAGTAGCCACATCTTTGCAGTGTGTTTCTGTGTAACTAGGTTATTGGAAATATTGTTCAGGCCCTTTTAGCAATATTACAGGTTTTGTATCTTTACACATCAGCAAGCATTAGTGAGTCAACATGGCTAAATGGAAGTGATATTTGCACCTGCCAGCCACACTTCTTGTCAGAGCTGAAAGTCATTTTGAAACTGCTAGAGGGTCAATGGGGAGGAATTCAGGCTAATTAGCACACAAGTTATCTGGTCCAATTATTCAACATAAAAAATAGCTGCAGAAGAAGAAACAGCCCCAATCTCATATGCTAGAATGTTTCCTGTAATGCCTTAGGAACACAATACAGCTGGAAACCTTATGTTCCTCATCTCTCAAATTAAGATCTGTAAGCTTTTTAAAATAAAATAAGTCACCCCAAGTAAACAGTTAAATCAAATCTGCTATCTGAAAAGGAAAGAAAAAAATATCTACCATAAAGACAGATTGGTAGTTAGATTTGTTTAGAGGCTATTGAATGTTTAAGAAAGTCCCCCATTTTGATCAGAGTGGGAGAAAATATAGATCTCTGTGGAAATTTGATTAGAATGGATTTTCTTCCCCAGCTTCAGTTCAAGTAGAGTACATTCACCCTTCATAGGGTTTGTTCATTGTTTTCTACTACACATGAAGCCAGCTCAATTTCAGACCTCATTGTTAGACAAGGCGAGACATTCAAACTAACATTCAGTAACTTCTTCAATCCAGCAGTAAGTAACAGCCACAGAGAAGTTGTTTGTTCTAAGTTAGCTAAATCTAGGGACTTGAGCAGAAAGGGGGTCCACACAGGGCCGGTGCTACTATTTAGGCCAAGGAGGCAGTTGCCTAGGGCACCAAGATTTGGGGGCGCGAAAAAGCAGCACCCCCAATTTTTTTTTTTTTTTTTTTTTTAAACACAGCGGCCACTGTGCTGCGAGAGAGAGGGAGTCTGAGCTGCCGGCAGGCAGCCTAGGGGAACACCTGGGTCAGAGCTGCCGCACAGATCCCTGGGCCGGGGGGTGAGGAGCTGCCGCAGGGGGGTGCCTCAGGGCGGGGGGGGAGGGGGAAGCTGCCGCATGGCTGGGGGCGGGGGCACGCAAGGTGGAAGTTTTGCCTAGGGTGCGAAACTTCCTTGCACCGGCCCTGGGTCCACAAATCTCTCTTTTCTAGGATATTTGTGAAGAATATAAATTAAGGAATATCTGAGATATTTGGGAATAGGTTTCACCAATAATCAGAGTTAAACACACATTTAATAGAAATTATTCAGCCAAGTCTTAACTCTTTTCTCCAAACATTTTTAAAGGTTCAAAAGTGGCAACATTTTCCATCTGTTCCCTACATCCCTACCTTTGCCAGTATTCCATTCAGTGGGCTGGGTTCTCTGGTCGGTCCATTTCTGCTGTGCTCAGGCTTGCTACAGATCAGCCAGGCCACTTGTATTCACCTGGTCTAAGAGCTGCACCAGTGAGAATAGGCAGGGCCATATAAAGGCCATTTACAACTTAAATATGGCTATTCTTAAATGTTAACCTGTTTTCCAAGGTGACCTAGCTATGGCAATTCAGCATGGAAACAGATAAAAGTAGATTAGGAAGAGCCACTCCAGGTGCAGAAGTGTGAGCACACCTCATTGCTCTAATTGTCACTGATGAGGCAATGAAATGATAACACCTACCGCTTTTAGATAGTGCTCTTCAACTGGAGATCTCAGAGCACTCTGCAAAGGAGGGGAAATATTAGTGCTACCTTCCTGTCGCTGCTCCTGCAGTGCAGGGATTTCAGGGTTCTAAGAAAGAAGGGCCAGAGTATCTCTGAAAAATCTTGATCTACATCAGCATAGGATTTAAAAGCAGAAATCACAGAGGAGATTACAATGAAATAACTTCAATATGCAAAATAGCAAAGGGGGGGAGGGGAGAGTAACACTCCCAAGTTTGAAGAATGTTTATATTTGATAGATTCTTACAGTTCCTCCAAATAACCTGCATGTCCCTAGGAAAACACTTATCACAGACCTAGGCCCCAGTTCTGGGCTGGGTTCAAGCGGAGTCTGGGGCAGTCTAGGAGAAGGCACCTCCTCAGTTCAGGGGATGGCAGGAGTTAGATCAACTCTCAGTGTGAACTAGAGCAGCCCTGGAGACTGCTCATATTTACATTCTGATTGCAATTGTCCTCTCAAGGCTCCAGCCGGCAATAGCTGGTGCAGAGCATGCTCCAGTTACACCCCTTCTCTCTTTAGGGCAACCCCCCAGCACACTCCTGCATCAGCCACTGTGAAGAAGCCTGTCCTAGGACTACTCTGCCACCCCATATCTCTCCAGGGATCCTGCTTTATCCTGCCATTCCCAGAATGAGAAGATCCAGCTGCCTCCTTTACACCACTGGTAGAGTAGAAAGAGGCCAGGACACAGCCTGGAATCAATCAGCCCTCTTCAAATTAAGTGAAATTAAGTCTGCATAGAAACTAGTCCTTCTCCTCTCATCCTCCAGGGCCCAAATATCAGAGGGAGGGAAAAGAAACAAAAAGGACCCCCCCATGCCAAACCCAGAGCACATTACCCAGTCCTCAGAAAATACATTCCCCCAGGGACTGGACAGTCCCAAATTGGTGACAGATATCCTTATTTTACATAGAGGAAAACTAAAGCACAAAAAACTTAAGGCCCAAAGGAGAAATTTTAAAGTGCCTAAGGGATTTAGGAGCCCATGTGCCACTAACTTTTAAATATCAGAGGGGTAGCCGTGTTAGTCTGAATCTGTAAAAAGCAACAGAGGGTCCTGTGTTAATCCTTCTGTTAGTCTTAAAGGTGCCACAGGACCCTCTGTTGCTTTTAACTTTTAAATGGGACTTGTGCTTCTAAATCCCTTTAGCACTTTTTAAATACTTCCCCACCCCCAGTTTCAACTGCTACTAATTTTGAGTTCCCAGCTTAAGACACAAAGGGCCTGGTTTGCAAAGACTGCACCGCACCAGCTTAGACTTCTCTCTGCCAGCAAGCCCACTTTTCAGCTCCCGTGTTTGGGAAGAAAAAAATGTGTTTCTGCCAGGAAAGCTCATCACACTGACTGTCAAGATGCATTGATGGGATGAGAGATGAAATGAAAGGAGAGGAAATAGAAGCAGTTCAAGGGAGTTTTTATTAGTTTTACAATGCTTTGAAATAAATAATACTTTGAAACTTCTCGGTTTCGGTCTCAGTCTCGCCCCACCTTTATGCTTTTCATCTAATGTTGTATCTATAACCATCTCTCTGCCACCTTTAGCATTAAGCGTATCTGACAGTTTCCTGATCGTCATGTGTAACTAACAAAGAGATGCTAAGTTGAAGTGGCAAAGATCAGGGGGAAAGTGAACAAATGTGAACAATGAAAAAATGAGGAGACATTCGGGAGAGGGAGAAAAAAGAAGATGAAAAGAGCAGTCAATCGGACTACTCGTGTTGAAAACTAAACGTGAGCATAAGTGCTTTGCTGGACTGGGGTCAGAGCACTCAGCACTGCACAGGATCAAAGCCTTAAATCGTGAGCCAAAGCTCACTGAAGTCAGTGGAAGTCTATTGAGGGTAATAGATTTTGGATCAGACCCTTAAACCACTCTCCTCACCATCATTACCTATGGGCAGGAATGGAAGCCTGCACACCTCCAGTACAGCCATGCCATACCGCAACCAGCTACTAGGAGACTGAACAGAATAAATCAAGCTTGATACAATGAAGACTTGCCCGCTCCTAACATCCATGTTCTGCTGTAGCACCTAATACCCAAACCACAAGCAGTGTTGGATATTTTAACTATGTTTCAAACTTTAATTTGTCATTAAGCCAACATGTCAAGAGCATTCACATTTTTGTTTGATTGAAAATATGTTTAATTCGTGGTCCACTGAAGCACTGAGAAAACCCATCAAAGCATATAATTCAGAAAGAAGCAAATCTGCCCAGCAGAACTGTTAATCTTGAGACAGTCTGTAGAATTCTAGAATTAAAGACAAACACATCTTTCATATTGGCAAATTATATTGTTTACAAGTCTTCCTGCAGCCTTGTTGAAGCAGCAGCTAATGATCCTTCTCCTTTTAGTAATCTACTCCCTGATGCTTGAAGTATTTTTGCATTAAAAAAAAAAAGACTGGAATAACCTGAGCATCTTGAATGGGTGTGTTATAAACACCAGGGGATGTAAAAAAGAACCAATATGGCAATCACCCACACCTGGGATAGAATATCTTGATTTTTATTTAAAGAGTCCTAGGCAGTATAATCCTATGAACCCAGCTGTCCCCCCAAAAGCACATTTAAGAGCCTATTTCAACTATTAATTTCACTGCTTACTAGCATCTAAAGGTATCTTGAATCTGTAGCTGTCTTCTTAGCAAATTCCTGGAAATTAATGTTGCAACAATCACAAAAAATAACCCACACCCTTAACAGGCGAACATGGGTAAACAGAGAAACAATGGGTAATTTTTATTATTAAGCACTGTACATAGAATTGGAGTTAGAACTGTTCCATGCCTCAAAGAGTCAAATAAGATCTAACACAAGATCACGAGAGAGAAGTTTTAGGGGTTACTGATGGTAAGTGATAAAACAGCCTTCCCACCGAGGTGGTTTTGAATGCTGGTTGCTAGCCACCTGGAAGGCTAACAATTACAAAGACAGGGGCTACAACTTCCAGACACTTTAAAAATTAATCTAAATATTGCTTTTGCGCTTCAAGCATTATCTCTCTATACCTCCCCATACACACCCATACACCTAAAGCATGATATCATCCACATGTTGGAGGTCCTTGAGGATAAATACATTAGCTGATTGGGAAGTGCTTTGAGACATACTGTATAAGAGCAAGGTATTATTATTTTTATTTAAATATTAAATGGATTTTGGGAATCCAAACTGTCTCTTGAAAGGAAGAGTCCAAGGAAAATTCTTTTCAGGACCATTATTTTACCAAGGGAGTTTTCTGGTCTGACATTCAGACCTGTTTGCATATAGATACTATGGTGCTGAATGAATTAGAAATACTTTTAAAGAGAGAGATATTCCAATTTGTTTTTCAAACTGCTAACTATAATCACTGTATTAATTGAGACACCAATTTTACCTGAAAAAAAATATGGCAGCCTATAGAGCAGTGTTTATTTTATTCACAATCATGGGGCTAGATTAGACCGTCAGAATTAAGGATTTGTAGCAGAATAAGATAGCAACTGCTTTATCACCATATTCATTGTGTTTCAATTTGAACCTCAGGGTATGCTGAACTGAGAGAAGCTTTATGTGAAATCAATGCACACTGTGTATACACAGCCTGTTTCAAGTATTGGTGTGCAGGCTGGTCTGTGTTTTAATGGAAATGTCATCTACTGTAAGTAGCCAGCCGTGATACCACTGAAAGATGTGTTTAGATTGGCAATGCTAAATAGTGTTATGATATTGCAAGTATTTTTGATGTGCCTGTAAGCCGAAAGCTATAACGGCCTGTGGAGAACTTGCTTCGTACAAATCAAGTTACAGTGGATTGATAGTTAGTATAGCCACAGTTGCATTTAAAAAATAGCTAGAGAACAGTATTTCGACATAATATTTGACTCCATTCTTTGAATCACATTTAATCCTCCACTTGGCTCCCCACAGCTTGGTATGAGAGGAAGGATGATTTTGGGATTAAGGCACTAGATAGGGACTCAGGAGGCCTGGATTCAATTCTCTGCGCTGCCACAGACTCCCCATGTGACCGTGAGCAAATCATTTAATCTCTCTAAACCTCAGTTCCCACATGCATAGTATAGATAACAGTATTTCCTTCCCTCCACCCTTTGCCTGTCATGTGTATTCAGACTGTGGGCTCGTCAGGCACTGCATGTGTGCAGAGCACCTAGGTACTGCTGTAATACAATCAATAATAATAATTAATACAGAAGGCAAAACACACATTTCCTATCTTATTGTGAATGAGCGAAGATGGGAGGATGGGCAGAATCAGTAGATTATTGGCTAAATTGCTATAACTTAAAACAACAAATGGCAACATGTCCTGGCACCAGTGGAAGTGGAATGCAATGGCTGTGCGCAAGCTGTCACCATTAGAACTGGATGAATAACCAACTTTTTAGTTCAGTGGCTAGTTCGAAATATAGTGGGAAAAAATGTTTCAGATTGAACCACAACTCAATAAAGAAAACAAGAGAAAAAAGATTTGGGGTCAAATTAACATTTTGTGGGTTTTTGGGGCGGGTGGGTGAGGGGGTTCGTAAAATGTTTTAAATTTAATAAAATGTTGGGAAATTCCAAAACAATGTCCTTTGGAAACAAAACAGTCAAAACATTTTGTTTTGGAAATGCTAAAACAAACCATTTTTGACATTTCCAACTTTTTTTTTTAACCCAGACCTTTTCAGTTGACCTAAATCTACATTTTTTGACAAATAAAAATACTACTTGCATGAAAAATTTCACCCAGCTCTAGTCACCAACCTAAATCCAGAGTATTTCAACTGCTCAACATCTAACCAGCCTGCTTAAGCCTTGGGCGCAAATGTAACCAGGCATTTCCAAGGCCAATTCAGGATCTGCTACCCCAGGCAGGTTACTACATGAGAAAAGCCCAAACACCTGAACAAGAGCTCAGGCATTCCTACAGATCCAATGTTAATCGCACACCTCTGTTTGACCCTCTTCACTTACAGAACTTCATCGCTTGGCAAACAGTGGCACAGTTCTACCGTGTTCTAATGATCTGGAGTGATTAAATATCAGAAAAAGTTAATGGTGCAAAGTAGCAAAAGCTCAGATCTTTTGAACAGGAAGTTTATTTTTTTAAAAAACTTCTGGATGGTTCTCTGGATAAAAAGATGGTTATCTGTAGCTATGTAACCCACACACCTTCTGGGTGTGGGGTTGTGTCCCTTGTAGGCTTCAGAGTGACATTCCTGGAATGAATTAATCTATCTATGGCAGTGGGGCAGGATGGCTCCAGTCCTGCAGAGTGCAGAGAGTTCTCAACTGCCATTGAAGTCAATGAGGATCCAGGGAGATCAGCACCTTACAGATCAGGGCCCATATTCACAACCTGCATTGAGTACAGTATTTCTGTTAATTTGGACAAACCTCCATGTGATTTAGATTAATAGTGTTAAACAAAACAGATTCATTGAGCAGAACGCACAGATTCTTGTACTACTATTTCTCTGTCTAGTTTATTTATTTGGGGGTATGCTTAGTCACAATTAAATTATACTGACGCACTGTTTAAACAATTTCTGCATGAATTCGCCCTTGGGGGCTGCCTGCAAACTATCTCTTCTCATTCAAATGAACAAAACAACGCAAGAGTTTTCATCAAAGAGACACATTTTATAGCCCTTTTTAATGATAAAATGATTGTTTTATTGTTGTCGTTTCTATTTAAAATGGGATGGCTGTGATTTATTTTGGGAATTTCCTGAAATAGACTCGATTCTAATCTGCTGGTGTTGTAAATAGTTATTTTTCTATTATTTGGGTTTTTTTTTTATTATGGTACAATAATCAGATAGTTTTATGACCTTGACGTCAAAGAGGCAAAGCAGCAAGGGAATTAAACGGTAAGGTAGATAGCTAGCCTGAATCAAATATAATAAAACAGTTTTCAAATCTCCTTATCAAAACAATTTAGCAAATATACATTTGCATCCTGGACCTAGAGAGAGAGTACATAGTTTTAAAATGTATGCTACGTGTGATCAGAAAGGTCCACTGAATAATTGTATTATCTTGATGTATTTAGGTTAGTTATAATCTTGAAATTTTAGCATTTGGCCAAAGACAAACAGGATAATTAAATACATAGTAGATTTGGTAGCCATCTGGAGAAACCCTATAGTCACTGTAAATCTGTTAATTTTTGGAAATTGATGAGTTCTACATGTTGAGTTTATTCTTGAAAAATTAATCATATTCTAAAAAGTTTCCAGAAACATGTATACAAATTTCTCAGTAATTAATGACAATGGAAAAGTATTAATGACTGTGACATTGAGGTCGTAGGTCAAACCCCAAATTTTCATTGAAAATCCAAGGAAAATTATCTTGCAAGTACCATATAACAGAATGTCCAAGTCACCGATAGGAGGTTACATCTAATTTATTATATATTCAAAAGAACTAGATTTCATGTGAGTTTTATTTTTTTCCTGAACACTGATGTAGATATTGACAATTTTATATAGTTCTGCGCTCTGATTTATCTTGTTCAGTTATCCCCTACATCCATTCATTACCATTTTAAAGTACTTGAAAAGATGACTAACCCTAGTGGTTCCCTTCCTCTCTTCTCAATGCTCCACTATGTATCTTAAATTCCCAAGTACCATTTTTGATCAAGAAACAAGAGACCCTTTGGAAATACACAACACAGGAATTGTTTAGGGATAAAGGGATGTAGAAGGGTTCTATGAATGAGGAGTGCTTTAGCAGAGTTAAAGCTGATGACATTTTTTAGAAGGGATATAAAATCTCAGATGGTGTGGTCCGGAAGCAGGGTCTTAGCCCTTCAGCATTGCTGGTCCCTTCAGCATTGCTGGTCCTTCATTCAGGGCTAAAATTCTTGGGCCAGATTTTTAAAGGTATTTAGGGGCCTAAAGATGCAGATAGGTACCTAATGGGTTTTTTCAAAAATCCCATATGTAATGGGAGTTAGTCGCTTTCAAAAATCCCATTGGGTGCCTATCTGCATCTTTAGGTACCTAAATACCTTTGAAAATTTGGCCCCAAGATACTTGCTCTGCACCTGCACAGCAAGTAACAGGGCTCCCTGTGGTTTCTTTCTCCCCATAGGAGAGCCAGAATATGGCCTTTGCGTACTTCCAGCATTGGGTTTTGGGTTTTTTTGTTTACACCCATAATCCTGCTTTGCATATGTACATGGTCACTCAAGTATTTAGGCATTTGCTCAATTTACTTACACAAATGCTATTGGTGCAGGCAGTTTGAAGCAACTGGGTGCCCCAGAACTTGGATACCTGATAATGGGCATCCAACTGGGCATCTAAATTAGCTGCTTATTTAATATCATTTGGAAAAATTGGCCTCTGGCCTTAATTAACAAAAAGAGCTCATAATTATTTAGTGTCTGTATCTACCCAGGATAGTAATTACAGAATTGCACATTATAATCCTTCTTCTAGTAATTGTTTAAACTAGAAGCCATACAAGCCTGAATGGTGCTGCTTTTACAAAATGCAGTAAATCAAGCCAAGCCTTAACTTTTCCCTTAACTTTTATTACAGCACCGTGACAGTGCGCACATCAATACAGCTAGACACATTCAATGCGGCGTCTCTCCCATGCCCAGTCTTGCATTCTTGTTTCAGTTCATGTCAAAATAATAATAATAATCCCTGAAAATTACTTTGCAGCGAACACACACCGTAAATTGCAGTTCTCTTATTCCTGGTAAAGAGCAGCAATGCGGAAAATTTACAATTCCCTGCTTGGATCAAATATACAATAATTCAAGGCAAACAGGATAAATACAAGTTTAGTTTCAGCACACGTGTAAAGCTGTTATATAAAAATGCGATTCAACAATGTTTCAACAAAGAACCCCTGATATTATTATTAAAGCTATTTTTCTCCTGGTGTGTGTGTCTGATTAGTGTGTACAAGATACTGACCCAGTCCTATCACTAGCAGGTATAGGCCCAGATTTTTCAAGATATTTAGGCACTCAACATTGCAACACCTAACTGATTTAGGAGCCTAATCTCATTTTCCAAAGGGATTTAGGCACTTAGAAGCCTGGAGTCAATGTTACTAGCACTGGGGTTAAATCCTGAAGTATGCTATGGGTGTGGGTTAAAGTAAGGGGTTAAGGGATGATGGGGCGAGCACAGCTAGGATGACCAGATAGAAAGTGTGAAAGTCGGGACAAGGGGTGGGGGGTAATAGGTGCCTACATAAGAAAAAAGCCCCGAATATCGGAACTGTCCCTATGAAATCAGGACATCTGGTCACCCTAAGCACAGCTCATCCTCTGCTATTAAAATCAGAGGTAGAGCTCCCCCTTTTCTCCTTGGCTTGTGTAAACAGTGCTCCCCACAGCCCCCATCCATGGCTGGTGAGTGAGATCTCCCTGCCTGTTTTAATTTTCCTTTAACCATTGGCTATGATCCCTGTGCTCTGCCAGCGTAGTACAAAGGCTACATCTACACTATGAGCTAGGCTGTGATTCCCTGGCTCACATATACATACTCAAGTGGGCTGTCCTTGAGCTAGCATGAGTGTAAATACCAGTGTAGCTGTGGTAGCACAGGTAGCAGCTGCAGAGGTTTAGCCGTGACATGGCTTAGCCATGACAAGTACAAAGTACAAGTACACCTGAAACCTATGCCTCTGCTGCTACTACCTGTGCTACTGTGGCTTCACAGCTATTTATATACATGAGCAGGACAATCATGCTCTGAGTTCATAGTACTCAGTACAAGGGGTGATAAAGTTACCCTAAACAGGCTATGCAGCTAGTACCCCCTCCCCTCCCAGCACAGGGGTGTGTGTCACGTGCAGGAGGAACATGGCTAAAGCATCTACCGACATCCACTCTCAAGCTACTGCCATAGTTACCGCTGCCTCCCAGCACCTGCAACCCTCCCAACATGATATTCACGAAAGGGTATTGTCCTAATTGTCTGCTCCTTCATGGGCTGGATGGCTCCCTCTTCAGATCCTTGGTATCCTTGGGTAACTGCTCCCTGCAGCCAAGGCTTTCGGAATCACCAAGTAGGAGCCACTAACTGCCAGACCTCTAACTACCTTACAGGGAGTACATTTCACCTTCCTTTCCATAAAGCAAAAGTACAGGGGAACTACTCCCACTGGCAGGACACAGCACTCCATAATCCCTAGCAGATGCCCCATAATCTCTAATGCATTGATGCTACAATGTTAGCTCCATCAGCTGCGATAGGAAAGCAAGTGGTTCATGCTGTATATATGAAATCAACCCCACTGCCTGTAGTTAGTAAAAGGAATGACACATAGAGGGCCAACTCCAGGCACCAGCTTAACAAGTAGGTGCTCGGGGCGGCCAAGGGAGAGGGGCGGCACCTGCGGCAATTCGGGGGCGGCAGGTCCCTCACTCCCTCTAGGAGCGAAGGACCTGCCGCTGAACTGCCGCCGCCGATTGCGGCTTTTTTTCCCCCCCCCCAACTGCCGCCGCTGATCGCGATCGCTTTTTGTTTGTTTGTTTGTTTGTTTGGGGGGGCACAAATGCTGGAGCCGGCCCTGGACACATAGGAGTGCTGCTAAGAGGTGGATTGTTAATTGCCTGGCTCTACTTCCAGGAAGTGGAAAAGCCCTGCCATGTGAGAGTGGGCTACTGTACACGAATTCCAGAAGCCACTGTACATTGGAAAGTGGAAGAGTGGGATAGCCCATTTTAAATCTGTAGCACTGCAGTAATCCTAGCTGGAACTTGTGGTTATGATGGTTGTGGAGGGAAGGACAATTTAAAATAAAAGAGGTGGGAATCCTAAGGAACCCATCTAGTTTGGCCTTGGACACTTATGGTAGTAATGCAGAGGAAGGCTAAAAACAACAAGGTACTGAAATAGCAGAAATCAAACATGTTTTCTTTAAAAGAGAAAACACACATTGCCTTTTCTAGTGGCCTTTAATTTTATGAACAGCATCTGCAATGAGCTGCTAATAATCATACAGCATGCCATCAGGCCTTTGTACCTATTTACATATAAATAGTTCTGATCAGAGCTGGCTACCAACAATGGTTAATTTAATTTATTGTCCTTTGGCAAGTGACTAGTCATTGGTTTCCTAGCACTTTTAACCTTGGCAAACCCTTGGGAAATAAAAATTAGATTGAGAGAAAATTACTAGTGGTGGTGAACAGTATAAAAGTGACAGTAGCATATATAAACCGCAGGCAGCAGTGGAATAAAGTGTCATATTATTGTATGCTGTCTTCTAAAGTTCAATATTGCTTTCTTGATTTACACTTCTGTAATTTTTTCTCAGTAATTTTTCTTGCTTTGGGGATTCTTGCACCTAACTTTATGATTTTTAGCTGGGAGAAAGGATTAACCTACTTAGCATGAAAATCTATCAGAATCCATAAGAGGAAGAAAGCGATGTGCAACCAACAACAGCTAAACGAGGTGACGGTTACTGACCATTAGTGACTGAACATTATGATGAGAATATTTTCTCACCACTCCCATATTGCTTGCATGGTAATAAACATGAAGAGCAAGATCTCAGCTTCTGGAGCCCTGGGAGAAAATATTACGCC
The DNA here is from genome assembly GCF_011386835.1 of Chrysemys picta bellii. NCBI lineage: Eukaryota > Metazoa > Chordata > Testudines > Emydidae > Chrysemys > Chrysemys picta. The sequence continues at coordinate 69,511,962 of NC_088800.1, read as the reverse complement.
CAGAGCCACGTCTTTCCTTTTGGAACACATACAGCTGTCTCCTGGCTTTCACTTCAAATGCAAAAGGCTTGATCATTTACTATTGATGTGGTGTCAATGCAGTGAAGTAAAGGTTTGGATAATTTATATAATAAAGATCATGAATTTAATAATAAAGACTGACAGTTCAGTTCTGGAGTCTGCTGGGAGTGCTAATAATTTGACAGGCTGTTAACATACAAAGATGTTTTTTTTTCCATAGTTCAATGTAATTCTTTGTAACTGTGACGAACTGGGACTGTTCTTACTGTGGTCTGTGAATGCTGACAGGGGAGTGTGGCTAGGATAGTCTGCATTGGGAGATGGGAGTCTGCCCGAAGGCGAATACCTGAGCGTGTAACATGAGAACCCAGGAAGGGGGTTGGAGGCCAGGTGACACCTGGGCCCGGGAAACTGAACAAAGGCTGTGGGAGGGGTCGCTGAAGGCAGAGTGTTGGAAGCGGGCTGGAGAGATGGCTGGGAGGCAGAGATGGCTCTGACCCCCCCCCCAAAGGGGGGGGGCTGGGATGCCCTGGGACCCCAAGCTGGACCTAACTGAGGGGGGCCCTGTTGTCTGTGCCTGCAAGACCTGTCTTGGACTGTATTCCTGTCATCCAAATAAACCTTCTGCTTTACTGGCTGGCTGAGAGTCATGGTGAATCGCAGGAAGCCGGGGGTGCAGGGCCCTGAGTTCCCCAATACTCCGTGACAGTAACAAAACAGTAAAGAAAATAAAAGTCACATGAGTATATCCAATGAGCCAAATCTTAGTCACACACTGAACTCCGGGAAAAGGTTTGCCATTGGAGAGGAAGAGGTAAAGGACTGGCCCGGGGACCTGGATTCAATTCCCAACTTGATTTATTTCTTTATTTTAACTACTCGCTGGAAAATTTAGGAGATGCAGTTGTGGATCAGGATCTCATTATGCTAGGCACTGTGCAAATACAGAAGAAAGAGATACTTGTCAGAGACTCCTATTTGACCTTGGGCAAGTCATTTAACTTCTGGGACTCAGTTCCCCAGCGGTAATCATTCCTTTCTCCCACCCTATGTCGGCCTTGTCATTTTAGATTGTAAGCTCTATCTGTTCCTTGGTGCTCATACAATGCCTAACACAAGAGGACTCAAATCTTGGATGGGGCTTTTAGACACTACTATCACCCAAAGAATGACGACATCATCAGTACGGCCCAAAGCTGGCCCTATACTTTCACCATCCAGTTGCAGCTGTACTACTGTCAAATAGACAGTCTATTCATGGAGAGTGAAAAGGACTGGGTGCAGCAGCCCACCCAGGGCCGGCTCCAGGCACCAGCCGACCAAGCACGTGCTTGGGGCAGCACCTGGTAAGGGGCGGCCAATCTTGGGGTGGCGGGGGGCACTCAGGGTTTTTTGTTTTTGGGGGGGGGGGTGCGGCCGGGCGGCGCTGGGGGTGGGGTGGGTTGTTTTTGTTTTGGCGGCTGGGGGGAGGATTCAGCAGCGGCGCTCCGGGGAGGGTGACGGCGCGGCTCGGCGGTGGGGGTGTTTAGCGGCGCTCGGCAGGAGGAGTTTGTGGCGGCAGGAGGGTTCGGCGGTGCGGCGCTCCGTGGGAGGCTGGGGGGGTTGGCAGCGTGGCGCTCCGCAGGGGGCTGGGGGGGGGGTTCGGCGGTGCTCCGCAGGGGGCTGGGGGGATCAGCAGGGGGGTTTGGTGGCGCAGCACTCTGCAGGGGGCTGGGGGGTTCGGCGGCACTCCGCGGGGGGCTGGGGGGTTCGGCGGCGCGGCGCTCCGTGGGGGGCTGGGGGTTTCGGCGGCGCGGCGCTGGGGGGGTTCGGCAGTGCGGCGTTCTGCGCGCGGGGGGGTGGCGGCGCGATGCTGAGGGGGTGTGTTATGGCGGCGCTATGGAGGGCGGCACTCTTTTTTTTGCTTGGGGTGGCAAAAAAGTTAGAGCCGGCCCTGAGCCCACCACAAGGTCTATGGATCCGAATTCCAGTTAAACCCATATTGAGGTTTTAAGATTTAACTAGGGTCTAAAAGTTACGCCTAGGCCTTGTGCAGAGGTCAACTTCACTCTTAAAGTTACAGTTTTCAAACAGATAAGTTCTGCCCACTGGTGAGTTATGGAGAAGGGAAGCTTATAGTTTCTCTCTCTCTCTTACTTGATATATATTGTTCATTGCTAGAGGCATTTCTTGCTGTTCTCATGTGCTAGGTGTTTCCTAAACCATTCCCAGCCCCTCTAGCCCCTGCCAACATTATTCTTAGTGGTCTATTTTTTTTCTCCTCAATGCTTAAGTTGGATCAGCTCCTCTGCCTTCCACATAAAATACCATATTTCATTATTAGATTTTGTCTCATCTCCCCAGCTGGAATCTGTGGAGAAGAGATAGTCCTGGACAATTCTGCCAGCATTAGTTTTACACGTAAAGTTTATTGGGTTACCTACAGAATATGGCATGACATAAAATGCAAGTAGGCATTTTTTTCAATTGCTCTAAAGTCCAATTATTACATAGTAAATCTGGCCACTGAAGTTGTCTTATTGTAATGACAAATCAGCTACAGATACACAGAAGTAAACTGTACCAAAGAGCCAGGCTGTAAAATGGAGAATTTGGTAATGTAAAGATGACACATCCCTAAATTCAGTCATATATGCAAAAGATTATCACTTTAAGTGGCTCTGTGTTACAGGAAAATTGAGAGTAACCTGGACTCTATCCTAGTAATTTTGAAAAGATATGGAAAAAATAAACAAAGGACAATTTCTCAGCCTAAATTAACTTTCTTTTGAGCTGCTCCAGCAGCACGAACGGGACTTTAAGTTGCCTAGAATGAATAGATGCGGAGTTCCCAGCTTGGATGATTGTGAATTGGCTGAAAATTCCAAACAATGAGACAGTGATACTGGTATGAAAGGAGAATCCTCAGGATAAGATATTTGCCTGTCTTGCTGAGGAATATGACTCCATTTTGTCAAGGAAGTCCACAACCTAGGAGATGCTTCCAGCTCCTCAATTGTTCCTGGATTTCCAGTTTGTCTTGGTAGCTAGAAACTCCTTTTCCATCTGCACCTCATTAGATGATGTAGCTCTTGCCACAGTAACTCATGCTTTTGTGAACTCTTGAACTGGCTTACTATAACACCCACTCCACTGGGAGACTGCTTGGACAGTTGTGCTACTGGAGGCTATAACCATCTGCATTCATGGTAGAATCTGCCAGAAGGAATATTCAGCACCTCTTCTGTGGTGGTGATTTTGCACATTTATATTCTGGAACATTTCATACTGTTGGGGCAGAAAAGGCAAATGAAAAGTTCAACCACATAAATAAACAATTAAAGGAAACCAGGGCCCCCCAATAGACACTCAAGTGGTTTTTGCCACAAGAGTAACCTTACCAAAAGGTACCTTCCTCAGTAACCTTATCCAAAAAGGGAAGGATATGTATATTACATTCCATGTAAATCTCCAGATGATCTACTCAAACCTCATCTTGCATGTATAAAGGTTGCATAGCATAAATTATCTGACAGGGCCACAGTTGCCATTTACCTCAGGTCAATTACAGGGGCAAATTAATAACCAGCACTCTAAATAATGATGGATAATACTATGCAAATTTCCATGTATCAATAAAGCTATATTACTGCAATGCCCATGCTGTCGGATAAAAACGCTCAGACATTTATTTTGCCAAGGTGGAAACAGTTATCATATGCTGGTGTTTGGGACACCATCATCATTGCTTATTAAATCAGTAAACTTCTCAAGGAGAAAGTGAGACAGCTTTTGCGAACAGGGGTTGCTAACAGGGAGTTTCGCAAGGGAGTTTGGAAGGGGAGTGGGAAGGGGGCGAGGGTCCCTTGCCGGTTCTATCTGTTGTCCCTTTATTCCCTTTAAAACCTATAAACCAACTACATTCAAAACTTCTTGCTTAAACAACCCTTTCTGCAGACAGGGGGCTGCAGACGGGAGTTTGACAGAGGGAGGCTTACGATGGTTAGGAAGACCAGCAACACCTGTGCCAGCACTGCTTCTGTTTCCTCCACCTGCGCCTGTAGCCAGACAGAGCTCCTGAGCATGGATGCTTCTACCCAGATCCTGGTGTGGTTTTGCAGAGACTGTAACTTGCAATTTCCACTTACTGATATCCAGGCTGGGGGGACCATCCAATGTGAGAGGTGCCTGCTGGTGGAATCTCTCAGGCAGCAGGTGGGAGAGCTACAGGAGGAGGTGGCTAGGTTGCGGAGCATCTGAATCCACGAGCAATTTCTGGACAGTGTCCTGTGTACTGGGACAGCTGAGGTAGCTGTCCCAGTACACAAGACTGCTGATACACCACTGGTGGAGGAGGAGATGGCTCAGGGTGGACACTGGCAGCTGGTTACTTCTGGCAGCAGGTAGTGCTCCACCCCTGCTCCGAACCTCCCGCCGTGGTAATAGGTAACCGTTATGCTCTTCTTGATACAGGAAAGGAGGAATCACCCCCTACAGTAAAGGAAGAGTAAAGCCTTGTACTCCTAAGGCTGGGAGGTCTGCTGCCACCACTGCGAATAGGAAACGTAGGGTAGTGGTGGTCGGAGACTCTCTGATGAGGGGGACGGAGGCACCCATCTGTCGCCCTGACATTTCATCCCGGGAGGTATGCTGCCTGCCGGGAGCCCGTATCTGAGACGTTACGGAGGCATTGTCGAGGATTAACCAGCCCTCTGACTACTACCCCATGCTACTCATCCATGTGGGCACAAATGATACTGCGCGGTGTGACACTGAGCGGATCAAGAGTGACTACAGGGCTCTGGGAGTACGGGTGAAGGAGTTTGGAGCGCAGGTGGTATTCTCTTCGATTCTTCCTGTCAAAGGTAGGGGCCCGGGCAGAGACAGATGCATCATGGAGGTGAATGCCTGGCTGCGAAGATGGTGTCGCCAGGAGGGCTTTGGCTTCTTAGACCACGGAATGCTATTCGAGGAAGGACTGCTAGGCAGAGATGGCGTTCACCTTTCGAGGAGGGGAAAGACCCTATTTGGACACAGACTGGCTAACCTAGTGAGGAGGGCTTTAAACTAGGTTCGACAGGGACAGGTGAGCAAAGCCCACAGGTAAGTGGGGAACAAGGAGACCTGGGAGATGGGTCGGAAATGAGAGGGAGTGTGGGCTATACTGGCAGAGAGAAAGGAGGGTCAGGACAAAACTGGGAGGAAAGATCAAACCAGTATCTTAGATGCCTATATACAAATGCGAGAAGTATGGGGAATAAGCAGGAAGAACTGGAAGTGCTAATAAATAAATACAACTATGACATTGTTGGCATCACTGAAACTTGGTGGGATAATACACATGATTGGAATGTTGGTGTAGATGGGTACAGCTTGCTCAGGAAGGATAGACAGGGGAAAAAGGGAGGAGGTGTTGCCTTATATATTAAAAATGTACACACTTGGACTGAGGTAGAGATGGACATAGGAGATGGAAGTGTTGAGAGTCTCTGGGTTAGGCTAAAAGGGGTAAAAAACAAGGGAGATGTCATGCTAGGAGTCTACTACAGGCCACCTAACCAGGTGGAAGAGGTGGATGAGGCTTTTTTTAAGCAACTAACAAAATCATCCAAAGCCCAAGATTTGGTGGTGATGGGGGACTTCAACTATCCGGATATATGTTGGGAAAATAACACAGCGGGGCACAGACTATCCAATAAATTCTTGGACTGCATTGCAGACAACTTTTTATTTCAGAAGGTTGAAAAAGCTACTAGGGGGGGAGCTGTTCTAGACTTGATTTTAACAAATAGGGAGGAACTCGTTGAGAATTTGAAAGTAGAAGGCAGCCTGGGTGAAAGTGAGCATGAAATCATAGAGTTTGCAATTCTAAGGAAGGGTAGAAGGGAGAACAGCAAAATAGAGACAATGGATTTCAGGAAGGCAGATTTTGGTAAGCTCAGAGAGCTGATAGGTAAGGTCCCATGGGAATCAAGACTGAGGGGAAAAACAACTGAGGAGAGTTGGCAGTTTTTCAAAGGGACACTATTAAGGGCCCAAAAGCAAGCTATTCCGCTGGTTAGGAAAGATAGAAAATGTGGCAAAAGACCACCTTGGCTTAACCACGAGATCTTGCATGATCTAAAAAATAAAAAGGAGTCATATAAAAAATGGAAACTTGGACAGATTACAAAGGATGAATATAGGCAAACAACACAGGAATGCAGGGGCAAGATTAGAAAGGCAAAGGCACAAAATGAGCTCAAACTAGCTACAGGAATAAAGGGAAACAAGAAGACTTTTTATCAATACATTAGAAGCAAGAGGAAGACCAAAGACAGGGTAGGCCCACTGCTTAGTGAAGAGGGAAAACTAGTAACAGGAAACTTGGAAATGGCAGAGATGCTTAATGACTTCTTTGTTTCGGTCTTCACCGAGAAGTCTGAAGGAATGCCTAACATAGTGAATGCTAATGGGAAGGGGGTAGGTTTAGCAGATAAAATAAAAAAAGAACAAGTTAAAAATCACTTAGAAAAGTTAGATGCCTGCAAGTCACCAGGGCCTGATGAAATACATCCTAGAATACTCAAGGAGCTAATAGAGGAGGTATCTGAGCCTCTAGCTATTATCTTTGGAAAATCATGGGAGACGGGAGAGATTCCAGAAGACTGGAAAAGGGCAAATATAGTGCCCATCTATAAAAAGGGAAATAAAAACAACCCAGGAAACTACAGACCAGTTAGTTTAACTTCTGTGCCAGGGAAGATAATGGAGCAAGTCATTAAGGAAATCATCTGCAAACACTTGGAAGGTGGTAAGGTGATAGGGAACAGCCAGCATGGATTTGTGAAGAACAAATCATGTCAAACCAATCTGATAGCTTTCTTTGACAGGATAACGAGCCTTGTGGATAAGGGTGAAGCTGTGGATGTGGTATACCTGGACTTTAGTAAGGCATTTGATACGGTCTCGCATGATATTCTTATCGATAAACTAGGCAAATACAATTTAGATGGGGCTACTATAAGGTGGGTGCATAACTGGCTGGATAACCGTACTCAGAGAGTTGTTATTAATGGTTCCCAATCCTGCTGGAAAGGCGTAACGAGTGGGGTACCGCAGGGGTCTGTTTTGGGACCAGCTCTGTTCAATATCTTCATCAACGACTTAGATATTGGCATAGAAAGTACGCTTATTAAGTTTGCAGATGATACCAAACTGGGAGGGATTGCAACTGCTTTGGAGGACAGGGTCATAATTCAAAATGATCTGGACAAATTGGAGAAATGGTCTGAGTTAAACAGGATGAAGTTTAACAAAGACAAATGCAAAGTGCTCCACTTAGGAAGAAAAAATCAGTTTCACGCATACAGAATGGGAAGAGACTGTCTAGGAAGGAGTACGGCAGAAAGGGATCTAGGGGTTATAGTGGACCACAAGCTAAATATGAGTCAACAGTGTGATGCTGTTGCAAAAAAAGCAAACATGATTCTGGGATGTATTAACAGGTGTGTTGTGAGCAAGACATGAGAAGTCATTCTTCCGCTCTACTCTGCTCTGGTTAGGCCTCAGCTGGAGTATTGTGTCCAGTTCTGGGCACTGCATTTCAAAAAAGATGTGGAGAAATTGGAAAGGGTCCAGAGAAGAGCAACAAGAATGATTAAAGGTCTTGAGAACATGACCTATGAAGGAAGGCTGAAAGAATTGGGTTTGTTTAGTTTGGAAAAGAGAAGACTGAGAGGGGACATGATAGCAGTTTTCAGGTATCTAAAAGGGTGTCATAAGGAGGAGGGAGAAAACTTGTTCACCTTAGCCTCTAAGGATAGAACAAGAAACAATGGGTTTAAACTGCAGCAAGGGAGGTCTAGGTTGGACATTAGGAAAAAGTTCCTAACTGTCAGGGTGGTTAAACACTGGAATAAATTGCCTAGGGAGGTTGTGGAATCTCCATCTCTGGAGATATTTAAGAGTAGGTTAGATAAATGTCTATCAGGGATGGTCTAGACAGTATTTGGTCCTGCCATGCGGGCAGGGGACTGGACTCGATGACCTCTCGAGGTCCCTTCCAGTCCTAGAATCTATGAATCTATGAATCTATAAAAACCTTTAGAACAAGGTAAGCAGTGAATATTTTCATTGCCTTCTTAGTAATGCAATGTGCATTTCCCAGTAGACAGGAAAAACTAGTTTTAATACAATGCCAAAATGACATTACTTGTCAACTTTGGGGGTTGTTAAAATATTTATTGAGTATGTGATGCTTTGGGAATAGTACTCTCCTTTGTGCTTTCAGATTTTGTACTATTCTAAAGGTAGTTGGTATAACCTCATTATCTCCATACTGATTTATACCTGCCTCTGGAGATTTCCATTACTTGCATCTGAAGAAGTGAGGTTCTTACCCACGAAAGCTTATGCTCCCAATACTTCTGTTAGTCTCAAAGGTGCCACAGGACCCTCTGTTGCTTTTGGTATAACCTCAGTGTGTCATACTTTGTGGTAGGAGCATCCAGGTTTTTTTTACAACTTCTACATGATTGGCTGATAAAAGAACAAAAGCATGTGATTATTTTAACTTCTGTAGGTAACCCTCTAGATGGAATCAACCCTAATGCTACAGTCAATGTGAAGCTCACAAGGGCAGTTTGGATCACATCCAGTCCAACGGTACTCACTGAGCAGTAAGCACATAGGAAACTATCACCCCCTCCCAATGCCTGCAGATACTCCAAAATTTCCAAATTGGTCAGTTCTTGGCTTCAATACCCATCTTTATTCTCGAGCCCTGCTGCTTTACATCTCTTACTAAGGTAGTGTGCTCAACTCTCTGTGCTGCCAGGGTCTTGGAATAACATCCCCCTGCTTCTACAGGCATGTCCCTCTGTTTCTATGGTTATGTCCGCAGACATTTTTCAGAACCGCATTTTAAGGGCTTGGGTATACAGTGACATTGCTAGATCCAGTATTGCATCTGGGAGTTGTAGTCTTTGATTTTGGAAAAACTAAAAGGAAGCAGGGGGAAAAAACGTGTAAGTAGATGGATGTCACAGCTGAGTCAAAGGCCCCTGTACTGCAGCTGTTTGTGGAGCTGCATGGATTGTTGTTTTAATAAAAAAAAATTGGTTAGATTTTGCTCTTTTGATCTCGGCCTCTACTATTCCACAAACTAGTGATGAGGAGGGCACTCCTGCCCCTGAATGCACCTGCACCCTTTCTTCAAAGCCCAGTTGTGCCTCCAACTGCTTTTAATGTTGGATTTGAGTGTTTGAGAACTATGTCCTTATTTCCAAACCAAGAAAACATGTTCTGCTTATTCACTGCCTTGGAGCAGATGAGCAGATAAACGATAAATATGATAATGCACTCACTACGTTACAGCCGTTTTTGTGTGCGTCTAAAGTAAATGTGGTAGGTGAACACTAAACATTTCACCAGCATGAACAGAAGCTAGGGGTATCTGTATATTGCTGCTTTAAAGGAATTGATTGTCACATGTAATTCTGGCAACATGGTAGATGAAATGATTCAAGATCAGCTCGTGAAGAAAATAGTTGTGTCCCATATCGGAATGCCATAACCATTGCTAATAACATCGAGTCAGTTATGGTGGAGGCAAAAATAACAAGTGCAGGTACAGCACATGTAATCCAAGCCATGCAATCCTTACAGATGTTTTCTACAACAAAGCAGTCGAAACATTACAAGGGCAATGCAAAGGAGAAGTTACAGGCGTAGTGACTTCAAAAACACATGAGGAAAAGTATGTTACTGCTGTGGATTTACACAACGTGTCCTGCAAAGGCATTTCGGTGCATTCACTGCCAAAAGACCAGACATATCAACAAGTATATGAAATTACTGTGCTTGACGTTACTATGGGCTTGTCTACACTACCGCTTAAGTCGATGTAACTTATGTCACTCAGGGATGTGAAAAAGCCACCGCACCGAGCAACTAAGTTACATCGACTTGAAAGCAGTGTCAACATTGTGCTATGTTGGTGGGAGACACTCTCCCGCTGACTTGGCTTCCACCTCTCGTTGAGGTGGAGTAATTATGCCAATGGCAGAATGCGTCTGGTGTGGCTGCGCCGATGTAGTGCGGTAGTGTAGACTTGCCCTGTTTTGAGCGTGGACGGAAGCGGCTCCACATGCCTTGTGGATACAATAGTGTGCACTGTTCATGTTTCTGCTACCGAAGGAGGGAATCCCCAGGCAATGGAATGAATGTCGGACAATGGCTCTGCAGTTTCTATACTACCTGAATTGATTTACTTGCAATACTTTGGATGCGTGACACTTACTGAACCAAGCTTACACCTAGTGCACTACTTGATGACCCGCATTCTTGTGCTTAGTTGCTTCCTTGTAACTGTGACTTCTGATGTAGAATTTTATATTGTGCACAGGGGTACTCCATCCTAAGCAGAGATTTGTTTGCCTCACTAAATATGCTGTTAGTCAACGGGGGCATTTCTTCTACTCCACCTGGCACCACTACCCACAAACTCCAGCCTCCCTGCTTAACGAGGATGGGAAAAAGGAATCCCGTGGCTGTGCATTTGGATTTGTTCACAAAATTAGACTTCGACCTAACGTGACGCCCATACGACAGAAGTTGTGCTGTCTAGCATTCTCAGTCAGGGAGGCGATATCACAAGATTTAAAAATAGCTAGTACAGAATTATATTATTGAAGAGATTGCACAGTGGTGACAAAAGAAGGCAGCTATGTTGGAAAGAAAAGCAGGGACTACCTTCCCTACAGATTTCTCACAAATCTACAGGGCTATACCCTATGCCACAACATAAAGCTCACCTGCTGAATTATTGCATGGCAGAGAGATGTACACTAAATTAAACACTGCTGGATTACAAAGACCTACATCTGATAAAACTGTACAGCCAGGCGTAAGCCAAACAGTTCAACATAAACAGCAAAAATATAAGACCCATACAGATAAACCCTGTGGTGCCAAGGGACCAAAATTTGAATGTGGTTCATTTGTAAGAGTAGGATAACCTGGAATCTTATGAAAAGGAGAACACAGGTTCACATCACCACTGAAACGTGTTGCCAAAAAAGGACCATACCCTTACAAGCTGTCAGAGGGTCAGGTATGGAATGCTATTCATCTTGTACCTGCTTACCAGGAGTGAAGCAGAGATGTTTCAGATCTTCTGACTGGTCCTGAATATTTTACTTTGCCACTGACACTGTAGGATAACCAATAGGACATTGGGCCTGACAGACATGCTGTCAAAGCCAGATAGCCACCTATTAGGACTAGAGACTTACGTAATTATTAATAGTTTGCAATTATAACTAGAATTCTAACTGTAGTTACATAAACAATAACAAAGAAGAAATGGTTATTTATTTTCTAATTACTTAATTGGTGTTTAATATAGTAGCAAAGTATTGCATTATTATTGTTGTGAAATTGGGTTTGTTCTTAAGACGGAGGGAAATGTCATGTTGCTAGAACCAGTATTGCATGCATTGTAGTCTCTAAGTTTAGAAAAACTAACAGGAAGCAAGAAGTGTTCATACAAACACCTACACCTCTACCCCAATATAACGCTGTCCTTGGGAGCCAAAAAACGTTACCACATTATAAGTGAAACTGCGTTATATCGAACTTGCTTTGATCTGCCGGAGTGCGCAGTCCCGCCCCCCCGGAGCGCTGCTTTACCGCGTTATATCCAAATTCGTGTTATATCGGGTCGCGTTATATTGGGGTAGAGGTGTAGTTATTTCCTATTGCATTATTGACTTTTTGAGAGCATGCATATAGCTTAACCTTATCTTATGGAATGCTTGCACCACAAGAGACAGAAAAGGAAATGCCCACAATGACCCTTATCCAAAGCCCATTTAAATCAATCTGAGTCTTTCCATCAAGAATGGTCAGGCCCAAAATGTTGAATCTCTTAGTAGCATCAAGACTGAGAAAATTTGAAATTCATATATAGGTAGTCTGGTTCAAAATTTACTTGAACGAACTCTCTGTGTGTGTGTCTGATTGCTTAAACCTCGTTCCTACCATCTGAGGATATTTTCTTACTTCTAGCACCATTGTTGTCAAAGAAAAGCTGAAACCCTGAGATGTTCAAAGACTTTTTTTTTTTTTAAACCAAACTATTTTAACTAAAGTATCTTTCATGTCAAGGCTGTGTTATCAGTGATGCTTTTTCATCCCACAGAATATTTCTGTTAAAAAAAGAAAATCAATAACTATAGTGATAGGAAGTGAATTTCATCCTCAGCTTAGCAAATACTTCCATCTCCCCCACCCCCCATAAAACCATTTTTGTGTCTCCATAAAATCTGGAGAGCTGTTTACAAAAATGAAGTTTTATGCTTCTGTATTTTAAGGGGTGATGAACATATTGTAAATATTTCCTTGGCATTTTTACAAACCCGTAATTAAGAAGTGTATTTGTTTGGTAGTCATGTGACTGTCAGGTGTCTTGCCAGCTATTTCAGTACAGGTTAACATAGTATCTGAAAGAAGGTGTTTGCAAATGACACTTAATATATAAAGGGATGATTTTACTCTTAGATTTTTCTGAGATGGTATCTCCTATCTTAGGTACTTACAAGGCTTCCAATAACATAGTACCTGAGTACCCCACAAGCTTTAATGTATTTATATTCAAAACACTCTTGTGATGCAGGAAAGTACTATCGTTCCCATTTAACAGATGAGAGACACATATTTAGTGACTATGGGGATTTTGAAAATGCCTAGGTGCCTAACTCCCACTGAAATCAAATGGGAATTAGGTGCCTAGGTACATCTTTAGGTGTTTAAATACCTTTGAAAATTTGACCCAAATTAAAACTTTTAAATGCTCCTAAATAATAGCTACTCAGAAATTTTCTCATAATACAGATTTCTCTCTGATCGAGATGTGTGGTGCATCATGGGAGTCACATGACTCTGGATGCATCATGGGTGACATAGTCTGGCACCCTCAGGGAATAATGGGGGCAGGCTCCTGAACTACAACTCCCAGGAGGCAACGCATCATTTTGGGAAAATGCTGTGTAAAATTGAACTGTCTCAAAACTAAGTGTTTCATGTCAGTTCAATAAACTAAAGTGACTCCTTTTTGATTTCAGGAATCTAGTTTTGAAATTTCCAAATCAATTTTTCTTTTTCTTTTTTTGGAATTTCCATCCCAGGAAAAAATTTGAAATTTCAACTTTTCGCTTCAATTTGGAATGAAAACAAAAAAAGTGTCAGAATTTCCCATGGGACAGAAATTCTGAGTTTTGTTCAACTCTAGCCTAGCTCCCATTTTCAAAAATAACTAAGGCACTCAGAAGCTTAATTCTCACTGGAAGTCAGTAAGCATTGGGTTCCTAAGCTATATCTATGCTTAAAAATGCTACAGTGGCGCTGCTGCAGTGCTTCAGTACAGACACTCACTATAGTGACAGATAACAGAGGGGTAGCCGTGTTAGTCTGGATCTGTAAAAAACAACAGAGGGTCCTGAGGCACCTTTAAGACTAACAGAAGTATTGGAGCATAAGCTTTCGTGGGTGAATGCGTCTGATGAAGTGGACATTCACCCACGAAAGCTTATGCTCCAATACTTCTGTTAGTCTTAAAGGTGCCACAGGACCCTCTGTTGCTTTTTATAGTGACAGAGGGATTCTCCCATCACCTTACTTAATCCACCTCTCTGAGAGGTAGTAGCTAGGTCAACAGAAGAACTCTTCCATTGACCTAGTGTGGTCTACACTGAGGGTTAGGTCAGCTTAACTACACTGCTCAGAGGTATGGACTTTTCACACCCATGAGCAGCATAGCTGGGTTGACCTAACTTTTCAGTGTAGACAAGCCATGTTTGTCCCTTTTGAAAATGGGACTTGGGCTGCTAAGCAGGGCCGGCTCTAGGTTTTTTGCCATCCCCAGCAAAAAATTTGCCGCTCCAAGAGCACAACTGCCAAGCAAAAAAAAAAAATAGCCGGAATGCCGCCCCTGGAATTTTGCCGCCCCAAGCACGTGCTTGCTTTGCTGGTGCCTAGAGCCGATTCTGCTGCTAAGTCACTTAAGTGTTTTTACAATTTTTAAATTAAGTGACCTAGATCACACAGGAAGCTCCTGGTAGAGCATGGAATTGAGGCCAGGTCTCACATCCCAGACTAACACCCTAACCACTGGACTTTGCTTCCTCCCGCTAGCCCATCCCTTTTTTCGGTCTTCCCTATCTTGGTACAGTATTAGAGTTAGTGTGGATGAAAAAGCTCAATGCATTTTTAAAGCTGTACTCTAAATATCTGGTCATGCATTTCAATTGCCATCTATTACTAGCAGAAGTCACCATATATTTAGTTTGACAATTGGTAAAAAGAATATGTATTAATTAATTGGAATGCATTTCTAGGCTGACATAATGGTTGCTGTTATTACACCAGTTCTGTAAAAGAGGGGAGTCTTGTTACTAATCTGCACTCCGTGCAACCTCTAATCTATGCTGACAGCTCCCAAATAAAACATTCACTATAAATCAGGTTTTGAAGGGAAAAGGACAGTACTCATCAACAAGTGGTAAATGGTCATTAAATTCTCCTTTGAAGGTTGTATTCATATGAAAAACTAGATTGCCATTGATGTAGGTGTGGTATGTTATACATTTCATGAAAATCCTATGGTAGCTCTGCCTTAGTTATATCTTTTTGAGATAATATTAGTGGTTTGCTTGTAAATTCACCTATTTAACGAGCAGCCAAACAGGTTTTTTTTTGCTGTAGCTTTTGTACATTGTTTAAAGGATAGTGATTTTAATCTGTCATGCAAATTATTGTCCCAGTCCTGCAAAGAGAACCAGACTGGCAGGCCTCTGTGTCTGCATGGGACCCCACTGAAGCCAATGGGCCACTGTATGGATGTGGAAGGCTGAGGCCTGCATGGTTATGAGTCAACAGTGTGCTCTTGTTGCCAAGAAGGCTAACAGCATTTTGGGCTGTATAAGTAGGGGCATTGCCAGCAGATCGAGGAACGTGATCGTTCCCCTTTATTCGACATTGGTGAGGCCTCATCTAGAATACTGTGTCCAGTTTTGGGCCCCACACTACAAGAAGGATGTGGAAAAATTGGAAAGAGTCCAGCGGAGGGCAACAAAAATGATTAGGGGTCTGGAGCACATGACTTATGAGGAGAGGCTGAGGGAACTGGGATTGTTTAGTCTCCAGAAGAGAAGAATGAGGGGGGATTTGATAGCAGCCTTCAACTACCTTAAGGGGAGTTCCAAAGAGGATGGAGCTCGGCTGTTCTCAGTGGTGGCAGATGACAGAACAAGGAGCAATGGTCTCAGGTTGCAGTGGGGGAGGTCCAGGTTGGATATTAGGAAACACTATTTCACTAGGAGGGTGGTGAAGCACTGGAATGCGTTACCTAGGGAGGTGGTGGAATCTCCTGCCTTGGAGGTTTTTAAGGCCCGGCTTGACAAAGCCCTGGCTGGGATGATTTAGTTGGGAATTGGTCCTGCTTTGAGCAGGGGGTTGGACTAGATGACCTCTTGAGGTCCCTTCCAACCCTGATATTCTATGATTCTATGGTTCTCTGTAGAATTGAGACGTCCAATTAGTCGATAAAATGTATTTGGTATAAACCAATCAGCTTTCAGCTGAAATCCTGTATAAAACATAGTTCACACCTAACTATATATACACTATAAATCAATTACGTGAGGTTATATTTGCTATGGGATGGTCCAAAGTCCATTGAAATTAGTGGGATCCTTTCCAGCAACTTCAATGTGCACTGAATCAGGCCTAGTGGAAGCAAAGGTCAAGAGGGATCCAGTACCATGAGATGTATTTATGAGTTTCTGTATCTTTGAGGAATTCAGCTGAGTCAACTAGGCCATGCAAGCTACATAAAGTTGCCCTTGAAACCTTCAGCTGTGGGGCATCTAAGTCTACGCACTCAGATATGGACTTTGAGTTGGCTGGGACAATGTTTCTTAGGCTATTGAATTCTTAAATCCATTAGTCTGTAGGCTTATCACAAGCAGGCTTATCACCAGCAAATGAAGCAGGTGCTTGCGGCGGCACGTCCAGGTCTTTGGCAGCAATTTGGCGGCAGGTTGCTCAGTCCGTCTCGGAGCGAAGGACCCGCTGCCGAATTGCCACCGAGGAATGAAGCGGCGCGGTTGAGATGCCGCCGAAGTGCTGCTGATCGCGGCTTTTTTTCTTTTTTTTTTCTTTTTTTTTTTTTTACCTTCACCACTTGGGGCCGCAAAAAAGCCTGAGCCGGCCTGATCACAAGAGGATTTATGGCCCTCACAAACTCCAAAACATCTCATGTTTGGATAAAATGTCATCAAATAGCTCCAAAACTAAACCACCACGCTTCCCAGAAATAGACAAAAAACTACACCTTGGTGAGATCAACAGAACAAAAGAGATTTGAAATTTCAAGGCCAACCTGTTCATTTTTAAATGAGGCAACAACAAAAGTAGGAAATGTTTGGAAAAGTGAATTTTCGAAACTCTCACTTCCCACATATCTACTCTGACTAATCCCCTGTTTTGTTCTGTGACATTTCAGTTTGTCACAGGAAGCACCACTCACCGCTAGTCGGGCGCCTCCTCCTGGTCTCTCTGAGGATTAGCTCTAAACTTTCCTCCCTCTTCCCAGAGAGTGACTGCTGCCTGCCTGCAGCCTTTCCCAGCAGTTCCCCAAACATTCCTCCCTCTTCCCAGGGAGTAACTGTCCTTTCTCAGCAGCAGCCCCATCTCCTGCCAGCTACCTGGCTTTATACAGGTCCCGCCAGTTCCGGCACAGCTGAGTCTGCTTCCTATTAGTTCCCTGCTCCCCAGCTCCTCCTGTAGGTGCAGCCTGCAGAGTTAATTGGCCTCCCTGGCCACTTAACCCCTGTACAATGCTATGTGGGGTGGACACCCCATCACGAAGTTGACTTGCCTTACATTTGGCAAAGTTAAAGGGTGGACCAAACAGTGCTTCAAATGGAAACCTAGTCAAGACAGACAAGTAAGCCAAAGTAAACAGGAAGCCCATAGTGCTTTTGATTTAACTGTAAGTAAAAAGTTAGTTCTGCTGAAGGAAAAATCTAATGAAAGCAGCCAACAGTTCAGTCACAGACTTCTCTTTAAGGAGCTGTGGTACAGTAAGGAACCCAAACAGCATTGCTAAGGCAGCTTCTGAACAAGAGTAGTTTCTTCCCTCCCACCCCAAGCACCCCTTTCAAAAATCCTTTCGGTATAACTTAAACTGACCAAACCTTGAGTCATGCCAGTGTAAACCCTGGTGGAGGTCTCTATTGTTAGCAAGGCTGGCAGGTGCCACAATCACTCTGACAGCACTGTGACCAGCTCAGCCCAAGCTTAGGTGAGGCTCATGGGTAGGAGTCACGTGGGGACTGATTCAGCACATCCAAAGCAAAGGTCCATCCAGCTAATGCCACAAGGGAGGATGAGAGCACTGCTTGCCCTCCTTTGGGATTAATAATCCCCCGGATGGTACAGGGACCCTCACTTGTCCATGCTAGACTTTTTCACCCAGAGTTAGTGTTCTCTAGGCAGTTTGTAGCTTTCAGACATGTTAGCAGGTTGGGATAAAGACTATGGGGGAGCTTAGGACGTACCTTGACCTGTTAACACATGTTAATACTACAAACTGCCTTGTCTTCACTAGGATTTTCCCTTGTACTAGTTACCACGTGTTAGCGAACATGAGGTAAGAACTCCCCTTTTTCCCTAGTTCAGGGAGGTGTTATTTATACCTCACTGCACCAACACCAGTGAATCTGGCCCCTTGCATGTAGGCTCAGACCTTCTCACAATGGGAATGTGTTTTCTTAGTAGATTGCTGTGAGAGGATATGCAGAGCTAAGAAATGGAACTCAGTTGTGACACTGTTGCTGAAATGATAGACAGTGACAGTATAATGCAGGTGGGGAAGAAAGCAAGGGGGAAAAGTTTAGAGTAGAAGCCAAGCATACATGGATCTAAGGAAGGCAGGGGGGAAAAAAAGGATATAATCATTAATTGCATTTTCATGACAGTAAAATAATGAGCTCCTATTGGTTAGATGCTGCTCATTAGATGGACACAGTCTTCAATGTTTAAAAGGATTCTTGAAGGTTTATTATTGTGGGGAATTATCAGAATGGCTCCTGTCCAAGCTCTCCCTTCTGCTTCACGTTCCTTTTCTTTTTCAGATTTCCATCTTTTCCTTTAAAAAGTAAACAAGCAGCAGCCCAGGTTTGCTTTTCAGAGCTGAAGGACTCATTAACCCTCAGAGCAGGGAGTGGGGAGGAAAAGGACATTATGGTTAGACTGTTTGATTGCAGCAAAAGGCAAAACTATTAGCAGCATTAATGCAGAGAGATGAGAAACTTCACTATGAAGGTATTAAAAATGCACACAATATTGATCGACAGACTTACCATACCTATGTAGTAGAACAAGCTGATTCAGCTGACCGTGCTCTCAGACAGTCTGGGTGATATATCTCCCCCAGGTCATGAAATACAGGAGTCTGGCTGTAAGAATACTGACTGACAGCTTCATTTTAATAATTTGCTATGGAGCACTAGAACTATTCTGTACATCGCTTTAGCTGAAGCTCGGTAGGGGTCTGATCTAAAACCCACTGAAGTAAATGGAAAACTCTCATGACTTTAGTGGGCTTTGAATCAGGCACTAGCTTCCATTTGTGAAAAGATGATGGGCAAGATTTTCAAAGGGCAGTTAGGTGCTTATGGCTCACTGGAAATTAATGGGATTTTGGGTTCCTAACTCCCATTTGTGCCTGTGAAAATATTCCCCTATATTACTCACAAAAGAACTACATTAAAGGAACATTAAGGGGACAAAGTCAAGCTCTCAGAAGTTAGGAAATTAAGGTTGCCTGTGCAATGAGTCCTTGTCTCAGTTCTCTCTCTCCTCCCTCTCCATCCTGTCTCCCAGATCCACTTTCCTCAGCTACTCAATTAGTCTCCAATCCTCAGGCTTCTGATTCCAGTCCCAGCATTCTTTCCTGCAAGTCATAGGTCTAACCTTTCTGGACTCCCCAGTCCAAGTCTCCTCCACTCCCAATCCCAGTCTTTTTGTCCAGCTGTTCTCAACCCCCCACGCCTTGTCCTGTCTCCTTTCCAGCTGTTCTAAGTCCCACTGCTCCTCAGCTCCCTACTAGTCCCATTTCCCCTGTCCACTCCCTCTGATCTCTCTCTCTCTCCCCTCCACCCATGTTCCCCATCCCCACTGGGTCCCAGTCCCACTCTCCCTCCCCAGCCTACTCTCTTTGTCTCCACATCCCCTAACTCCTTGTCCCAACCTCTTTTCCCAGCGAGCCCAGATGTCATCCCCACACCTATGCTCTTTGTGAGGTTTGTCTATCCTCATACTCATATTCTTCCCCAAAGACACTGGCTGCCAGTCACCTGATTTCCCTGACAGTATACATTCTGTGGGAATGGTGTATATGCAGTCCAATCAAACACATGAGCTGTGAGAAGATGGAGCATACTCAGTGCACATGGTATCTTCGGAGCCTTTGATTACTAAAATCTAAGTCTCTAGTGAGCATGTGCAAACTGAGATTTTTCAAAGTTTTATAACTTGGGCAGATTTTTCACAGGAACAGCAAAAGGCACCCCTCTGCCCCCAAACATGGGAGTGCTAGAGGTTTCAAAGCAAAGGCCCCCAGAATTTTTTAACATTACAAAACTGTATTTTCCTTTCACTTCATTTTCAGAAAGGGCTGAATTGTTTTGGCTGAAATTTAAACAAACAAACAGGCCAGATGATTAAAGTTATAAGTAACTGAAAACAGGGTCTTATATGGAAAGTGCTGAGCAACCTTAAAAGGAAGCACTACCAGTTCCACTGATAATTTATATATTAGCATTCCCTTCCTATGCTGTCTACATCAGCCTATGTTCCTCTTGGGGAGGCCTTCTACCAGGTTTACCTATTGTTCCTCTTTACTTCATTGTTATATAACCTTGAGGGTCAAAGCTACTGAACTAAATATATGTAGGGACAAAGAATGGATCTGTGTTGCTAACAGGGATATTAAAGTGCCATTACCTCTTCGGTTTCAAATAACTTCAAGAGAGGACTTTTTCTTTGAACCTAGGTAGGGCTTGATCCAAAGGCCACTGAACTCGGTACAGTAGTAGCAGCACCTCAATCTCAATGACCTTTGGATTAGCCCCCCCAGAAAAAAAAAAGGCTTTTCAGAGATGGTGGCATCTGATTGATTCTATCATCAGAAGGAAAAGGAGCACTCAGGCACTGCTAGTGTCACTCCTCCTTCCTCCTTATTCAACCTTTACAGTTGCATTTTAATTTCATTCCTCATTTGTTTTCCCTTAAAGATTAAAAGGTTTACTCCCTTATACTAAAGTTCCACTCCTAGAGATTTAATAGATACTTTGTGTCAAAGGATTATCAGTGGGACCAGAATAAGCTGGAGGTCTATTAAAAATTGCCTATCTGCGAGTGCTAATTTACAAGCTAATGTTTTGACAAGATGGTATTTGGAAAACAGGCTGAGAAAATAAAGGGTGAGGGGAGGGGAAGGAGAGAAAAACAAAGTACAAAGCTTATGAGGTGAATATGTTAATTACGCTTGAAAATTCTTAGTCGCCTAAGCTGCTATTGACAATAACAAGCTTCCTAAATTATAAATGTGTAATTTTTTTAAATTGTGATTACCATTCTAGTTGCTCCTTCTCCTTCATTAGGTTTGTTGTTCTTTGCTGCATTGCATAACTGGAGGAATACCAGGCATTCTTAATTTCTGAAGACAGTGTTATCACTTTTTATTGAATGCTTTATGAGCTTATTCCAATGAACACACATAGTGAGGTGCCTGGAACTGTGTGGATTGTTGAAGACCTTGACAATGACAGTCACTTCTTGCTTCTTAAAAATGCTGATAAAACAAAAAAATAATAGTGATGCTCGTGCCAAGGACTCAATCTGCAAAACACAGGGTGCCAGGAAATGAGATATAGGGGCACCCCCAAGAAATCTCATTACCTGCTATTTCACAGTATTAGTTTTAAAAGCGAAACGGGGAAAAGGACTTGGATGCTGGGGTGCAGAGTATACTCATAAAATTTGCAGGTGACATCAAGCTGGGAAGGTTTGCAAGCATTTTGAAGGACAGGATTAGAATTCAAACAATCTTGATAAATTGGAGAATGTGTCTGAAATCAACAAAATGAAATTCAATAAAAAAATTCCAAGTACTACACTTAGTGCTCGTCTTCACTACTGGGGTAAGTCGACCTAAGTTACATTACTCCAGCTACATGAACAACACAGCTGGAGTCGACGCAACTTAGGTCAACTTACCCCAGTGTCTACACCATGCTGCGTCGACAGGAGACTCTTTCCAGTGGACTTACCTTACTCTTCTGGGAGAGCTGTAGTACCAGAGTCCACTGGAGAGCGCTCTGCCATCAATTTAGTGGGTCTTCACTAGACGCACTAAAGTGACACTCGCTGCATTGATTGTAGCAGCGTTGATCTCCCTGGTAGTGAAGACAAGTCCTTAGGAATGAAAAGTCAAATGCACCAATATAAAATGGGGAATAACGGTTAGGCAGCAGGACTGCAGAAAAGGATCTGAGGGCAATAGTGGATCACAATTTGGAAATGAGTAAACAGCTGTTGTGAAAAAAGCAAATGTCATTCTGGAGCATATTAAGAGGACTGTCCTCTACAAGACATGGGAGGTGATCATCCTGCTCTACTCAGCACTAGTGAGGCCTCAGCTGAGGTTCTGTGTCCAGTTTTGAGTGGCACACAAAAAAAGATGTGGACAAACAAGAGAGAGCGCAGAGGAGTGCAACAACAATGATAAAAAGTTCAGAAAACATGACCTATGGAGAAAGATTTAAAGAATTGGGCCTGATTAATCTGGGGAAGAGAAGGCTAAGCGGGGACCTGATGACAGTATTCAAATAAGTAAAAGGTTGTTATAAATAGAACAGCGATCAATTGTTCTCCAGGTTCACTGAGGGTAGGACAAGAAGCAATTGGCTTAGCTTACAGCAAAGATTTAGGTTGGGTATTAGGGGAAAAAACTAACTATAGGGATAGTTAAGCACTGGACCTGGTTATCGAGAGCAGTTGTGGCATCTCTATTCTTGGAAATTTTTAAGAACATGTTAGACCAACACTTGACAGAGATGTTCTAGGCATGCTTAATCCTGTCTCAGCACAGGGGGATGCACTAAACCAGTGGTTCTCAACCAGGGGAAAGTGTACCCCTGGGGGTACACAGAGGTTTTCCGGGGGGGTACATCTACTCATTTAGATATTTGCCTAGTTTTACCACAGACTACATAAAAAGCACTACAAAGCCAGTACAAACTCAAATTTCATACAAACAATGACTTGTTTATGCTGCTCTACAGACTATACACTAAACTGTAAGTACAATATTTATATTCCAATTGATTTATTTTATAATTATATGGTAAACATGAGAAAGTAAGCAATTTTTCAGTAATAGTGGGCTGTGACACTTTCGTATTTTTATTTCTGATTTTATAAGCAAGTAGTTTTTAAGTGAGGTGAAACTTTGGGGTATGCAAAACAAATAAGGGGTACAGTAGACTGGAAAAGTTGAGGGTCACTGAACTAGATGATCTGTTGAGGTGCCCTACATTTATATGATTTTATGATAAAAAATAAATAAAATAAATATATGGCGATATACCTATCTCATAGAACTGGAAGGGACCTTGAAAGGTCATTGAGTCCAGCCCCCTGCCTTCACTAGCAGGACCAAGTACTGATTTTGCCCCAGATCCCTAAGTGGCCCCCTCAAGGATTGAACTCACAACCCTGGGTTTAGCAGGCCGATGCTCAAACCACTGAGCTATCCCTTCCCCCATGATTCCATGGCTTAGTGAATACTCCAAATTACAAAATCACCTTTACATCTGAGACCACTAGAAAAAACAGTGGTGTAGAACTTGAATCTGTTCCCACTAAAACCACTGGGCATTTTACTATTGAATTCAATGGGAACAGGATTGTACCCATAATCTACACAGCTTGGGCCACATTCACTAGGGCTAAATTTGTCCCATTCTGTTTTAAATAACATTTTGCGTTTATACAGTAGTTTTAATCTGAAGCCATTAAAGAGCTTTGCATTAGGACTACCTTTGCGGAAGTGGCCACTGATTATTAGTGCTTCCATTTTGGGGGATAACTACTTCGAGATACCTTGGCTCGGATTTGCAGAAGTGCTGAGCATCCACAATTCCATTTCAAGTCAATAGGAGCTGTAGATACTTAGCACCTCTGAATATTGAGTCAAGTTGGGTACCCAAAAATAGACACAAATTCAGTGGTGACTTCTGAAAATGTGGATGTGAGGGCTTGTCCACAGTTATACAGTGAGTCAGGAGCAGAACTTGGGTTCTGGACTCCCAGTCTGGTGCACTGTCCCAACAACTATGCTTCCTCCTCCTTTTGTTTCTTCTTTTAAAAGAGGAAAAATCTTGCCCAGACAAGTTAGGCAATATAGGGGCAGATCAGTGGAGTATGATACTCAGATCAGAGTATGGGCTTTTTAAATAACTCAAAATTATAAGTCTTAGAGGATGGGTCTCATATGGCAATAGCAACAATGAAATTTAATTCAAGCAGAGTTTATCATACTAGGACATCAGGGGAGATGTAACACTGGTTTGATGGCAATTCCAGTGCCGTATTATTGCCTAGGCCGACAAGGCCTAGGCCTAGGGCGGCAAATTTGCAGGGGCGGAAGCTCCCATCCGCGCCCCGCCCACTTGCTCTGGCTCACCTCGCCACCTCCGCGGCATCCTGTTTCTCTCCCCTTCCAGCGCTTGCGCCGCGAAACAGCTGTTTCACGGGGCAGGGAGGGAGGGAGGAGGAGGGGGAACGCCGCGCGCTGGGGGAAGAGGCGGGGCCGGGGATTTGGGGAAGGGAGCCAATAGGAGAAGGGAGGGGGTGGAGTTGGGGCGGGGACTTTGGGAAGGGGGTTGGAATGGGGGCGGGAAAAGGGCGGAATCGAGGCGGGGCCAGGGCGGCAATTATTTCCCGGCCTAGGGGCGGCAAAATTATTAATCCGCCACTGGGTAATTCCATTGTTCCTATCTGATCCCTAGCTACTGCACAGCACTTGGTATTGAAGAGACAGAGCACAAAACTGGTACCAAAAGTGTGACTGGCATCCAGAAATAGCATGGCACAAGTCGCTGTGAATGATCACCTCATATGTCAACTGCAGACAATCTACTCAAATGCAAAGCGGTGTGGAATAACAACTGAATTTAACTGAACTGACCAGGACGCATGCTTTAGGGCAGGTGTCCCAGGGGCAGTCCAGCCCCAATCCAGCAAACACACAATGTATGCATGGGAGTTCAGTGGGACTACTCACATACATAAAGCTAAGCATCAGCGTTTGCAAGATCAGGGCCTTACGTTCCATTTTCTCTCTCTTTACAGATATAAGCCATTAATGTAATGGTCTAGACTTAAAATTGCAAGACCAATTAATGGCATTTGAAATGCCAAATTAGAGATTAATGGATTTGTAGGATACAGTAGTAGGCAAACAGTGCTGTAAGCTATTGTTATTTACAAGTTGCCATTCCTACATTATTCTTTTATTTTCCCTATTGCTTTTTACTTGTGATGATTTAGACTCAGTGTCAATGTCAGTTACATTATTTGAAAATAATAAAGGATAATTAAAAAGCAACCGATCCCCAGTGAAGTGCTCATAATATTATTTATTGTTGTGGCTCATTTGCTTCTCCTTGTTTATCTGTTAAGTGCCAATAACATGTTCATATTGCACACAGCCTGCTCGTCCTTATATAGCCTGATTGTCCTCTGATCGACACCAGGAAGTAAACCCAAGAGACACAAAGCTTTTTTCTAACTGCTCGTCTGCACTCTCTTCTCCTGAGAAGACTCCAGCAAGTCAGTGCATACATAACTGAAGAAAGCATATAGAATCATAGCTCTGCCAGACAAAAATAACCAGCTGGGAATTCAGCCATTGCCTAGTTCCATTGAAGCCATTCAGGTAGCACCAGAATCAAATTCAGCCCTCTCATACCTATGTGAGATTCCCACTGACTTCATTAGAAGCTGCATGTGCATACCTGAAAGCAGACTGTGGCCTGCTCTCTTCTCAAGTGCATATGCATTTCGGTCCATAGGCTTGATCCTGCACAGCTGATTCAGGTTACACTCCAACTGGCTTCTAGGGAACAGCAGGATTGGGGCATATGACATTACAAATGCACAAACTCTTACAACTCCACATCCTCTTCCCCACAGGTTGTGCGCATGCACACACACACCACTTACAAGAAATTCCCATCTGCCCTTTCAGCTTTCAGTCATAAAAAATACAAAGAGAAGAAAGCTAACTATGATGCTCTCACCTCCAACCATACTAACAAGATTTTTGTGTCTCTTTTTGCAAGTAATTAGTGTTTTACGTGAGGCGGGGAAAGGAGGGAGGATTAGGAACTGCATCTTGGGATGGTTGCCAATATGCTTGCTACAGAAATATTCCAAGGGTCCAAGTACACTGAGGGAGTTCACTCCCTTCTGGACACTAGTTCACAGTTCACTAGCACACACACTTTGGAATAGAAATTCATCTAAGACACTCAAATCTGGAGACCACTAAGGCAGTGTTTCTCAAACTGGGGTCGCAGCTTGTGTAGGGAAAGCCCCTGGAGGGCCGTGCCAGTTTGTTTACCTGCCCCGTCCGCAGGTCTGGCTGATCACGGCTCCCACTGGCCGCAGTTCGCTGCTCCAGGCCAATGGGTGCTGTGGGAAGCAGTGCGGGCCGAGGAACTTACTGGCCGCCACTTCCAGCAACCCCCATTGGCCTGCAGCAGCAAACCGCAGCCAGTGGGAGCTGCAATTGGCCGGACCTGCAGACGGGGCAGGTAAACAAACCGGCCAGGCCCGCCAGGGGCTTTCCCTACACAAGCAGCAACCCCAGTTTGAGAAACACTGCACTAAGGTGTGGGGTGTTCTGGAGCTCAGTTTTGCAGTTGGAAGCCATTGCTAGATTTTTTTTTCCCCCTGTGATAGCTACAGGCAAGTCAAAAAATAAAATTGCTAACGAGCTATGGATGAATTCTAATTACTGTGCCACAACTCTTCACTACAGGAAATGGTTTCCAGGTTTGCAAGCCATCAGATACCTTGGGGCCATGTCATGCCACTGATTCACAAGCAGAACTCCAGTGGTGCAAGTAGAATTAATTTCTTACTGATATGCTGCACCAGCTAAAGGGAGGGGGGGGCATGTGACCCCTCACATGATCCGCCCTCTCCCCAGTCCCCCACACTCTCTCCCCTATGATCCAGCCCACGTTACCTGGGGTGGGATGGGGGGAGGACTCTGTCCTCCTCCTGCTGTACTGGAGACTTCTCAACTGCAGGGCTCTCCTGGGATCCACAGTGGTGAAAGGAGCAGAACATTGGGCAGCCCCATGCCGGCAGCTCCTCCAGCGCAGCTCTACTGCCCCCAGCCCTGTCCTCTGGCGGGGCTGCCTACAGACCCCAGACCGGAGACCCTAGATGCAGCTGCGTGGAAGGGCTGGGGATGGTACAGCCACACTGAAGGAGCTGCCGGCGTTCTGCTCCTCCTGTGTCTTTCCGGTACAGGTACTGGCTATAAATAAATTACTGGTACAGCATACCAGACACATACTGCCGTACTTGCACCATTGCAGAACTCCTAAATTAAATCAATGGACTGAATCAATGGCATGATGTGGTCCTGTTTTTTTAATATTCAGGTTACTATCCAGCCGTTCAGCAAAGCTCATCTCTAACAAAATTCTCCCTGTCTCAGCCCTGCTTCCCCCACTCACTACCCCAGGACTATGACAGCTCTGTTAAAATGCAGAAAGGAAGCCACATGGCTTTAACATGGACAAATGATAAAATAGCTCTGTGTGAGAGCAGACCCAAAGGGATAGAAACAATCGTTAGAATCATGATATTTGCACTGAGAAATGTTAAATGTTCACGTTCGAGGCCTCAGTGTTCTGCTTTGTCCTAAATCAACCTGATCACCTCTCCTGCCTCCTTGTCTATCCCAAATCCCGGTGCCCTGCCAGTTGGGCCAGCTATGGGGAGGAGGTATATAATAGGCAG
Source organism: Chrysemys picta bellii (assembly GCF_011386835.1). Taxonomy (NCBI): domain Eukaryota; kingdom Metazoa; phylum Chordata; order Testudines; family Emydidae; genus Chrysemys; species Chrysemys picta. The sequence goes on along the minus strand of NC_088800.1, from coordinate 69,484,809 downwards.
TGTGTCCACACTTGGAGCTGGATGGGTATATGTGAGGGATGCTAGGGGAGTAGTGGATGGTTTCCTGTTAAAAAAAAAACAAAGGGAGGTATGGTAAAAAAAAACAAAGTGGTATGCCCCAGCCAAGGCTGCAATAGAAGGGGAGACCATTTTTTTCCGAGGGCCTTGAGGTATTACGATCACCTACCGAGTTCTGTCAGCATGTCCCATGGAGCAATAAATGTCATACTGCATGTTTGGCAGCATTGCCTAAGCCATACCAGAGGCTGTACTAACAGTACTATGGAAACCTCCCCACCCACCAATACAGAGGGAACCCCAAGCCAAAGTATATTTCTTCACAGTGCAGGGGATTTTCCTTCATTACTACTTCGTTAACTGCCCTGTGCACAAACAGTGCCGCAGAATCTGTTTGGGGGAATAAAGGCAAATCTCCCACCATCATATCCAAATCTGACTGTTACCCACTTTAGGAAGAGTCGCTGGACCTCACAGAGCTAATACACATTTGATGGTTTTGTATGCTAGTCTCTGAAATGGATATCGCTGTGACAATGAATAGAAGTCATTGTACATGTGCACTGAGTGAAACCGAAACCTGTTCTACTGCAAGCTGCTGCTAGGACTTGGCATGAAATATTAAAAAGAAGCCTTCATGCCTGGAGTCTTTACTGGGTCACCTTAGAATTCAGCAAGCCTGTAAGCTCAATCCTCTCCTTGGGGTGTAATTAAATAAGGGCAAAATGGTGTGAACCTGCTAATGGCTTCTCATTGTCCAAAAGGAAATAGCTGAATTACCCTGGGATGCTTGGTCTGATTAAGAATAGCGCTTGCTTGACTGAAGTACTTCATTTGGCAGTATATAAGCTGTGGAACTGAAGAGCATTAAAGAAAAACCAGCTCAGAATGTGCTTTTGCAAAGGAGAAGAGCAGTGAGGTTTAAAAGAAACATATCACAGAACATACGTTCATGTTCTCTTTGGAAAAATGTGGTCCAGATTCTGATCTCACGTGTGCTAATATAACACTGGCGTTACTCTGTTGAAATCAATAGAGTTACAAAGAATTACACCAGTGCAGCAGATCTCAGGAATCTGGTTCATAGTGGTGAAAACCTAATATTTGATCCAACAAGACATAGTTTAACTCAAAAGTTGCGTATTGGCATATGTCAACCTCTAAGTACAGGGGGATAGGAAGAAACTTTCTCTGGGGACAGATTGTTGCACAGCTGCCTACTGGAGGGTTTCTTGCCCCTTTCCCTGAAGTGTCTGGTGCTGGTGACTGTTGGAGACAGGATACTGAACTAGACGGACAATGGGTCTGCTCCAGTCTGTCAAACTCTATGTTCTCATTGTCTGTGTGGTGCAAGCAAAAGCAGAGCAAAGCTGTGCATGGGAGTCACACACACACACACTCACACACATCCCTATGAAAAATAAGTTGCAAGGTTTCAATGGCCCCTTTTTCAGATGTAATTATCTTCAAAGTAATTATCTCTGGAGGAAGATAACTCCGCTCTTCCATTACATTACGCCAGCGTTGTTTTCCCTTTCAGAAGCAGACAAAGCAGGACTAAATCTTAATACAAAGTAGCATGTTTAGCAAGCGAAAAAACACTTGTTCAATTATAAAAGAGCAGCTTAATTTTTGCTGAGGGACAGGAATTGAGAAAGACTGAGTAATGGCCATAGGTTTTTCATTTGGAGAACAGAGCTTCTTTGGATACAGTTAGTAGCACTTAAATGGCAAGAATTAATGGTACCGCAGGATGCCTTTCCAACCTACATACATTACTGCTGGGGAGGATGGGTGGAATTACACATGGAAGTTATTAAGATTTATTTCCACTGTCCACAACATGATAGCCACTGTTTATATACCCAGGAAGACACAGCCAACGTCGGAGAAAACTCAGCCTCAGAAGACGGGCAACAGACCAAGGCTGTGGGATAAATACAAAGTTATTCTTTTATAAGCACAACCACCCACTCCTTAGCCATTATTAGTGGGCAAAGCATTGGAGGTGTCTCAGTAGAGGTGGGCACTGTGGGTGGATTTGAAAGAGAAAAGGGTACCTTTCAGACCAGATGAGGGAGGACATTCCAGGCATAAGGGGTAGTATGGCTGATGAAGCAAAGAGGGCCATGGGAGAAATGGGCAGAAAGGGAGCTGGCATAGTTGGGGGAGTGGAGGGGATGGGAGCAGGGGTATAAAAGGGACAACAGCAGATGAGTAAGGAGGGATAGGGTTGTGAAAGACCTTGACGCTCATAACAAGCAGCTTGGCTTGCTGTAGTAGAAGAGAAGACAGCAGAGAGCAGCAAAAACTGTGCATGGGAAGTGTCATGGCCAGAGTGACTGGTAAGGATGATTATTCCGACAGCATCATTTTGTGTGGCCTGAAGGGGGGCAACATAGGTGACAGAGAGACCAAAGAACAATCAAACAGGTAATAACTAGGGCCTGGATGAAGAGGCTAGTTCTTAAAAGTGTTGAATTGGAAGAAGCGGGAAGTTTTGAGCATTTTCTGTATGTCCTGGGGACAAGATAGAACAAGTCAAAGATGATCCTCTCAGTTATGGGCCTGAGCCATGGGGAGGATGGCATTAAAACTGAATGACTTCTTCAAACCATTTACTTTTCTCTATCCGTGCAGATTTGTTTGCTCTATATACCTTAAACGTGGAGAACTAACATACAATTGTCAATGTCACTTTCGTTTCCAGACAGTTTCACTTTCAAGTTCACCTGCACTAGCCCAATGCTGTGACGTTTGAGGGAGGGAATGCTTGGATTTAAACAAAGAACAGTTGTCAATGAAAATGTAAATAATGGAAACATTTACTGATCTTTGTTAGTAAAACCCTGTGTTTGTTTGGGCTGGTTCTTGATGAAATACTAACATTTTGAGCCTGAATTACCCACATCCCTGTACATTTGTAACAGATCTTTCTGCCTCTTCTCACCAGCAGCAACCCTGGAAAATCCTGTCCTGACATTTACACAGATTTCATAGATATAGCACACCAGGTGGAGACGTGAGGGGAATGATATTGATTCATAAAACAATGCAGAAGAGACTAGCTCCCTGGCAGCTAACCCAGCACTCTGTTCTCTCAGCAGTATGAATTTGTTGCTGCTAGGTATGGGTTAGATGTATAAATATATGTTTAGCTAGAACTAAATAGCTGTATTATGGAAAGATATTGTATGGAAAAATTCATATAGAAAAATTCACAGTGAGATTCTGATTTTGATCACACAGATGTAAATCAGCACAAATTCCACCAAAGCTGAACAAACAATAATGGTGTAACAGTGGAGGACACAGGATCTGAATCAAGTCCTTTGTGCCTGTGATTCATTAGAGTTGGTTTAGCTAATGACACATTTACATATCATTTTTGCAAATTATTTTGTCTACCACTTTTGATCAGTTCTAATGGACATCTGCTTTTCCCCCCTCAGTAATACCTCTGTGACATCATTGACTTCAATAGAGTAACTCCTAATTTACTGAGTGAGAGCTGAATCAGGCCCAGTATTATTTACTATTGGTATTCCAGTAGCATCTACAGGCTCCTAGCAGGCTCAGGATTCAGTTGTGGTAGTCACCATACAGGCACAGGGTAAGAGTCTCTGCTCCCCAAAAGCTTATAATTACATAAACAACACAAAGGGTAGGAGGAGAAAGCTGCATGGAGATTTGCCCAAGGTTACATAATAGGTCCTTGGAAAAGCATGATCCAACTATATGAGTAAGCATTAGTAGAACCCGAATTTTGAGAATCCATTTTTGGGTGGGAGGAGGGCAGTTAGAAAGATGGGCTATTTGGAAAACTAAGATTCAACCTGGGTTAGATTTTGAACAAACCTAAAGCTCCAGCGGTTTGATTCAAACCCATCCCTTGTTACCAGAGATGCAAAAGGTAATAGCATTGGTATCCAGCCATGAATGATAATACATTTTCTATAGAGTTGGACTTTTGGGGCATGTCACAGAATTCTCTAAAGCATCTTCTTTCAAAACCATCTGATTCTGGGAGCTGTGCTACTATTTTGCATTTATATTATATGGCCCGTCTACCTTAACAAGCATTAATTTCAACTCACGGCACACCACTGAGGTAGGCAGTAACCTAATTTTATAGCTGAGGAGCCTGAGGTTCAAGCAATTACATGGACTTGTCCAAGTTCACTTAGGTCAACTTTCTGTTGCCCTAATCCACCTTGAGTAGAATCGTCGTACTCCTTCAAATACTCCTATAGAAATCAACAGGAGCCTTTGCAGAATGAGGTACTACTCAAATAAAAAGGAGAGGCGGAATCTGAGCCACTGCAAGTTAGAGGCAGCTCTGGGCATAGATCCCAGGGAGGTCTGATTCTCCTCTCCCTTGTACTAGTTTCACACTGAGCTTAATGGAGCAACTTCTGATCTACACTGGAGTAGATGGGAGGTGAATCGGAATCAAGCCACTCGTCTCTTTCTCTAATCCACTTAAGATCCAATTCTTCCCACATCGCAACCGGTATAAATCAGGAATAACTCAGTTGAGGACAATGGATTTACACCGATGTAAAACAGACATAACTGGGAGAAAATTTAGGCCTTCTTTTTCCTACAAGTACCTTTTAAATTTAGAGAGAAGCAAAATAAGCTGGAAAGCTCAGACATAAGATTGCACAGATATTGTTGTATCTAAATATCGTAAGCCCTGTGTGCAAATACACGTCTACAGGACAGCTCTCCTTGCTGTTGTGTGTCGGCATCATTTATCATCAGTGTCTCTAGCAGGACGCCAGCCCTCCCACAGGACCTTTTAATGCTGCGTTAAAGGCTCTCATGAAACAATTTTCTATCCCAGTAAACTTTGGAAATTTCATTAGACCCCAGGAAATTATATCAGTCTGAGATGCCACCTTGGGAAACCCAAGCTGCACAAACCCACGCAGCCCCACAGATATGGAAATATCTCAGTGTCATCCTCTCCACTGAGCCCAGCATAACTTACTGAAGCACGTGGGCCCAGCTGGCTGTGAGGTGGAGAAGGAAGGGCTCCACCACCCTGCCGCCCAGAAAAAAACGTGTCCTGCAAGATTTACTGCAAGCGACTTACATCTTCAACTTGGACGTTGACGCTGTCTTGGTCTGCGACTATCCAGGCAACTCCCTTAATTACATAATCATTCTGAAGCTGAGAATGTGTAATGACCCTCCAAGTGGGTAGCCAGCAGGGTTTGAATCTTGGACCTTCAGCACTAAAGCACAGAACACTACTGCATGAACAAAAGGAGCAACTCCATTAAGTGGGCTCCAATGGTAGGCTCTTACCTTCTGTGGATGAGGTGCTCGAGGTGAGAGATGACCCACACTTTAAAGCATGTTACACATATAGAGGGAATAAAGCACATTCTCACTTGGTTTTTCAGCAGCAATTCCACAAATAAGCAACTGAATGTGGAAACAAAGGACAGCATTAGTACGGCTCAAAACTAGCTGTCCACAGAGGGCCCCAAATTGGAAGGAACGCTCACGGGTATGGGGTACAGTACTACATGCTCTGGGTTTGTTTGCCTCCCCTTAAAAAGTAGTTGTTTTAAGAAGTCATAGACTCTGGTTAAAAAATGTTAAGCCACCTACAGCAGAGTTTGTCATCTCTGGCTTTTTATCTTTGCACATCCCTAACAATTAATAAGCTCTTTGCCTACCAAAGCAACAAGAATAGGGTTTGCTTCAATGAAGACAACGGAAATTCTATACCTTTAATTTAGCTAGTGAAAACTCCTGCTTAAATCTATTCCATCTTTAAACTCTATCCATCTAATCTCATGTGGGGATCACAACTCTTCTACCCTGTTTCCCCGAAAATAAGACAGTGTCTTATATTAATTTTTGCTCCCAAAGATGCGCTAGGTCTTATTTTCAGGGGATGTCTTATTTTTCAGAAATGAAAAATGCCTTATTATCGGTGGATGCCTTATTATCGGGGAGGTCTTATTATCGGGGGGATGCCTTATATTACAACGAGAGGCAAAACTGTAAGTAGGCCTTATTTTCGGAGGATGTCTTATTTTCGGGGAAACGGTACACCAAGTATCATCCCCTTCTTCAAGTCTCTTTTGAAACCACTCCTGACTCTGAGGACGTGCGCACACACCGAACTGCTACTTAACTGTTTGTGACTTCAGTTTATAAACACTTCAGGTCAGCGATTGTATTTGCTTGCTTAGCATAATGTACCTGCTTGAGTGTCATATGCAGTTATGTCACAGCTATGCCAATAATACTATCTGAAGCCCTGCTAGTTAGTTTGCTACTTACATTATTGGACAGTTCAGATGTCTTTTCTCCTGTCAAACACAAGTGGTTTTTTCAAGGCTGTTAATGGAGGAGTTTGGAAAGAAAGTGAATGTTAATTGCCTGCTCAGAGTCAAATAGACTTCCTCATTTACTTTTTAAAATTTTAACTGCCTGACTTGACATTAATGTGAATTAACCAGCATCCCATCCTGCTACCCCACTGCCATTAATGCCAGTGGAATGTGCACTATAATTATGATATATTATATTACTGGCAGCTCATCTCCATATTATTCACCTTTTTTCCCCAAATTGGTCTGATGGTAGGATCACACATTCCCTAATTAACACCTTTCTATGGTTCCTAATGAGTGTGTTGATGTTACTCCTTCAGGCTGCTTCTCTTATAATAAATTCTTGTGGCTATAACAGACTCCAACCATCCACTTTAATTAAGAGACAGATGTCATTGACTCACTTTCATTTAACACTTAACACACACATTTTTCTCTGGATGTTAGCAGAGTTTGGGGGGGATGTTTCATCCTTTGATTGTTTCTCCATTATACATGTCACATAAACCAAGCAGGGCCCTGGGGAAACACGGTATTTTGGAAAGGGAAAATAGGAAGCAATACTAGGAATAGTGTTGTTTAGAAGACGACCAGCTTTGGACTTTCTGAGAGAAAAACTGGGCTAAGAAAGTGACTGGTGAATTATGGAGAGAATGGAGACTAAGTAGAGAGATCATGGGAAAGAATAACAGACCCATTTAACAATAATTATCAGTCTTGCCTACAGCTCTTTCTGAAGAGTCACTAGTATTCAGAGTTGGCCAGCTGTGCTCACTGGATATTTCTGGGACAAAGGGCCTGAGGCACAGGCCATTGGAGTCAATGGAAAGACTCTGACTTTGATGGTCTTTGGATCACGCTCCTGGTATTGAAGAGATTCCATGTTTGACATGTTCATTCAGAAAAATGCCCTAACAGCAGAGACAAGTTTTTTGCAGAATGGATACACAATGCCAAAGGGAACATTTCAGCAACTTACTTTTTTAATTGCAAAGCAAAATCTAAACTAACCTTTAAAAAGAAATCATTGTGAAACATGTCCAAACTTCGTAAGAGCAGATTTATTCATATACTAGACCATGTAATCACATTTCTCCTGTTAATACACAACACTGTCATAGGCAGAATCTTTTTATTATTTTATAAGCATATTAGGAAAGTAAATGTTGTCTTAAATGTTAAAGCTGGAATGTAGGAGGCAGAGTTTAAATTACAATGGTTCAGTTTATAGTTTGCTTGTTTTTTAAAGGCAATTTCGGCGCAAGAACTTTCAACAAACAAGGACATTTTAAAATACTGTTTCATTTCGGGCCAGATCCTCAGCTGCTGTAAATCAGCATCACACCACTGCAGGCAGCGGTGCTAGCTCAATTTACAGCAGTTGAGGATCTGGCTTTCAGATGGCATTGAACAGCAATCCCTACACTGGCAAGGCTTGGGCTCCCTTACTTACATTTCTCCAGTCACAGTCAGTTTCACTCTTTTCTCTGTAGTCGGATCTTGTTCACAGTGGTATTGATTCATGGAGCCCACTTCTCCTCAGCCCTGCACCTTGTGTCATCGTTTATACCTTTGTAAGTCAAGGGCAAAAGAGCGCGAAGTGCTAGCAGTTTACACCCACTGTGCACAGTCTAAATGAGGACACAAGATTCAGGATAGGACCATAGTGCGTGTTCATAAGGTTAGGAACCTGAATGTTACTTGCAGTCCCTTTGACACTTGCAGTTTGGTTTCAGAGAGGTTGGTTGTGTGGGAAAATCAGACGCAAATAAAGAGGTAATCTGTGCCCATATTGATCCCTGATTGTTCCATACAAAGAATGGATTTCACCCTCCCCAGCAGCTTGGGCCCTAGAGTAGATCTTCCCCACCTCTCAAAACTGAGGCTCAGCACATGTACCTGGAGTCCCTGTAGCTCCACACCAGATTTGGATGCTGTTGTGGGGATCAGATCACATATGGCGGGAAGAAGGGGGAAAAAAACTGAATAGCAGTTTCTAAGGTCCTATGTTAGTGACCCTGACTACAAACAGGGCAGCGCAGCCCAGTGGCCAGAGACTCTGTAAGCAGCCCTTTTGCACAGGGTAGCGCAGCCCAGTGGTCAGTAAGTCAATAGGGTAGCCCACCTCTGTGAGATTGTGTGGCCTACTGGCCCGTTAGGGGAGTGGGGCACCACTTAGGGGAGTGTGGCACTCAGGGGAGGGGGACTCGGGGCCCTCCCTGCTCCTCCGAGTCCCAGCCCAGGGCCCTGGCGGTGGTACTTACCACTGAGTCAGTGGGGATCCTCCTGAAACATGCTGACCAGTTCCCCCTTTCACTCATTGGAGAAGATTCTAAGTCTCCTGGGCTGCTGCCTCCCCTTTCTCCCTCGGTGAAGCTCCACGTTTCCCCCAGGTCCCCAATGGCCTAGCTTCCGCCGGCGCGGTGTCTTCCCGATGTGACGGGTTGGATCACAGAAACCCCCTTGGGGCTGCCAACTGATGTGCCAAGACTATTTCTGCCCCTGCTTTCCCTTCCATCTTGGGACTCCAGCACCTATCTTGTTGAGCCAGACTCACCAGTCTGCTCCAACATAGATCCAGGGTGTGAACCACGTGCCCCAAAGCTGCAGACTTAAAGACAGGAACACTTCTTAAGCTGCTTTCAGTTAACACTCAGATGCCCAACTCCCCATGAGGTCCAAACCCCAAATAAATCCGCTTTACCCTGTATAAAGCTTATACACGGTAAACTCATAAATTGTTCACCCTCTATAACACTGATAGGTTTCAGAGTAGCAGCCGTGTTAGCCTGTATCTGCAAAAAGAACAGGAGTACTTGTGGCACCTTAGAGACTAACAAATTTATTTGAGCATAAGCTTTCATGGGCTACAGCCCACTTCATCAGAGAGGTATGCAGAGCTGTTCCCCACCCCCAGGTATTAATACATACTCTGGGTTAATTAATAAGAAAAAGTGATTTTATTAAATACAAAAAGTAGGATTTAAGTGGCTCCAAGTAGTAACAGACAGAACAAACTGAATTACCAAGCAAAATAAAATAAAACACACAATGACTAATGACTAATCCAGTAAGAAAACTGAATACAGATAAACTCTCACCCTCAGAGATATTTCAATAAGCTTCTATCACAGACTGGACGCCTTCCTAGTCTGGGCACAATCCTTTCCCCTGGTACAGCCCTTGTTCCAGCTCAGGTGGTAGCTAGGGGATTTCTCATGATTGCAGCCCCCTTTGTTCTGTTCCAGCCCCCTATATAGCTTTGGCACAAGGCGGGAATCTTTTGTCTCTCTGGGTCCCCTTCTAAATGGAAAAGCACCAGGTTAAAGATGGATTCCAGTTCAGGTGACATGATTACATGTCACTGTAAGACTTCATTATCCACTTGCCAGCACACATGTATACAAGAAGACTTACAAGTAAAACAGAGCCATCTACAGACAATTGTCCTGGTTAATGGGAGCCATCAAGATTCCAAACCAACATTAATGACCCACACTTTACATAATTACAATAGGCCCTCAGAGTTATATTTCATATTTCTAGTTTCAGATACAAGAATGATACATTCATACAAATAGGATAAACACACTCAGTAGATTATAAGCTTTGTAATGATACCTTACAAGAGACCTGTTGCATGAAGCATATTCCAGTTACATTATATTCACACTTATTAGCATATTTTCATAAAATCATAGAGAGTACAACATCACACCCAGGGCTCGTCAGGCGGTCTGGAGTCCGTCTGGGCCTCTGCATGCCTTGCTCCTGGGTTTGGGGCCTGCAGCTGCTCCCTGGGGGGGCGGAGGGGGGCTGCACTCTGTGAACTCTCCCTTCAGCAGCCTGCCTAGACTGAGCTGGGCTGCTTCCTTTCATACTCTACCTCTAGGCTGAGCATGCCTAGCAAAGTCTGAGGGGCGGGGCTTCCTCAGCCTGCAAAGCCCTTTCAAGGCTGATGTGGAGTAGGTACACCCCATCACAGATGGTCATTGATTTCCCCAGCAACATGGCATCAAAGGTTCAGCTTCTCCAGCACTATTGGACAGCTGTGCCTAATCAAGGCCCCCAAGTTGGAGAAAGTGGGTGGGAAGACCATGAGAATATATTTCTGATAATACTGGGAAAATTAAAGAGTAGGGGGAACTACTGATATGGAGGGGGAGGGAGGAGCAAGCATTGCTCTTCCAGGAAGAGCACAATACCCTGTAAACTGCTCTAATATAATTCAAGTTTCTTCATCAAAGCATGAGTCTTTTACATTCATAAGCTCTTCTCTAATGCATAGGCCCTTTATAATTGTACCATAGTGCGACCGGAGTCCCAGTGGGGGCTAGCTGTGGTCACTCAATTAGGGTGAACTGCAAAGAATTGGGCAGACAAGCCCCATAAAGCTGGTGGATATCCCAATACTTAGATTTACCAAGCCAGCATAAAACAGCTTCTTTATTACCTTACTGGTTACTCAGAAGTCCAAACAACACAGTTCCCTTAAAGTGAATCCAGCCTCAGGCCTCCATCCAGGTACCTATGCCAAATATAATGATTTATGAAAATCTTATTTCATCACATAAAAGAAAAGGTTCTACCAATCCCAAAGGATTGGACACAGTACCTCTCAGGTTATTGAATATTCCAGATCTTACTCAAATACACACTAGAGCCAATTCTTATTAACTAAGCTAAAATGTATTAAAAAACAGAAGTGTATGGTTAAAAGATCAATATACATACAGACATGAGTTCAATTCTTAAGATTCAGATTCATACCAGAGATGTTGAGCTTTGTAGTTGCAAAGAGTTCTTTCAGAAATAGTTCATAGGTTATAGTCCAATGTCCAAATATCATATTCAAGGTGTACCAACATAACTAGGACCTGAGTCTTGCGACCCAAACTTCCCCTGATGAAGCTTAAGCAGATCTGAGATGAACAGGATCAGGACTCAAGGGTCTTTTTATACAGTGTTCTAGCATCCACTTGACCACACAGTCCTGGTTAAACAATAGGCTTTTGATGTAACCTTTTGCTTTCTAAACACCACCAGTAATTAGTTACACAAATTAGCATAGGGCAATTTATCGATTAGGCAGTTTATTACAAACTTCAAAGAGACATATAGACAATGACATTATTTTACCCAAGATTCATCTAAATGTTAATATTCCTTTTTGATCTCTGAATTAATAGTTATAGTAACAGACAGGAACTGTCTGTTTACATGCTAGCATCAAAGATACACACAATTAGTATCACTTCTAACAATATAGGTTTGCATTTCAAAGTTCTAGCCTACCTAGCCACACAATGACCCTCATTACCATTTGCATACCTTTCCAGCATGACTTTAAATGTGGGCTTTGGGTCATTCAGTCTGCAAGCTGTTTAACTCTTTCTGGCCATCAGTTATATCTTGTATAAGATTTGCTGCAATTATATAGCAGTGGCAGCAATAATGATTTGCATGGTTATATTTTAATCACACAATGTCACAATAGGAGGAACTAATGATATGGGGAGGGAGGAACAAGCACTGCTCTTCCAGGAAGAGCATAATACCCTGTAAGATGCTCTAATATAATTCATGTTTCTTCATCAGAGCAAGAGTCTTTTACATTCATAAGCTCTTCTCTAATGCATAGGTCCTTTATAATTATACCATAGGCACATGGCCATTTTTAGTCTTCTGGTAAATGAAAGGCATCACAGGATTCAATATGTTTTTTCCCTCATTGTCCCTGTGCTTAATATATGGTGGTTGTACTCTTGCATGTCAGAGGTTAATGTTTTCAGCAAGATAAATCTGTGAGGATAAACACCAGACTTCTGAAGCTGCTACCTCCGAGTAATAGTTCATTTTAGTGACTACAAGCAAAAGGCTGACACACTTTGACTTCAGAAGCTGACCCCATTTTCAACAAAGGATATGCTAATATCTTGTTTATTTACTCTTCTATTAGGCTATTTATTTCCCTATGCCAAGTTCTCTTAGTCATTTGTGATTATTAAATCACCACCCTGTTAATATAACTAAAGGATGCTAATACGGATTTTCTCCTCAGATAGCATCCATTCCCAACTGGCAAGCAGCAAAGCAGTGCTGAGAGTGAAAAGGCACCATCTCAAAAGGAATGGTGCATCTGGCAGTAATCATGAAAGGGAAACAGGTAGGGGCTAATGAAACAGGCGTTTCTTAACATTGTTTCCAAACAAAGACACCTTTTAATGCCTTGTATTTATTATTTCAGACATTCTATCCAGTAAAACACTATTATTGCCATTGTTTTGTATGCCACAAAGTATGTACTTACTTCTCTCTACCGTTTTCTTTTTAGTCGGTTATCTATCTAGGTAAATTGGGGTTATATTTTCTCAGCTGAGCAGCCTGAAAAGGGATGCTTTATAAACACTTGATCAGATTAGAGCTTTTCCAAGGAAGAAACAAGTGATTAATTACTCCCATTACAGCCTCACATGCAGTAGCAACAATCATTTAACTACACTCTGTCAATTGAACACACAGGTTTATTCACCATTAATGCTGTGCTTGTGAAAGGTGCCAGATTGCCCTGCTAAGGGACCCCAACACTGATCTACAGGGATAGCTGGTAAAAGAGAAAATGTCTTCATGCACATTCGGTTCTAGTCCTCTCTGCTGAGATCAAAAACAAGGCGGCCAGTTGGTGACAACTGGTTTCCAAGGCTGACTGTATCTGACTACTAAGAACTGGCTGAAACCACTCACTCATCTCACTCAGGCCACCTGTAATCTTATTTTTCATAGTTATTCTCTGTCTTGAGGCCAGAGAGCCTAAGTTTACAAGTACAAATAGTATTCGGCTTGCCTTGAAGTCAATGGGACTGTGTGTATATGAGTAATGTGAGCAGGATTGTACCTTGTGTCTGCATCATCTTCAACAAGTTACTTTGAACAGTACCTCACTATAAATATTGAGTAATAGTCGGAAGTCAGAATAGCTTGTGATCATTGTTTCCAAAATGAAATCAATGGGACTTATTTGCTATAAATAGCACTATAGCCAGATCTCTTTCAAAGACAGTCAAAATATTTTGTTTTCATCTGACACAGTGACCTTGGGACCATCAATCCATGCAAACTAGCATAGATGAGTTTGAAATCATTGAGTAAGGGCCAGTGATTTAATAACCTCTCCTCTTTTTCCTCTTCTCAAGGTCCTTTCCTTCCCTATTCATGTGTCTTCTCCTGTTTCACGATTGCAACCCCCACGACCCCACCCTAACATGTTACGGCTATGTCATATTGTCTGCTTGTGCGGTTTGGACCAGTTGCAAAATTGCATAATTCCATAGGAGCTCTGTGAAGCATGTAGTATTTGGAAACATATGCAAGCTGTCAGTTATTTACCTTTTTGTATTTTTCATTGTCTGCTGTTTATGAAAAAAAAATTATCCCCCCTGCCAAACAACTATTAATGAGTTAAGCCCCACAGACATCCCCGTGAGGCAGAGGACAACGAGTTCCCGGAGTTATCAGAGGGTAGAACTGGGCCCTGTAGGTTCTGTTTTGCCTCTCATGAAGCTGATCCATGCTGGGGAGAGGGAGGAAGTGCCCTGCCATTAGAATGGTTCCTGAAATGATTTCGTTCTACAGGTCTCACATCTCAGGGGCAATGGATGCAAGACTTGCCACACCAGCTACAGCTAGCACACCCTATGAAGAACTGCTGGCTTGTCGACAGACATGCTCACAGCCACTCAGACTTGCATCCTATGGGACCATCAGCACTGCCAGCATCCCTAGCTTCCCAGCAGCCAACCAAACTCCAGCTTCCCTACATGTGTGCAGACAGTGCTCCCTGCACCTTTACCACCCACTCATGCCGGGACAACCATAATGTAGGCACTTACATACACATGCATCACTTGTCAGAAATACCCGACAATGATACTAGAGAGTCTACAGACTTGGATGTCTGGAATCTTTTCCAGTGAAGTAACCAGTCCTGGGTCAATTTCACGTCAATGAAACCAGGCTCATGTCTCTTGCAGTCAGGCTGTATATCACAGACTGTCGTTAAGAGTCCAAGGTTATCTCTTAACCAGCGTTGAACGGAAGGGATTGTCCTTGCCTGTGGTGGCGTTTGCTCCTCTCTCTGGATAGTACAGCACTAAAACATTCCTTCCAGGCATGACTTCTTTTCCTGCCTCAAAGATACTGCTGATGAGCAGATTTTTTGCCTTTGGACTGTACCAAATGGCATAGTTTTTTCCTCTTAAAATCCTATGGTGACGATACATTGACACTCCCACGCACACACCCCACCACCAGGACTTTATCCCTTTTCCCCCTGAAAGTTATTCACTTCAAGCCCTGCCCTTACATTAATTCTTGCCCCATTGCTGATCCCCTCAGCTGGCCAACCTGTACTCTGATTACACACTTAGAGGAAGTAACTCCCAGTGAAGGGAACAAAGCTTTGCTTTCCTAAAGAAAGCTATTGAGAGGGATAGACCATCATACCTGGAATTAAATAGTAAGTAATAGTGGCTATAAACTTAAAAAGAAAAGATTCCGTGGCCTCAGTTCTGTGGGCAGTGTAAATCCTTTGAATTACACAGGATCCTGGTTAAAAAAACCTCATTATTTGCTGCTTTGGAGTCTTCCAGCAGTTTTCATCCTTTACTACATTTATAATCACTAAATCCTTTCCCTGAAATCAGTCTTTTGGGATACAGACGCTAAAAGATTTAAAAGGCATACAATCCAAGGGGACTTTACAGTGAAAACAGGCTTCAGTAACATATTCTTAATTGTCACCATAAATCAACATTATATAATATCGCAGTCTCATCTGTAACAAAGATTTTGTCAACGGGAATTACAGATTTGCGGGCCCTGTCTATTGCCTTACACCTATTTATAATCTTGATAAGACATGGAGCTTTTTCTCCAGAGATCCCAGGAATAAACACACTAGTTAATTGAGAAAAAAATGGTGATAGCTGCTCTCTCATAGGACAGCTTCTGGGACCATTTGAGTGGAGCTTCTTAGTAGTAATTTCATCCCCATTACCTGAGAGACACACACATTTCTAAGATTCATATGTTCTACTGTGTTTTTTAAACCAAAGGATCTTTCTTATATCTTTTTTGCCTTCAGAGCAGGACTTCACATTGGGAACAAATTAGCCTTGCTGGCCAATGAGGGCCCAATCCAAAATCCACTGAAGTTAACTGGAGCCAATGGCAAGATTATTACTAATTGCCCAGTTGTTCTAGAAACATTTACTATTACAATATAAACTTGGGTGGGAGAAGGCAAGAACCAACAACACAAAAGCAATCTAGCTGCATAAAGTATTTCTGAACTACTATTTCATGGTATTCAAGCACATTATCCAACATTTCATTCAAACTGCTAACTCAGTTAGAAATTCCCTCATTTGGTTGGTCCTCTGCACTGGTACGGCACAATAATCTTTAAAAGTTATTTTTAATTTTCAGAATTTTGTGGGCCCCAAAAAATAAGCTTAAGAAATTCTGGAAGATCAGTAGAAAAAAGAGTTATCTGATGAAGTTCATGCACTGTCTGGATAGAGAGAGAGAGAGAGAGAGAGAGATCTGTACAAAACAGAAGCCATGTCTTCATTGCAAAAAGAGAGATCCTTTTTGCATTGAAATAGTTAATTCAATGTAATATCCGAGTGGAGACAAGATACAAGGAGTTTTTACCTCAGTGTAGCTAGTCATGTTCAACCTATTACCCAACACCCAGGGTTCACCTCATCTAGTCACATAGAGGAACTACCTAGGGTTACCATTCGTCCGGATTCCCCCGGACATGTCCGGCTTTTGAAGCTAAAAATAGCGTCCGGGGGGAATTTGTAAATGTCTGGACTTCCCCCCCATGCAGAGCACACGGGGCTAACAGTGCAGCCGGCCGGATGGTGCCACTTACATGGGGCTCCGACACTCAGCCAGAGGGCTCCTCCTCCTCCCCCCTGCAGCAGAAATCAGTCCCTCCCTCCCTGCATCGCAGATCGGCTCCGGCAGTCTGGTGCTCCTCCCGCACTGCTGCCCAGCGTGCCGGACGAGCGGCTGATGCAGTTCCTGAGCAAGTTCACCGAGACATTAGGCGAAGAAAGGCCAACAACAAGGGGGCCAAGGGGTTGGAGAAGGGGCAGGGAGGTTTTGGAGGGGGCAGTCAAGAGACGGGGGGGGTCGGGAGTTGGGGGGGGCTTTCTGGGGGTGTGGATAAGGTTTTGGGCAGTCAGGGTACAGGTAGGGGGTAGGGTCCTGGGGGCATTTGGGGGGGGGGTCTTAGGAGGGGGCAGTTAGGGGACAAGAAACAGGGAGGCTTAGGTAGGGGGTGGGGTTCTGGAGGGCAGTTAGGAGCAGGGGTCCCAGGAGGGAGCAGTCAGGGGACAAGCAGCGGGGGGGGGGTGTTTGGGACTTCTGGAGGGGGGCCTGTCAGGGGGCAGGAGTGGGGAGAGGGATTGGAGCAGTCAGGGGACAGGGAGCAGAGGGGTTTAGATGGGTCGGGAGTTTTGGGGGGGGCTGTCAGGGGGTGGAGAGTGGTTGGATGGGGCATGGGAGTCCCAGGGGTCTGTCTGGGGGTGGGGGTGTGGATAAGGGTTGGGGCCAGTTAGGATGGGGGGAGGGTCTCAGGAGGGGGCAGTCAAGGGACAAGGAGTGGGGGGAGGGTTGGGGGTTCTGAGGGGGGAAGTGGGAGGGGCAGGGGTGGGGCTAGGGCAGGATGGGGCGGGGCTAGGGCAGGACAGGGGCGGGGCTCCTCCCGTCCTCTTTTTTGCTTGCTGGATTATGGTAACCCTAAACTACCTGCAGGGCTGGCTCTAGGCACCAGCAAAGCAAGCAGTTGCTTGGGGCGGCAGATTTGAAAGGGGCGCAAGAATCCAGCATGGGAGCTGAGAACCAACAGGGGGCCCTGGGAGCTGTAGTTCCTTGGTTAGCTCCCTGCCTATAGAGCCAGCCCTGGAGCAGGGAAAGAACTACATTTCCCAGCATTCCCTTGGCCACTAGCCACAGGAAAGGGTGTGGGAAAGGAGTATGGAACTGAAATCTGCAGCTTGCTGTGAATGGTAGGAACAGAGCCAGCTCTAGGTTTTTTGTCATCCTCCCCTGCCCACACCCCTGCTGCCCCAGCTCTGGCCCCCACCTGCACTCCCCTGCTGCCCCAATCCTGGGCCCTTCCTCCTCCCCCTGCCGCCCCAGCTCTGGCCCCCACCTGCACCCTTCTGCTGCCCCAGCCCTGGGCTCTCCCCCGCCCACACCCCCTGCTGCCCCAGCCCTGGCCCCCCACCCGCACTCCCCTGCTGCCCCAGCCCTGGGCTCTCCCCCCACCCGCAACTCCTGCCGCCCCAGCCCTGGGTTCTTCCCCTCCCCCCCCGCAACCCCTGCTGCCCCATCTCTGGCCCCCACCCGCAACTCCTGCCACCCCAGCTCTGGGCTCTTCCCCCCCCACCCACACCTCCTGCCGCCCCAGCCCTGGGCTCTTCCCCTCCCCCCACCCCCCGCAACCCCTGCTGCTCCATCTCTGGCCCCCACCTGCACCCCCTGCCGCCCCAGCCCTGGGCTCTTCCCCAAAGAAGGAATTGGGTGGACTAAATGGACGGTGCACCTCTCTATCTGAAGCCTAGCAAGGGAGGTATGTGGATCCCACTAGAATTTAAAATGAAAAGTAAGGGAGGGGAGGCTCTGGACCTGGGCAGCTTTAGATACAGTACCAGGCACTTAGGAGGATTTCCACTTC
Source organism: Chrysemys picta bellii (assembly GCF_011386835.1). NCBI lineage: Eukaryota > Metazoa > Chordata > Testudines > Emydidae > Chrysemys > Chrysemys picta. The sequence goes on along the minus strand of NC_088800.1, from coordinate 69,466,680 downwards.
TGAGCCATGGAAGCAGAAATTGACTTTTCCTCTCCAGATATAGCTCATATTCAGAAAGGGAATCTAGCACCTGCCTTCCAGATTTGAACACCCTCAAAATTCAGGAGTGCTCAAGCTCAATTTGGGCAGCTGTTACTTCATTTCCCCCAAATCAAATATACTGATCCACTGTAACTTGCTGTAGAAAAAGTAGAATAAATTGAGCAAGAAATGCTTCCCAGTGGTTATTAGGACTGGAATTGCTATTTTCAACAGCCATTGCTTTTTTTTTTTTTTTTAGGTTTTAGTTTTATTTGTTTAAAAGGAAGACCGTGATAGTGCAGTCCCCATAGAAACAAAGAATGGAACAAAAGCATAATACAGGCACCTCAGCTTTTCCTTATTTATGTAGGACAGTCTTATAATATGCATCCAGATATCCTCCAGTCACACAAGCTGAAAATTGTTCCACTTCACTGCAGTTCTGTAACCATATGGGAACCAATCCTGTCTGTGTTCTGTGCACATCCAAAATTCCTGCTGAATGACCCACCCTGGGAGCAAGTTACCAATGACCCAGGGCTGGGGCAGCAGGAGGGTGCAGTTGCGGGGGAGGGTGAGCCCAGGGCTGGGGTTGGGGACAGCCAAAAATTTTTTTGCTTGGGGCAGCAAAAAACCTAGAGCCAGCCCTGACTACCTGTGCCTTCTAACCACTAGAATTTACATGAAGATAGCTCTCTATGTAAAAACACCACCACTGCCACCCTCCCTGAAGGCATAGCTTACAGCGTGTATCTAGAAGAGGTTTGTATGGTACTTTTCTTTAGTTCTTATTTGCGTGGCTTCACATCCCCACAAGTCTCACTTTGAATTTTTGATCGGAACAAACCCAAAAACTCCAAGCAAAACTCAGTCATACCAGTGTAAAATCACAGGCTTCAAATGGTTTGAGAGGTGCGGGAGCATCAGAGTTTACCATTCAAATATGGATCAAAACTTTTCCAAAGTTCAAGGGATGTATTCTCACAAACTTGTTTCTGACATTTCCCATGTTTTACAAAACCATAAATGGACCCAAGTTTTTGCCTGAAAAAGGGTCTCCTGCTTGCTCAAGAGTTTTGTGAATGATAGCAAAATTTTTAACAAGTTTAAGTGGTGGTTGAAAAAAAAATCCACAAAACTACGCGAGCATCATGTGGCTTCAGACTTTATAATGAAAGTTTGACACTGCTCTACCATGGGCAGGAAATGGATGATTTGGAGGTTGTGCATGCTATACGCAAACAATCCAAGTGCCTGCTTGGGAGGTGACATCAAGATTCTACTTTCCTCAGTATATGTGTTCAGACCCTTTCGGACAACAAAACATTCAGGTGCAATGTCAGCAACAAAGGGTGGACTGAAATCTCACTGGATGAAAGGTTTCAGAGTAGCAGCCGTGTTAGTCTGTATCCGCAAAAAGAAGAACAGGAGTACTTGTGGCACCTTAGAGACTAACAGATTTATTAGAGCATAAGCTTTCGTGGACTACAGCCCACTTCTTCGGATGCAACCGAAGAAGTGGGCTGTAGTCCACGAAAGCTTATGCTCTAATAAATCTGTTAGTCTCTAAGGTGCCACAAGTACTCCTGTTCTTCTTTTTACTGGATGAAAGATACAGAGTCACACAGCAGAGATTTGGTAGCTAGAATGAAGATACTTTGTTTCACAATACAATTACAAGCTGTGGTTTCTGCTTTTCTGCTAAACTCTGTTTGTTTTATTGAAACCTCAACCTCCCACCCACTTGTTTGCTTTGTCCACCATCCCATCTAACATGTAAATAGTGAGCTCTCTGGGAGAAGGACTATATTCTTTGTTACTTAACCATAAAGTGCCTAGCTGATCTTTGTTCAGACTCTTATTCTACTGCAATACAAATAGTCTATATAATAAGATTCCAGTGATGTGACTGTGTGTTACTCTGAGACCTAAATAGTCTGTAGAGTCAGTGTGAAATGATGGAGGCAGCTACAAGTGTGGCTGAAAACTTCTGTTCAGAATATCACTCGGAGGAATTGTCATGGGAATTCACAGCCTGTTACCATCCAATTTTCAAGTTCTCAGTCATTTTGACTTTACAAATTACATCCATGTGGTATACAGCTACAGTAAGCTATACCACGCCAAGAGTGGGGGAGGGGATAGCTCAGTGGTTTGAGCATTGGCCTGCTAAACCCAGGGTTGTGAGCTCAATACTTGAGGGGGCCACTTAAGGATCTGGGGCAAAATCAGTACTTGGTCCTGCTAGTGAAGGCAGGGGGCTGGACTCGATGACCTTTCAGGGTCCCTTCCAGTTCTATGAGATAGGTATATCTCCATATATTATTATAAGAGTATTAGCCCATTCTGATATCAGAGGTAATTCAACCAATCAACACCCTTATTCTACAGCTAATTTGCATGCAACCATTTCATTGGTTGTATGAGGGAGACTGCATAAATGTTGGATTATCTGGTCTATCTGCCACACCATGCACCCAGCTGGACAGAGACAGAAAAGACCCCTGCTATCTCAAAGATTGTTTTTTTTTTAAAGTCCAAAAAAAGTATTAAACTTCCATGTCTTATTTATATATCACAATGCAGCAAGAGAAGACAAAACAATGTTTTTTCCTTTGCAAGTCACCCTTAAAGATTCATGTTTTAGGTTTTTTCCCTTGAATTGACATGTTAAAGGATGCAGCTTCTAAATCTATTTGGCCCATTTTAGGTCCAGAAAGGCAATTTGATACAGTTATCTTTTAATTCTTTGCAATCTCCATGTCAGCAATTTTTGCAGAATCCCCATTTTCAACTATGATTGTGATTCCTGTAACTTCATTATAAATGAAAGTGAAAGGACAATACACTCCCTTCTTGATGGACACAGGAACTGTCTTTCCCTTCTATTTTTGTTCAACTGATAAACATCTGCCCAGATGTGAACATGAATTCTTGTAATAAATTTAATAGTGTGAAATTTTATATTACTGAGTAAGGTCTAATATTTGCTTGGAAATATTGTTTGTGGCAAAACTGCAGAATTGCATTTACCCAATAAAATCCAAATATTCTGGAAAAGAATGTGGAATATAATGGAAGTTAATTATAAAGCTTTATGATTTACCTACACAAGGGCTCAGTCCTCCTTCCCATATTCATGTAAGTAATTACCTTTATCAATAATTCCCATTGAATTGATTCAGTGACAGGTTATGCCCTTCTCTGGAAATAGTATCAGGATCAGGTCCATAGTGCAGCTGATCAAAAGAAAGGAATGCCTACCATGTTGTGAATGAGAACTATTAGATTTAATAACATTTCTGATCCTGCTCTCTTTTATGTCAAGGGAAATTAGGCTGAGTTCTGTTCCCATGGAAGTTAATTGGCCAATTGATGATAAATTAGTTCCCTTTTCGTTTTTTCCAAATATATCCACTTTAAAATTTCACATTCTTGTGGTGGGCGTTGAGAGTTTTTCAAGAGCTGCCTCGTGCGTAACTGCAAACAGAGGGAAAACTGATCCACTTACTGTGCAACCGTCAGACTTTTCAAAAGAAAGCACTATTTGTGCCTCTAATGCAAAATACATTGACGCAGCAGTGAAAAAATACCCAAAGAGATGGACATGTCACACAGATGGGAGGAGCAGCAGCCAAGGAAAATGTCACTTTTATTGAATTGTGCAGCATATCTTTTGGGCCAGCTCCTCAGCTGGTGTAAATCAGTAATATTCCATTGAAGTTTGATACCAATTTACACCAACCAATGATCTGACCCTTTATTTTTTTTTCCTTGGGTGTAGGCAAGTAGGATTGTGCCCTGGTATAAGTAAATTGTAGAGCTTTATAATTATCCGCCTTTATAAAGTAATGGGAACCAATTTCTAATTATAGGCTTGATTTCTGGTCAGGTCCTGTATGGATACATGAAGGGTGTATTTGGAGGATGGGAGGCATTTTTCCGTTTCACCCTCTTTTCCCATCAGTTGGGCTATGTTCACTCTTCTGCTGAAATACAGTGAGAATCACCATTGCTACTGAGATTAGAAAGGAAAGGGGCCTCATTCCTGACCCTGTATGTTTGTTCCTCTCCAGCATTCTTTTCTGACAGGGAGTCATAGATTCCAAGGCCAGAAGCGACCACTATGACCAGTGAACAGTCTGACCTCCTGTATAACACAGCCCATAGAACTTTCCCCAAATAATTCCTAGAGCAGATCTTTTAGAAAAACATCCAATCTGGATTTAACAATTGTCAGTGATGGAGAATCCACCATGTCCCTTGGCAAATTGTTCCAATTGTCAATTACCCTCACTGTTAAAAATGTGCCCCTTATTTCTAGTCGGAATTTGGCTAGCTTGGATCATGTTATACCTTTCTCTGCTAGATTGACAGGCCCATTATCCAATGTTTTTCTCCATGTGGAGATTTATAGTCTCTAAATAGATTGAGCTCCTTGACTCTATTGCTATAAGGCGTGTTTCCTAATCCTTTAATCATTCTAGTAGGCAATATTCCCACATGCCATCCTGTTGCACCTCACTGCTTATCTTGAGACGTTCAGGTAGATATAGAAATCTCTCTGAATCAAATTAAGCTAATTATTGCATTATTCCCCTGCTGTGTACTACAACAAACATTAAATCAAAACTCAGTTTTGCTTCACTACTCTTTAAGGTTGATTTACATGGACATGCTTAACTGCATCACATTAATGTGTACTAGGGCCTAAGGAGAAGATTTTCCAAGGCACAGTAGAAGGCCAATTCTCATTGAGTTTCAATGGGAGTTGGATGCCTAACTTTTCTTTGTGCCTTTGAAAATCTACCCGTCAGTTTTTAAATGTGGTGCCCTGGCAGCTGAACCAGGGTTTAAAGGCTTCTTTACCTCCCAAAGTAAGGTAGTTGGGTATTTCTTGAACACAATTATGGGCATTATTGTTAGAAGCCAGGTTTAATATCAGGGTCTATACATTTATAACATGTCCTCCCAGTAAGGCCTGAAGTTTTTATCTAAGCATGATCACCAAAAATGTTTTAGCACATCATGTTTGTAGCTGCAATACCCAGTTTTTTGTATCAATTATTTTGGGCTTGATTCTCCTCTCATTTATACTGGTGAAGTTCTAATGACTTCAGACGTGCTTCTGTTAGTTTACACCAGAATAACTTATTTCAGAATCGGGTGTTATCCCTTCATTATCTCCAAATCTCCCTTAGAATTGTGGCTTGGGTGAACAAAGAATGGATCATTGGTCCCATAATGACATCTCAAGAATAAGAGAGCTTTTAAAAGAGTTAAATCTACGAGCTATAGGGGGGATTTTTGTGTACTCAAAAGCCCGTGATACTTAAATAAATAAATAACTTATTATAGCACTTTTCACTCACTGGTCTGAAAACATGTACTGTTACCCAATGACTATAGACGTCCATGGGTCTCCATGTGTAAATAAGGATCACTTCTGTCAGTTAAAGTTTGGCAAATCAGACCCCACATGACAACCCAAGAAATTATTTTATTAAGTTACCGAGTTACTGAGCCCAACATTTCTTGGACAAAGTTGTGGAACTTCTGAAAAAGCAAAGGTTAACACTAACGGCCCCGTGCTGCACAGAAATACTCAGATGTACCCCCCTAAATACTGGTACAATTCTTGAATCCTAACTCATCTGAGTAGCCCCTCCTCACATCAACCCCCAAAAATTGACCAGCTTTCAAATGAGGAAGAAAAGGGGGAAGGTGGATAATGCATACGAGAGAAGAGTGGTTTAATCACACAACAGAGATTAATAAACAGAACCCCTCGATGTCATTCTTACGTACTCATATCTGATGATACGATAGTTGCAAATAAATTGGAGAACTGAAAGCCCCTAGAGCAGTGTTTCCCAAACTTGGGACACTGCTTGTGTAGGGAAAGCCCCTGGCGGGCCAGGCTGGGCCGGTTTGTTTAGCTGCTGTGTCTACAGGTCCGGCTGATCTCAGCTCCCACTGGCCGCGGTTTGCTGCTCCAGGCCAATGGGGGCTACTGTTATAGACCTCTTTGGATACCTTGGCTTTAAATGCTAGGGGGCAAGCAATGAAGTGCTAATAAAAAGTATTAAAAAAAAAAAGAAGATTCTTCAAACAGTAAGTATCTGTACATGACATTTTTTAAATGCTCCCCCATTTAATATTCTGGTAGAGTTAAGAGATTTCCTAATCTGGATATTTTAAACATGAGGAACAGGTTAACTTTTTTTGTGCCCTTTTCTATTATTCATAGTTTCTCCACCTTGTTCTGTTGCAGTAATCCTTTACATATTTTATAGTATCCTTCACTTGTATTAAAACTGAGAAGTACCATGGGCCAGATCCTCAGCTGATGTAAATCAGAGTAGTTCTGAAGTGCAAGTAAAACTTAAAATCTGAGAATAAATGTTAAATACTAGAGCAGCGAGCAACTCTTCCCTTTTTCCACCAAACAAAATGAGAGTTGGTATTTTTTGGTTTGGTTTGGTTTTTTTAAGGATACAAAGCAATGAGGGGAGGGGGAAGAATATACTCCTCTCCTTGCTGCAAAAGCAACGTGTAAATTCATTTCTACACCATATATCCATTGCGGATAATCTCCACACAGCAAGGAAAAAAATGCTGCATCAAACTGCCTCTTAAAGTGTGTGTGTGTGTGTGTGTGTGTGTGTGTGTGTGTGTGTGTGTGTGTGCAAAAAAGAGAAACTAGATCAACCAAGAATGTAAAGTAGAAAGAGAACTGGGTGTGCAGCAAAGTCATCAGCTATTATTGTTTTAGGAAGCTTGGGAGAGAAATTTAAGAGCTTTTTCAGAAGGAAACTGACATTCATAGCTGATTGGAAATGTGTATGTACATAATACCACTTAAAATCCATGCTACTATTCCCACTTAGCTATTATAGCTCTTTCCATCCACAGAGTGTCAAGCACTTTACAAATGTCATTATTTCCATTTTATGGATGGGCGACTGCTGCGCAGTAAGGCGATGTGACTTGCCCAAAGTCACACTACAGCTCAGTGGCAAGGTGGGAACAGAAGCCACATTTCCTAACTTCCAATCCAGCGACCTAGCATGAAACAGAGTCCAACTCCACTCATTAGCGGTCAGAGTCTACGATATGCAAAGCTTGTGCACTGAATTTTTACTGGGGTTGCTTTTGCCAAGAGTTCAAATCTGTGGGGGGCTGCGCTCCATTTTACACTCAGAATCTTGTAGGATCAGGAACTGTAGCTGTTGTCATGCCCCAGGTTGTGCTTGCACTGAAGTCAATGTAGGGTGACCAGATAGCAAGTGTGAAAAATCGGGACGGGGGTGGAGGGGCAATAGGAGCCTATATAAGAAAAAGACCCAAAAATCAGGACTGTCCCTATAAAATCAGGACATCTGGTCACCCTAAGACGTCAATGGTATTTCTGCCACTGAACAGAGCGAGAGCAGGACCGAGTATCATGACATCAAGTCTCACAACTAGTGTTGAAGAGTTGCTCAGTTCTAAATGAGCAATCGCTACTTGCACTGGCTAATGGGTAGTATGGTTGCTTAGCACTCCTCAGGCTCACACCCCTGAGACCCTGCTCCTACAGGATCCTAAACTCCTTCTGAAAGGTATTAAGTGCCCCAGCTCTCATTAAGATAATGACATGAGTAATCAAGTTGAAATCTAGATGGAACTAATCTTAGTAAGAGCTACTAGACTGGACCATTATCCACTGAGGAAGTTTGTTACCTAGAGACAATCCATACGCTTGCACTCCTAGGTCAGCATTAAAGAAAGTGAAATCTATGGCTTAACAGCAGAGGTGAATATTGTTGTGAACTCTAGGTGCATGGTGGTTTAGACAGCTATTCTCCAGAAGGAATGTGTTTCAAATAGCTTTGAGAAGGTGATAAGGAGGGAGTATGCAAACACAAAGAATAAAGAAATTGAAAATTGGATGGACTGTTGTACATTCCTCATCTATACCCAGTAAGTAATTTGACCTTTAATAAAAATTCAATTTGGAAGCAATTTTACTTTTACAGGAAAAGTCAGTGTATGGGCTTTGTGATGTTACACCCCATATTCTTTCTGGAAATAAGGTTATGATATGAATATGGTATGATTAAAATATACTTTATGCAAGATGGGTATCATTGGAAATGTATTGATTTACTGAATGTGTTTATCCAATTTGTATGCATGTAGTATTTTTGTATCTGAAGCTGGGAATATTGACCACGTCTCTATTTCAAATGTGCTATGTTGGATGAGGCCAAACAATGTTAGTGGCTTATTGAAGAAATGCACACAAGCATAAGGATTATCCCAGTAACTATGTGCAATAGAAACCTCTCAGAGATAGCACTACACAATGGGAACTGTTTGACCCAGGTCACAGCAAAAAAGGCTTTCCAGCAAGTGGGGGGGAAGATATAAAAGAGGGACAATGACAACATGAAGGGTCCTCACTTTCCCTACAACAACACACCTGAAAACACATGAGGATCAAAGACTGAACTGTGAGAAGCGATGGTCCCAGGCTAAGATCTTTAGTCTGTGTAAGAAAACCTAGGAAAGCCAAGGCAACTTGTGCCTTAGGAATCTGCCATCCTATTTATCACTCAGGGTGAGAATTTGATAATTTGTATCCTACCTATCTAGTGTGTTAAACTCAGTCTGTTTCTTTTGTTTATTTACTAAGGTAATCTGCTTTGTTCTGTTTGCTATACCTTTAACCACTTAAAATTCACCTTTTGTAGTTAAACTTTCTTGTTTATAATAAAACTCAGTTTATGTACTTTCTAACTGGGGGGCCGGGGGTAAGAAGTCGTGCACATCTCTCCTCACATTGAGGAAGAGGGCAGATTTTTATGAGCTTGCGCTGTGCAGATCTTTCTATACATTGCAAGACAGTATTGTTTTGCGTTTATCTCCCAAAAGGGGTGTGCACGTGAGTGCTGGGGGAGTCCTCGCACGCAGAGCTGACTTCAGTCTGTGACTGCAGCGGGGTGTGGCCCTACCTGTGTGTGTGCTGAAAGAGGCCAGAGAGCCTAATTCAGCAAAGCAGGGAGAGGGAACCCTGGCTGTCTGAGCAAGAGAGGCTCTGTGAAACCCCAGCACATCAGGTGGCACCCCAGAATGGGGGTCCAACCCATCACAGGCTTACAACGACTTGTCCATTTAAAACACAGACAGAACGTGTTTTAAGTCACTTTCAGTTTTCAGGGATGGATGAGATTTCCTGTCATTTTATGTTGGGAAATGAAGAAATGTACCCATACTTTAATGGAGAAAGACTGTTAATTCTTGCAGTGTAAAAACTAATGCAAAATGGCACAGTGTAAACTATATGAATGCTAGGTATAAACTGGCAAGTCATCCATCTTCGACAGAGTTCACCTCTTAGAAAAGAGGTTCACCTCTCTTTGATCCGCCTCTTAGAAAAATGTATATTTGTTAGATATTTACAAAGAGCTGGTCGATAATAGCAAATAGGCAAATGCTTTTCCATCAAAAGTATAAAATATATTGACCAGCTGTACTTAATATTTCTAAAATATTCAAATGCATCAATTGGCAATCATCATTAACTGCAATGTCAACTGTTTGTTAGCAAGTTAGTTGTCTCAGTTTCATCAATCTTTATTTTGGCTGAAATATTCTGTCTCAGTCTTTGTTTACAAAACTCCTGCCCTGAGCCCTTCCATATTCAAAAGTGCTCACGTAACACTGCGGATAACTCCCAGAATACAGACAGAGTGGGATAGCGGAGAGTTGGCGTCTTAGGCCAAGTCTACATAACAAAGCTACATCTGTTCAGAGTGTGAAAAAGCACATCCGTAGCCAGCATAACTATGCTAGCACACCTCCCCATGGAGACACAACTTATCCTGGCAAAAAGAGTCTTTTCCCCACTGTGGTTTATATTGTTCAGGGAAGTGGTTTAACTATGCAATACCAGCAAAAGAACTCCTTTTGCTGGCATCTCCAGTAGGGGGCTTTGCCCATATATCTATACAGGCAAAGCCTTTGTAGTGTAGACTAACCCTGACTAGCATGACTCATGGCTCTGTAACCACATACCTGTGTGAGAACAATTGAACTTCTGAAGAGGCATCTGGGAAACCTAATAGGTTGCAACTGCATTATTTCCAGTAATTGGGATGCTGCTGTGTTGTGCCTATTCATACATGTAAGTTAATTCATCACACACAAAAGGCCACTAGGTACTGGAAGCTATAATAAGACCTAGAACACATGAAAAAAAAAGTCACTAACTTAGTCTCTTCTCTCATTGCAGGGATTGTCTACACATAAAAATTAATCTGGAATAAGGTACAATGTGAATTTAAACCAGATTATCTATTCCTGATTTATTCCATGTCTGGATTCTTTTATTTCAGAAGTGTCCCCACCTGGAATTAATCAAGAATAACTCTCCATATATACTAGCTCTCAGTCCCCAGATATAATTTGTGAGAAGAATTTTTAATATTAAAAATATTAATGCTGTATTATTTTTGGGCTGAATGACATCAGTAATTGTGGTTTGCGTTTAGTTAGAGGCTGTGCTCTTCCATAAATAAATAATACAGAGATAGTGATCTGTAGCAGCACCATTGTATCTATTATAGAACAAACTGCATAGAAAAGCAGCTGTGAGTCACCTTTGCAAGCATGTTTCAAAATTGTCCTTGACAAGTTATGAGTAGTTAGTGCAGTACCCTGAAATACTTTTGATTTCTGATCAGCTATTTAGAGAAATATACAAATATGGAGAAATGTCCATTTCCCCACATTCAGAGCCCTGCAGCATATTCCTATCCCATTTTTCCCCTTTCAGAAAAATAGAAATTTCAATTCCTAAAACAACATGGCAGAAGTTCTGCCCTTGGATAATATTTTAGATAATATTATTTATTCTGTGGTACTGCCCCAAACCCCAGTCAAGATCCTGGCGCCATTTTACTGGGAGCTTGGCAAACCTAGTCCCTGCCCCCAGGAACATTCCTTATTCCAGTGTGTTCACCCCTTTCTGCCCATATGATTTATAAGCCTCACGTCACTATCTATGTATTTTACATGTGCATCAAAAGAGTAGTGGTGCATAGTAGAGGTATGAGGGACTGTGTACACAAGAGCAGGGTGAAAAGCTGTACAGAGAGTGCATGGGAATCTAATCCAACTTTAATGAGATCACTGCTGCAGAGCCATCAAGTTAGACATATCTAACAACAGGAAATAAAATCAAAGAGAGGAAGGCATAACATTCATACCAGCAGCATTGTGCTTAAATTCATGTCTCCTAAGACACAGGTATCCTGCACATACACTCTACCTCCTTTTTATTCTGTAATCAAGGGAGCTGGAACACTAAAGGCTTGCTCAGTGCAGAGGACTACACGTAGTGCTTAACCTTACTTAAGCCCACACACACGCTCCTCCACTAGAACACAATAAACTTGATGTGCACTGTGTTCAAGGACTTTGCAGGATTAAGACCTAGACACAGATGCTACAGACACTTACAATGTGTGCGGCTATATATGGTGGCTTTCTTGAGGATGTAGGGAAGGGGCCTTATGTGTGGACGAAAGGGGTATTAAATTATTTGTGGATGTGGAAATGAGTAGTCAAGAAAGGACTTTAAGAAAATGTAACATTTTAATAGATATGTACAGCTTGACTGGACAAAGCATCAGACAATATACCGGAGGTAGGAAACAAATCTACTCTGGTAAGGTATGAGCTATATTATCTGACACGTCTTTGATGGATATCCTAGGCTTCATGTTTTGAAGTTCAACACCATAAGGCCTTTAAAAAAATTTCAATCCCAAATAAGTTAAATCCCACAATAAAAACTCTTTTCAAAACAGCTCAACAGGAATTTTGGGCACTAACTGCAGTTGTAGCACAGGTAGCATTTCAGCTTCTGTCTGCTATGTTTCTCTTCGTGGCAACAAGAGAAGTGAAAAATTGTTCAATTTGTAAATTCAGTGGGATGGATTCTACTCTCAGGGTCACAAGTTTAACTCCACATGAACTTCACTGAAGCTGTAATGAGGTTTTTCTAGAGTATATTGGGAACAAAGTCTGGCCTAATATCTCCAGTGGTCTGAAGGTGAGATCCATCACATCTAATAAACTGTGATGGCCAGGTCTGACACTTTTATTGCGTAAATATGCAGTGATGTCTAACAAGAGAATCAAATGGATGGAGTTACAGTCCCTTGGTGAAGGACATGGTTCCTATGTCAGTATAAGCAGAGCAGTTCCTTGAGAAGGGCACTGAAGTGCAAATAGCCCTTGCATTTCATCAAAAGCTGTAGTATTAGCAAAGGCTATAATACAGCACTTGTTAGTGGTTTCTACCCTCTCTGAATTCTGCTTTTCACAGCTTTGTATTATGCTTCTTTGTTTTCTTCACTTCACTAAGTGTCGAAAGCCCTGTTTAAAAAAAACCCTTCATTTCTATTTTCACCAAATTACCTCCATTCTGGAATCTACTCTTCAGCCACTGACATAGGCCAGGTTTGGCTGTACTTAAACACAACTCACCCTGATTTCATTCTTTCCCCTGTTACACCCGTAGAACCCTAGGGGCTACAGCTTTATCCAGCCAGGGCCCAGTCCTGTTTTCCTGTGGCCCTTTTACACTGCTCCAGTGGTGAAAATAAGCCCTATAACAGGCACAATTGGCTCTCCAGGAATAACCCTGATGTGCATAGTAGGGTGTTCCTTGCTTATTATAAAGTCAGTGGAATTGATCTATGCCACCTCCTCCCTCTTCTCCCTACAGCCCGCACCAGGATGGAAGCAAGCCTATAAGGGGGAGGGGGAGGCAAAACATGTCATAGGCATGACTGGAACACATTGTGCTTTGGCTATTGGCTGCCCATGGAATTGACAGAGCTGTGAACAGCTGGAGCAAGACTCAGGGCACTTGTGAGGTTGTTCTGAATTCCAACTGGGACCAGTCAGGCCCCTGGCTCCCATGAGACCTCCGGAGTGCAAAGGTGGCTTTGGCTACCTCTGCACCATCCCCTTCATTCCTACACAAAGCACAAAAATAGAGCAACTGAGATGTGGGGCTCTGGAGTACAGATCACGTTCTGTCCCATTGTCTTTACAATTGGGAACACTGGACACATCATATAGGAGTAATAGGACCTTCTGCTTCTAGGGCCAGATTCTGCTCTCACGAACACCAGTATAAATGCAGAGCAATCCTATTGATTGCTGTGCAGTTACAGTATGTGCCGAGCATACCAGAGAGATGTGAGTCTGGTTCCCACAGCTTGTTATTCATTTTTATGTCACAGTAGCAAAGACTAGAATCTGAGGAAATAATTGATGTGATGCTTGTGCTGTATGTTTAGGAATGGGTAATTGGTTTTATAGCTTTTTATGAAGTCTCATTTATAATAGAGCCAACTGCTTTATCAGCCACCACTTTGTCTTGAGTCCTTTCTCGATGCTGCTAACTTTTCCTCATAACCCCGGCCTTGGTCAGCTCTCAGCAGACACACTCCTGTGTCACAAATCTTTCTTCAGTGCCATTTTCCTCAAAATCCAGCATTGTCCCTATCTATCCAAGAGGAGAAAGCTCTAAGTCTCAGAAACAATAATTCCTCATATTTTCTCACTTTGGCTTATTATTATTCATTCCTCATCTCTGGAGAACTTCAGCCTTTGAACTTAATCTTTAATAAACTTACGTGGAGCTCTGAATTTCAACTTCCCTGTATATCCGGTATTCATTACATACCATACAGTACATCTAGCAGGTGCTCTGTGCAAGCTCCCCATACACAATACCACCAATGCACCTCACTCCTTACAACATGCCTCTTAATTGAGTTTTAAATCTCTGAGCAGAGGCAGATAGTTGCATCAAGATGTGTGGTAATCTTTGAGGTGTTCATGAATAGACAGTAAACTCAGACTGCAGAACTCGTTTCACTTGGGTGAAACCTAACCTAGATTTTAACTCACGCCCCCAGGTCCCTTGTGTTCCACTTACAGCTCCCATATGTTCCACCTACTTCACTACTATTTTTAATATGGTACATTCATCTTGTCCAAACAGCTTCATAGAACTATTGAGATAAGGGTTCCTTTTCTACTAGAGAATGTTAGGAAAAGCTCCAGCTATTAATGTGATGGAAGAGGTGCTAGAAACTACAGCAAATAACAGAAACCCATAAGAACTCTACAGTGTTTTTACTCCACGTTTATGCAACTGGGAGATGCAGAGAATGTTATTTTCATGGTCACTTTTTCAGGCATTCAATTATCTTCTTTCAGATGTTGTGGCCCCATTTCCCATGTTTCTGCTTCACCTCCTTCTGACTTTTAGTATCACCCTCCATGGAAGAATACTCAGTTATCTCTAGGCTTATTACACCTACTATTTCCAGGTAGTGGTACCAAATATTGAGTGGTAAAAATTTTGGAGTGATTTGGGTGGAAAATACTTGTTCTCTTATAAATATATATTGAATATAGGTCACCATGATTATCCTCCTAATATATCTAACCATTCTTCAGCTTGCTGGAGGTATTTTAAATGAATTTAATGCTGAATTGATATTTTTGGAGACCCAAGTCCTCTATTTATGTGAGTAAAGGCAATTCTCACAAAACACAATACTTCCTGGGTGGATGATCTCTAAAGGTGTAACAAGTTCAATCTCCATGCCCATGTTATTCTGTCCTTACTCAAGCAGCCTATGATGGTGGTAGCTGTGGTTTTATATGATAGGGGTTTATCTGTCTTCTAGAAACTGGCCTCAGACTACTCAATCATCCCTCTGTCGACCCTTATTTCCTTAGGTAAGAAGAGTAATCATTTCTAATTCTAAACAAGTGGGCTCATTTCTCTGCAAAATAATGATCTTTGGAAAGTTAGTGCTTTGTGACATCCACTTACATCCGGGGCCGGCTCCATGCACCAGCCGACGAAGCACGTGCTTGAGGTGGCACCTTATAAGGGGTGGCCAATGTTGGAGTGGCGGGGGGCGCTCGCGGTGTTTTTGTTTTTGTTCGCGGGGTGGCGCTCAAGGGTTTTTGTTGGGTTTTTTTTGTTTCGGCGGTGCGGCACTGGGGGGGACGGGGGCTTCGGCGGCTCGGCGCTGGGAGGGCGGGGGTTTGTGCAGTGCGGGGGTTTATGCAGTGCGGCCCAGCCTAGCCTGGTGCGGCGCTCGGGGGAGGGGGGGCGGGGGTTTGGGTGGCCCGGCCCGGTGCAGTGCTCTGGAGGTTTGGGCAGCCCGGCACGGCGCTGGTGGGGGTGGGGGTTTGGCCGGTGCTCTGGGGGTTTGGCCAGCCCGGCACTCCGGGGGGGCGGGGGTTTGGCCGGCATGACACTCCAGGGGTTTGGGCGGCCTGGTGCGGTGCTGGGGGGGCGAGGGTTTGGCCGGCGCGGCGCTCTGGGGGGGAGGGGGTTGGCCAGCCCAGCGCAGTGCTCTGAGGGTTTGGGCAGCCCGGCAAGGCCCTCGGGGGCGGGGGTGTTGGGTGGCCCAGCGAGGCGCTCGCGGGGGTTTGGGCAGCCCGGCGCAGCGCTGGGGGGGGGGGTGTTACGGCGGGGCACTCGGGGGGGAGGGTGTTATGGCGAGGCAGCGCTCATCTTTTTTGCCTGGGGCGGCAAAAAAGTTAGAGCTGGCCCTACTTACATCTACTCTGTGATTTCTGATTCATTTAAAAGTGTGATCAAACCTTAGTTTATACTTGTTTTCTGGCTGGCAAAATTTTTAATTTAAATTTGAAAACTAGTAATAATGGGAGACCACCAAACTAATGCCTGACAAACTCCAAAAGGGTTCTGTAGTTCAATTTGGTTTTGATTAGGGACAGATGAATTCTCTTTGCCTAATTTTGGCTTTATGGGGTGATAAGTCCCACTCCAGTGAAAGGTTATTAGTTTCAAGTTTCACTTAGCCTGTAAAAACAGCAGACAGGGGAAAAGTTAAAGAAAACAAGAAGTTGAAGATGAAGCAGAGAGGGGGGAAACTGAAAAAAAATCTAAGCTAAGAAAGGGAGAGAAGGAGAGAGAGACCATTGCTAAGGAAAACACTGATATCGCACGTATGCTTAGTGCTGAGGTGGTTGGTTATTGGTCCGATGAAACACTATTAGCTGATTTAAAAAAAAAGAAAGCAGAGGTAAATCCTGAAATGCTTAAGTCCCGAACACTGGGGAGGAGAGGCTACATCTGCCCAATTCCCCAGCCTCTACCTGGCTCTGTACGTAGCAGTATTAGGAGGGCAAATTTCACCAATTATGTGAAAAATCCTTGGAAAGCTCTTCTAGTGGCTACACTGGTTTGATAACTATCCAAGGCCTTGGCTACACTTGTGAGTTACAGCGCTGTAAAGCCTCCCCCAGCGCTGTAACTCACTCCCTGTCCACACTGACAAGGCATTTGCAGCGCTGTATCTCCGTGGTTGCAGCGCTGCATGTACTCCACCTCTCCGAGAGGAATAGCGAGTATTGCGCTGCCGCTGCAGCGCTGCGGCGCCAGTGTGGCCGCCCAATGCGCTGTGAATGGCCTCCAGAATTATTCGGCAGTATCGCACAATGCCTGTTCTAGCCACTCTGGTCATCAGTTCAAACTCTACGGCCCTGGCCTCAGGTAACCAACCATGTGACCCACCCTTTACATTCCCCGGGAATTTTAAAAATCCCCTTCCTGTTTGCTCAGCCCGGTGTGGTGTGGAGTGCTATCAGCGAATCTTTCCAGGTGACCAGGCCTCCACGTGCCAAGCGAGCCCGAGCATGGAGCAATGGCGAGTTGCTGGACCTCATCAGTGTTTGGGGGGAGGAAGCTGTCCAGTCCCAGCTGCGCTCCAGCCGTAGGAATTACGATACCTTCAGGAAAGTATCAAAGGACATGATGGAAAGGGGCCATGACTGGGACGCCCTGCAGTGCAGGATTAAAGTGAAGGAGCTGCGGAATGCCTACCGCAAAGCCCGTGACACAAACGGCTGCTCGGGTGCTCCCCCCGCGACCTGCCTATTCTACAAAGAGCTGGATGCGATACTTGGGGTTAACCCCACCTCCACTCCGAGCACCACCATGGACACTTCAGAGCTGGTGTGGGGGGGAGGAGGAGGAGGAGGAGGAGGAAAACGGGAATGATGGTGGTGGGCCGGATGGAGACACCTCGGAATCCCTGGAGCCATGCAGCCAGGAGCTCTTCTCGAGCCAGGAGAAAGGTAGCCAGTCGCAGTGGCCGGTACTTGGTGGAGGACAAACAGAAGAGCAGGTTCCCGGTAAGCGGGTTTTTTTGGGGAAGGAATTTTTTCGGTGCAGTGGCCGGTACTTTGTCCTCCACCAACAGAAGAGCAGGTTCCCAGTAAGCGGGTTTTTTTGGGGGAAGGAATTTGTTCGGTGCGGGCTCTTTGGTAGAGGAGGGTTAGGCATGTATGCCTAGATGTGGAATAGTGCATTGATGTGGTTTATCACATTGCGGTAATCAGCCTCGGTAATCTCCTCGAATGTCTCATCCAGAACGTGTGCAATGCGCTTGCGCAGGTTTATCGGGAGAGCCACTGTGGTCCTTGTCCCAGCCAGGCTAACGTGTCCGCGCCACTGTGCCGCGAGGGGCGGGGGGACCATTGCTGCACACAGGCAAGCTGCATATGGGCCAGGGCAGAAGCCGCATTGCAGTAGAAGACCCTCCCTTGCTTCCCAGGTCACCCTCAGCAGCGAGATATCGTCCAGGATGAACTCCTGTGGAAATTGTTGGGACAGTGTTCAGTGTAGGTGCCCCCCTGAAGCTGTTGGCTCTCCCCAAGGCACAGAAACCCAGACGACAGTGCAGCTCTGAAACAATCAGTCCCCATTACTCACCATTTTGAGGCTCCTGTGGGATGTGTGCGCTCTGTTTCGGACGGGAAAATTCTGCTATTGTGT
Source organism: Chrysemys picta bellii (assembly GCF_011386835.1). Lineage (NCBI taxonomy): Eukaryota > Metazoa > Chordata > Testudines > Emydidae > Chrysemys > Chrysemys picta. The sequence goes on along the minus strand of NC_088800.1, from coordinate 69,448,763 downwards.
AGACCCTATGGGTTTTCTACTCCTTAAGTGCGGGGGAATCATTACTCTGGTATAAACAATGCTGCCTCTGTTAAATGTTGCATTTTGCCTATACAGCTGCATCAACCTTGAGACCTCAGCCGTCCCTCTTATTGCCTGCTCAGAGACTGCAAAGACTCAGGAAGAGACCGCAAAATGCAAAGATATGCTGCAAGAAGTGATGCGGCAATCTATTAAAGAGAATGAGAAAGCACAGAACTGGAGGGAGAGAGAAAGCAGGATCCGCCAGGAAAACGCAGCGCACCAGCGGCAAAGCACTGATAGGCTCATAAGCATCCTGGAGCGCCAAACAGATGCTATCCAGGAGCTGGTAGCCATGCAGAAAGAGGAACAGTACCGCAAACACCTCCCCCCCCCCTACAGCCCTTGTCCCAAAACTCTTTCCGTTGTGCCCCACTGTCACCTCCAACCCACTTTCCCCAACTTCCGTGTTCTTCACGCCACCCACTGCCTCCAACACCAGTATCTTCACCACCCAGCCCTGAAAATCACAACCCTTACCCTCTCCACTCAACCCCCATCACCATGCAGTATAGCTGTCCTGAAGTGCAGCACTCACTGCACAGCACACCAGACAGGACATATGAGAATCTATGATTGTACTGTTCCCCACTCCACCCCCTTGTTTCTTTTCAATAAATGGATTTTTTGGCTTTGAAAACATTCTTTATTATTGCATAAAGTAAAAGACTCCTTAGCCCAGGAAATAAACAGGCACTGCAAGTCTGCTTGTCTGCTTAGCAAACACTGATTCCTAAAGATTGGAACTACTGCACTTCACTCCCGTGCAGGGCACCAGATATCACTGCTGGTTTTCAGCCTCAAATTGCTCCCTTAAGGCATCCCTAATCCTTGCAGCCCCACGCTGGGCACCCGTAATAGCCCTGCTCTCTGGCTGTGCAAATTCAGCCTCCAGGTGTTGAACCTCAGAGGTCCATGCCTGAGTGAAGCTTTCACCCTTCCCTTCACAAATATCATGGAGGGCACAGCACGCGGATATAACCACAGGGATGCTGTTTTCGGCCAAGTCCAGCTTCCCATACAGAGATCGCCAGCGGGCCTTTAAATGGCGAAAGGCAAACTCCAGTGTCATTCGGCACCGGCTCAGCCTGTAGTTGAACCGTTCCTTGCTGCTGTCAAGGCTCCCTGTGTAGGGTTTCATGAGCCACGGCATTAACGGGTAAGTGGGATCTCCAAGGATCACAATGGGCATTTCAACTTCCCGTACCGTGATCTTCCGCTTTGGGAAAAAAGTCCCAGTCTGCATCTTCCTGAACAGCCAAGTGTTCCGAAAGATGCGTGCGTCATGCACCTTTCTGGGCCAGCCTGTGTTAATGTCAATGAAACGCCCATGGTGATCCACAAGCACCTGGAGAACCATAGAGAAATACCCCTTCTGATTAATGTACTCGGATCCTAGGTGGGTTGGTGTCAGAATAGGAATGTGTGTCCCATCTATCGCCCCTCCACAGTTAGGGAACCCCATTTGTGCAAAGCCATCCACTATTTCCTGCACGTTACCAAGAGTCACGGGTTCTTCTGAGTAGGATATGATTAATGGCCTTGCAAACTTGCATCAACATGATTCCAACGGTCGACTTTCCCACTCCAAACTGGTTTGCGACCAACCGGTAGCTGTCTGGAGTTGCCAGCTTCCAGATTGCAATAGCCACTCGCTTCTCCACTGGCAGGGCAGCTCTCAATCTCGTGTCCTTGCGCCGCAGGGTGGGGGCAAGCTCCTCACACAGTCCCATGAAAGTGGCTTTTCTCATCCAAAAGTTCTGCAGCCACTGCTTGTCATCCCAGACTTCCATGACGATGTGATCCCACCACTCGGTGCTTGTTTCCCGAGCCCAAAAGCGGCATTCCATGGTGCTGAGCATGTCCGTGAATGCCACAAGCAATTTCATGTCGTACGCATTACGCGGCTAGATAGCATCGTCGGATTCCTCACCCTCCCTCTCACTGTCACTTTGGATCTTAAGGAATAGTTCGACAGCCAAACATGACGTGCTGGTGAGACTCGTCAGCATACGCCTCAGCAGTTCGGGCTCCATTTCCCGCAGACAGATCGCGCTGCACAGAAACCATTTAAAGATGGCGCCAAAGGTGGACGGAAACAAAGGGATTTCTGGGATGCGAAGCGATGCATCACGGGGCATTGGGACAGGACCCAGAATCCCCCGCACCCATGCCCCCTTCCCACAACCCATGGCACCAGAATGGGAAAAGGTGCTCTGTGGGATAGTTGCCCATAATGCACCGCTCCCAATAGCGCTGCAATTGCCGCAAATGTGGCCACGACAGTGTGCTGGACAGCTGTCAGTGTGGACAGACTGCAGCGCTTTCTCTACTCAGCTGCACGAAGTCAGGTTTAACTCACAGCGCTGTACATCTGCAAGTGTAGCCAAGGCCCAAGTTAAAGCTGGGAAGTTCCACACATCCCTTGGGTAGAGACAAAGCAGTGCCAGAAATGGTTGATATGGCAGCCACTTGTCTGTCGAGCTCTCCTACAAAACCACATAAAAGCCGCCTCACCCAACTATCCATACAAGATATGCTGCACACAAGTTACCAGGGTGGAGAAGGCCTCACATAAAACATGTATACTCTCAGCCATATTATATCCTTCACCCCTCTGCCTGCCTCCCCAACCGCTCATTACCTGTTGGTAGAGCTCCTCTTTGCTGCAACATGTAGTAGTAGGTGCATGCCCAGCTCTGCTCCCCACAGCAGGCTGGGCCAGGCTCCTGTTATTAGTTTCCTACCCTCCAGAGAACACTGCTTAGACCTGTGGCTCCCACTCATGCTCTGCAGTAAGACCCAGAACAAAGAGAGGGGGGTGCTGGGAGGCAGAAAGTCCCTGCATGACCCAGAGGGAGAAGAACTGGCCTGGCCACTTGCCTCCTACCTACCCAGCAGCAGCAAGAGGAAAAGTCCCCCTGTGATGCCAGTTGGTGGAGTAGGATAGAGATCTGCTTTTCTTCTCTGAATCCCCAGACAAGAGGTCTGAGTACTAGGCAGGTCTAGCTACTACTAGCCCTACAAAAATTGGATGGAGCACTCTTCCCTCTCAAAAACCATCTCTTCAGAAAGAACAGGAGTACTTGTGGCACCTTAGAGACTAACATTTATTAGAGCATAAGCTTTCGTGGGCTACAGCCCACTTCTTCGGATGCATATAGAATGGAACATATATTGAGGAGATATATATACACACATACAGAGAGTATGAACAGGTAGGAGTTGTCTTACCAACTCTGAGACGCCAATTAAGTAAGAGGAAAAAAACTTTTGAAGTGATAATCAAGATAGACCAGTACAGACAGTTTGATAAGAAGTGTGAGAATACTTACAAGGGGAGATAGATTCAATGTTTGTAATGGCTCAGCCATTCCCAGTCCTTATTCAATCCTAAATTGATTGTATCTAGTTTGCATATCAATTCCAGCTCAGCAGTCTCTCGTTGGAGTCTGTTTTTGAAGCTTTTCTGTTGTAAAATAGCCACCCGCAGGTCTGTCATTGAATGACCAGACAGGTTAAAGTGTTCTCCCACTGGTTTTTGAGTATTATGATTCCTGATGTCAGATTTGTGTCCATTAATTCTTTTGTGTAGAGACTGTCCAGTTTGGCCAATGTACATGGCAGAGGGGCATTGCTGGCATATAAGGAGCTAATAGAGGAGGTATCTGAGCCTCTAGCTATTATCTCTGGAAAATCATGGGAGACGGGAGAGATTCCAGAAGACTGGAAAAGGGCAAATATAGTGCCCATCTATAAAAAGGGAAACAAAAACAACCAGGAAACTACAGACCAGTTAGTTTAACTTCTGTGCCAAGGAAGATAATGGAGCAAGTCATTAAAGAAATCATCTGCAAACACTTGGAAGGTGGTAAGGTGATAGGGAATAGCCAGCATGGATTTGTAAAGAACAAATCGTGTAAAATCAATCTGATAGCTTTCTTTGATAGGATAACGAGTCTTGTGGATAAGGGAGAAGCTGTGGATGTGGTATACCTAGACTTTAGTAAGGCATTTGATACGGTCTCGCATGATATTCTTATCGATAAACTAGGCAAATACAATTTAGATGGGGCTACTATAAGGTGGGTGCATAACTGGCTGGATAACTGTACTCAGAGAGTTGTTATTAATGGTTCCCAATCCTGCTGGAAAGGCATAACAAGTGGGGTTCCACCGGGGTCTGTTTTGGGACCGGCTCTGTTCAATATCTTCATTAACGACTTAGATATTGGCATAGAAAGTACGCTTATTAAGTTTGCAGATGATACCAAACTGGGAGGGATGGCAACTGCTTTGGAGGACAGGGTCATAATTCAAAATGATCTGGACAAATTGGAGAAATGGTCTGAGTTAAACAGGATGAAGTTTAACAAAGACAAATGCAAAGTGCTCCACTTAGGAAGAAAAAATCAGTTTCACACATACAGAATGGGAAAAGACTGTCTAGGAAGGAGTACGGCAGAAAGGGATCTAGGGGTTATAGTGGACCACAAGCTAAATATGAGTCAACAGTGTAATGCTGTTGCAAAAAAAGCAAACATGATTCTGGGATGTATTAACAGGTGTGTTGTGAGCAAGACACGAGAAGTCATTCTTCCGCTCTACTCTGCTCTGGTTAGGCCTCAGCTGGAGTATTGTGTCCGATTCTGGGCACCGCATTTCAAGAAAGATGTGGAGAAATTGGAGAGGGTACAGAGAAGAGCAACAAGAATGATTAAAGGTCTTGAGAACATGACCTACGAAGGAAGGCTGAAAGAATTGGGTTTGTTTAGTTTGGAAAAGAGAAGACTGAGAGGGGACATGATAGCAGTTTTCAGGTATCTAAAAGGGTGTCATAAGGAGGAGGGAGAAAACTTGTTCACCTTAGCCTCTAAGGATAGAACAAGAAGCAATGGGCTTAAACTGCAGCAAGGGAGGTCTAGATTGGATATTAGGAAAAAGTTCCTAACTGTCAGGGTGGTTAAACACTGGAATAAATTGCCTAGGGAGGTTGTGGAATCTCCATCTTTGGAGATATTTAAGAATAGGTTAGATAAACGTCTATCAGGGATGGTCTAGACAGTATTTGGTCCTGCCATGGGCAGGGGACTGGACTCAATGACCTCTCGAGGTCCCTTCCAGTCCTAGAATCTATGAATTTATGATGGCATATATCGCATTGGTAGATGTGCAGGTGAACGAGCCCCTGATGACATAGCTGATGTGATTAGGTCCTATGATGTCACTTGAATAGATATGTGGAGAGAGTTGGCATCGGGCTTTGTTGCAAGGATAGGTTCCTGGGTCAGTGTTTTTGTTCAGTGATGTGTGGTTGCTGGTGAGTATTTGCTTCAGGTTGGGGGATTGTCTGTAAGCGAGGACAGGTCTGTCTCCCAAGATCTGAGAGAGTGAGGGATCATCTTTCAGGATAGGTTGTAGATCTTTGATGATGCGCTGGAGAGGTTTTAGTTGGGGGCTGAAGGTGACGGCTAGTGGTGTTCTGTTATTTTCTTTGTTGGGCCTGTCTCGTAGGAGGTGACTTCTGGGTACTCGTCTGGCTCTATCAATCTGTTTTTTCACTTCAGCAGGTGGGTATTGTAGTTTTAAGAATGCTTGATAGAGATCTTGTAGGTGCTTGTCTCTGTCTGAGGGATTAGAGCAAATGCGGTTATATCTTAGAGCTTGGGTGTAGACAATCTATCGTGTGGTGTGTCCTGGATGGAAGCTGGAGGCATGTAGGTAAGTATAGCGGTCAGTAGGTTTCCGGTATAGGGTGGTATTTATGTGACCATCGCTTATTAGCACAGTAGTGTCCAGGAAATGGACCGCTTGTGTGGATTGATCTAGGCTGAGGTTGATGGTGGGATGGAAATTATTGAAATCATGGTGGAATTCCTCAAGGGCTTCTTTTCCATGGGTCCAGATGATGAAGATGTCATCAATGTAGCGCAAGCAGAGTAGGGGCATTAGGGGACGAGAGCTAAGGAAGTGTTGTTCTAAGTCAGCCATAAAAATGTTGGCATACTGTGGGGCCATGCGGGTACCCATAGCAGTGCCACTGACTTGAAGGTATATATTGTCCCCAAATGTGAAATAGTTGCAGGTGAGGACAAAGTCACAAAGTTCAGCCACCAGGTTAGCTGTGATATTATCGGGGATACTGTTCCTGATAGCTTGTAGTCCATTTTTATGGGGAATATTGGTGCAGAGGGCTTCTACATCCATAGTGGCCAGGATGGTGTTTTCTGGAAGATCACCGATGGATTATAGTTTCCCCAGGAAGTCAGTGGTGTCTCGAAGATAGCTGGGAGTGCTGGTAGCGTAGGGCCTGAGGAGAGAGTCCACATAACCAGACAAGCCTGCTGTTAGGGTGCCTATGCCTGAGATGATGGGGCATCCAGGATTTCCAGGTTTATGGATCTTGGGTAGCAAATAGAATACCCCTGATCGGGGTTCTAGGCATCTGTCTGTACAGATTTGTTCCTGTGCTTTGTCAGGGAGTTTTTTTAGCAGATGGTGTAGTTTCTTTAGGTAATCCTCAGTGGGATCAGAGGATAATGGCCTGTAGAATGTGGTGTTAGAGAGCTGTCTAGCAGCCTCTTGGTCATATTCCAATTTATTCATGATGACGACAGCACCTCCTTTGTCAACCTTTTTGATTATGATGTCAGAGTTGTTTCTGAGGCTGTAGATGGTGTTGTGTTCAGCATGGCTGAGGTTATGGGGCAAGTGATGTTGCTTTTCCACAATTTCAGCCTTTGCACGTTGACGGAAGCAATCTATGTAGAAGTCCAGTCTGTTGTTTCGACCGTCCGGAGGAGTCCACGCAGAATCCTTTTTTTTTGTAGTGCTGGTAGGTTAGTATGTTGTTCAGAGGTATGTTGGAAATATTCTTTGAGTTGGAGACATCGAAAGTAGGATTCTAGGTCACCGCAGAACTGTATCATGTTCGTGGGTCTGGAGGGACAAAAGGAGAGGCCCCAAGATAGGACAGACTCTTCTGCTGGGCTAAGAGTGTAGCTGGAAAGATTAACAATATTGTTGGGTGGGTTAAGGGAACTACTGTTGTGGCTCCTTGTGGCATGTAGCAGTTTAGATAGTTTAGTGTCCATTTTCCTTTGCAGAGAGGCAAAGTTTGTGTTGTAAATGGCTTGTCTAGTTTTTGTAAAGTCTATCCATGAGGAAGTTTGTGTGGAAGATTGGTTTTTTATGAGCGTATCCAGTTTTGAGAGCTCATTCTTAATCTTTCCCTGTTTGCTGTATAGGATGCTGATCAGGTGGTTTCGCAGTTTCTTTGAGAATGTGTGACACAGTCTCTCAGGATAGTCTGTGTGATATGTAGATTGTAATGGATTTTACACCTTTAGTCCTTTTGCTATGATGTCCATCTGCTTGCATTTGGAAAGGAAGATGATGTCTGTCTGTATCTGTACGAGTTTTTTCATGAAGTTGATGGATTTCCACTCCATACGGCTAAATGCAGTGCCTTGCATAATGACAGGTTTCAGAGTAGCAGCCGTGTTAGTCTGTATCCGCAAAAAGAACAGGAGTACTTGTGGCACCTTAGAGACTAACATGTATTAGAGCATAAGCTTTCGTGGGCTACAGCCCACTTCTTCAGATGCATATAGAATGGAACATATATTGAGGAGATATATATACACACATACAGAGTGCATGAACAGGTGGGAGTTTGTCTTACCAACTCTTCAGAGTTTCCTGTACACCTCCAAGAACCTGACTGAGATTATTCAATCCCCCAAAGTCCTGCCTCTTTGCTAGCTGGAGACTAGGTGGTGCCTATAGATCCTGTCTCAGGTGTTTTATATATTTCTAGTGCTCTGTGACCCTTGCATTTTGTCAGATACGGAGCTCACATTTTTTTTAAATTAAAGGTTGCCTCAACATAGGCCTCCGTCATTATTGTTGCTTGAGGCACCTCTTTTTACAGAAAAGAGCATTTAATGATGAACAATGAGGTCCATGAAATGTGACACTGATATATATCTTACATGGAAGAAATACACCAGGCAGAGAGCAGGTATACTACTGAAGTCACATGAAAGGTCTCTCAAGCAATTCATTTTTACAATTAAAGCAAATATGCTCAAAATAAAAGCACGTAAAGCTATCACTATCTGATCCTGCCCCATTAGTGTCAATAGGAATCTTGCCATTAATGTCATGGGACCAGGATGGGGACTAAAATGATCAGACACAGGGCCTCATGTTTCCCTCCGTATATAAAGGAGAACCTGTGCCTGAAATGGAAAGATGGGGAATCCTACCTCAGTGGCATGCTGTGTCCTTTCCTCAAAACACATGGAAGGCCCTCTGCAGAGCTCCTGTGCAATTTCAACTCAGGGGCAGAGAGGAGGAGGAGGGGTTGGGGTTCCTCCAGGTTGGCCTCATGAACCCACTGCAAATTAATATGCCTGAGGCAATATTCACATGCACTGGTCCCCCTCATCACCTAGGGAAAGAGGATGAGTTACAGGGGCAGCCTCAGAAGGGGGAGCCTCTGGACGTACTGCTACTACACAAGCTGGGAAGTGCAGAGGTCAATGGGACAGCAGCACACACGTGTCAGAAGAGAGAGGTAAGGACTATTGTCCTTACCCCTTGCCTCTGATGGATCCCTTAAGGTAACTGTATAGCTCAGGTTATCTGTGTGTTATGGGAGTGGCGTAATTCAGACCCTGAGAAGCCAGAAGTGAGGGGTGGCAATAAAAACCAAGGGAATAAGAAGAACATTAAAGTAGCCCTTGCCCATTTCTAACTTACACCTTCATTTAAGGCTCAGTGGCATTAACTGGCTTCCAGCTCAATGGTCTATGTCAACTTAGACTCCCTTGCACATTAGTAAGAAGCCCTAGAGGAACATAACTGAGTAAAAGGAAGTCTAACTTATACCATCTCACCCAGCTTCTCTGACAACTCCTCTGAACTAAATTCTAAGAACATAAGAATGGCCATACTGGGTCAGACCAATGGTCCATCTAGCTAAGTATCCTGCCTTCCAACAGTGGCCAATGCCAGGTGCTTCAGAGGAAATGAACAGAACAGACAAGTGATCCATCCCCTGTTGTCCACTCCCAGCTTTTGGCAATCAGAGGCTAGGAACACTCAGAGCATAGGGTTGCATCCCTAACCATCTTGGCCAGTAGCCATCGATGGACCTATCCTCCATGAACTTACTAGTTCTTTTTTGAACCCTTTTATAGTTTTGGCCTTCAAACATCCTCTGCAACAAGTTCCACAGGTTGACTATGCTTTGTGTGAAGAAGTACTCCCTTTTGTTTGTTTTAAACCTGCTGCCTATTCATTTCATTGGGTGACCCCTGGTTCTTATGTTATGTGAAGGGTAAATAACACTTCCTTATTCAGTTTCTCCACACCATTCAAGATTTTATAGACTTCAATCATATTCTCTCTTCATTGTCTCTTTTCCAAGCTACTCTTATTAATCTCCCCTCATACAGAAAATGTTTCATATCCTTAATGATTTGTGTTGCATTTCTCTGTTCCTTTTCTAATTTTAATGTATCTTTTTTGAGATTGGGGCGACCAGAACCGCACACAGTATTCAAAGTGTGGCTGTACCATGGATTTAAAAACTGGCATTATGATATTTTCTGTTTTATTATCTATCCCTTTCCTAATGGTTCCTAACATTGTGTTAGATTTTTTGACTGTTGCTGCACATTGAGCAGATGTTTTCAGAGAACTATCCACAATGACTCCAATATCTCTTTCTTGAGTTAATTTAGAACCCATCATTTTGTATGTATAATAGGGATTACGTTTTCCAGTGTGCATTACGTTTTTGCATTCATCAACATTGAATTACATCTGCCATTTTGTTGCCAAGTCACCCAGTTTTGTGAGATCGCTATGTAATTCTTTACAGTCTCTTTGGACTTAAGTATCTTGAGTAATTTTATATCATCTGCAAATTTTGCCACCTCGCTGTTTACCCCTTTTTGCAGATCATTTATGAATACATTGATCTTAAATATTTAATCCTTGCTGAATTTTCTGTTTATTTGCTTTTTTTCATCATTTGTGGTTAAATACTTTTTGGAATCCACTTAACTAGAGACAGACCCAAACCAAACTCTTGATCCAAACACATCCAAACTTTGAAGATTTAGCAACATCTTAGACTTGTATATATAGTCTTTTGTCTGGTGAAAAAATTTCCCTGGAACCTAACCACCCCCCCCCCCATTTATATTTATTCTTATAGGGAAATTGGAGTCGCTTAACATTGTTTCGCTTAAAGTCGCATTTTTTCAGGAACATAAGTACAACATTAAGCGAGGAGTTACTATACATGCTCTTGAACTTTTGTTCTCTCTTCTTGTTCCTTAATCTTAAATAAATAGTTCAGGACTGATTATTCTTTGTGTATGAAAAGATACAACAGCATTTGAGGAGGATAACCTGATTTGGGACACCCCTCCTTTCTGTACACGCATTCTCTACAATTATTGCTAGATTCTGATGGAGAGCACTGACGTTGATGTCCATAAATTATTTCAGCGTTGCCAACGCTCAGTTTTATCGTAAGTCTCATAATGATTGGTGTTTTACTTGAAGCCCCAGTTCCTAGAATCATGAGAATTTCAGCTTTCCTGATTTTAAGGGTATATTTCTAGCCCTCATGGGTATGGAGAAAAGGTTGAGAATGTACCCAAGTGCACCCTAAAGATTCAAAAACTAGAAGGCAAAGAGAGTTGAACCCAGTATTTATTAGTAGTATTTTAAATCTCATTATTTTAAAGATAATCTCACAATTGTGGGGGGGCTTGACTCAAATTCTGAATGCTATGGGTTAGCATTACAGTTACTTAACTTTTAAAAATTAAGATCATACCGCACCAAAAACCAGAACACACAGAACCATTGCTTAGAAGTTCATATGCTTTGTCCAAGATAAGGGGACAAAGGCTCTCTTCAGCAGAGAAGTTGACCGCAAATAAGTCTCAGAATTTTCTGAACTGAAGGCTCAGACACCACTTCCCTTCCCTTCTGCCTTTAAAACTAACCCAAGGCTTTCTTTGATGTTTTGACAAAGGTTAGCTCCTGCCGAAATTAGCCGCTCCACTGAAGCTGTCTGAACGATTGCTATGGTCCCGTTAAAGACTGTCTAAAACGGCTGCTATTGCAGCCGCCTTTAAGATGTCTGCTGTGGGTTCTCTGTCTCTAGCTACAGCCTCACTCACTGACCTTTATTCAGCTCAAAGTCTTTAGCTTCCCCTTCACTTATATTGTCATTCTTCTTTCCTTGGCAGGCTCTTTTGCTTTCACTTCCATTTCTTAAGCTTGCTATCGCCATTTGCATGAGTGTGTGAATAGACCTGAGTTCTCCTACCAGTCCCCAAAGGAGATAACCTTTTTTAAATCCCAGGCTATATTATGGCACTGAATTCACTTTAAGTAAATTTCTTACATTGCCTATGAGTGCAGATGAAAACTCAAATGCTATTTCCTCTTCTTAGGATGAAATTTGCTAGCAGATAAATTCTCACAGGCTTTTGAAGTCCTTTCAGTCATGTGACCACACTACTCTATGCCTATCAGATCTCATTACTTTATGTTTGTTACCTGTCAACCCAAAACATCACCTTTCAGTTACTTCTACCCTATCAAAAAAAATGAAATGCCCTAACAAAAGTTTGCAATCTCTCTTGAAAATCGCTACTATATCATAGTAGTAGAAGGTAGCAATCTTTGTACTCACACTCAATGTTCCTGTCGTTTTAATGATGGGGGTGATTCTTGGAAATACAGACCAGAGAGCCTTATTTCATTATCAGGTATATTGGCTGAGATGGTTATCACAGACAGAAGGATAAAACAGCTCGGTGAACAGGATACAAAAAAGGACAAACAAGCATAGCTTCTGAAAAGGAAAACTGAACTTACTTCTCCAACTATCATTCTTTGAGCAAGTCAATATCAGGCTGTTAAAAAGCTTTTCACAAAATCCCTCACAAGTCATCATGGTATGAGAGGTCAAGTTCCATCATGGATTAGAAACTAACTAAGAGACAAAAAAATAAGGGTTGGAATAAGTGATCAGTTTTCAGCAAGGCAAAAGGTTAACAGCGGGGAACCCCAAGATTCTATGGTAGATCTTATGGTGTTTAATAGATCAAAGAATGTACTGAAGGGGGTGAATTCTGAGATGTCAGCATTTGCAGAGGGCATTAAACTAGAGAAAAGACTGAGGAACTTCAGTGAACAAAAGTAGGTAAATGGTAATAATGATAGCAACAAAATTCATTATTGGTAAGTGCCCGGTAATGCACATTAGAAGGAATAATAATTACTCGTACACGTTTCTAGGTTACAAATTAACTGATAACCCAACAGAAAGGCCTAGGGGTCATTGTGTACAGCTCTATGAAAACTGCTCAATGTGCAGCAATGGTCAAAACAGCAATCAAGATGATGCAATGCACAGGGAGCAGGATAGACAATAATGCTGAAAATGCTACAGTGACATCATATAAATCTATGGGGTGCCTTTCATCCCTGGAATATTGTGTGGAGTTCTCATCATTCCATTTCAAAAATAGATAACAGACATAGAGGTTCAGGGGGCAAAAATTATTCTATATGAAGAAAGAATGAGAAAATTGGGACTATTTCGTTTCAGAAGAGAAATAAAAAGGGTCATGATAAAGGCATACAAAATAATAAAGGACATGGGGAAGGTAGAAAAGGGGCTCCTCTTTATCTGTTCTTAAAAGAACAAGACCACATCCACTGAAATGAATAGCAACACAGTTAAAACTGGAAAAAGGAAACATTGTAATGTATTGAGCTTACTGAAGGATGTATCAGTTAGTCCAAGAATTTAGCAGAATTCAGAAAGGATTAGATGTTTATATGGATAAAGAAAATGTCAACAGTTCCATTATACAAGATAAAAATAGGGGCTTTGTTTTTCTGAAAGGAAAACACAGCTTTTGCATACCTCGACCTTGACAATCAAACCAAACTTGTTAGCTAAATTAATGAATGACATTACAATCCCTTAATGCCAACGGCACTGAAATATGTGAAATGAAAAAAACAAAACAAAAAGCCACCAAGACAGACGACCAAGTAAACAACAGCATCTCAGAACAAGCCTAAATTAGATAGTTGTTTCCAAATTATGGGCCAAAGCTAAATGTAATGTAAGCAGCTGCAATACCACAGAAGTCAAAGGAGTTCAACCTGCTTGCACCAGGTTAGCACTTGTTTCATTCAGAATTCATAGAAAGGGGATGCATATGATTTCAGGATGTGTCCTCTATTCTCAATAAGATTTGGTATATATTTTAGGAATGCTCTGGAAAATATGACAGGTAATTGGCCTCACAACTGCCAGGTTTTCAGATCCCAACAGCAACTTCCTTCTAATTGCATTGAGGCCCATTTCTCTATTCCAAAGCCCAGAGGCCTGTAATTGTGCAATAACCTAAAGGCAGCAGATGTTGATTTATCTTGCCTCCCTCTCCCCCCCACCGTGTTTAAAAACAGGACATGATTTCTCTAAAATTATGTGGGTTTCATCAAAATGATTCAGTGTGATCTGAAACACAGCCTCCTGTAACTTCTTTAGTTTGAGCTAGTTAACAATCCCACTGTATGGAATATGCTGCTTTTCTCTGCAATTTGTTCAGAACTGAAACTCACTGCAGTTATAGCCTCATTCATTATGATCCAAATCCTACCCTCACTGTGCATCCCAAGCTGCTAGTTATGTGCTAGAGCAGTGGCTCTTAACCCGGGGTACATGTCCCCCAATGGGTACACAGAGGTCTTCCAGGGGGTACATCAACTCATCTAGATATTTGCCTAGTTTTACAACAGGCTACATGAAAAGCACTAGCGAAATCAGTGCAAACTAAAATGTCATACAATGACTTGTTCATACTGCTCCCTATACTATAAATTATATACTATACACCAGGGGTTGGCAACGTTTGGCACGCGGCTCGCCAGGGTAAGCACCCTGGCGGGCCGGGCCAGTTTATTTACCTGCTGACGTGGCAGGTTCGGCTGATCGCGGCCCTCACTCGCCATGGTTCGCGGTCCCGGGCCAATGGGGGCGGCGAGAAGCGGCGTGGGCGAGGGATGTGCTGGCCACGGCTTCCCGCTGCCCCCATTGGCCCGGGACAGTGAACCGCGGCCAGTGGGGGCCACGATCGGCCGAACCTGCCGCATCAGCAGGTAAACAAACTGGCCCGGGCCGCCAGGGTGCTTACCCTGGCGAGCCGCGTGCCAAACGTTGCCGACCCCTGCTATACACAGTACTATATACTGTAAATACCATATTTATATTCCAATCAATTTATTTTATAATTATATGGTAACAATGAGAAAGTAAGCAATGTTTCAATAATAATGTGCTGTGACACTTCTGTACTTTTATGTCTGATTTTGTAAGCAAGTAGCTTTTAAGTGAGGCGAAAGAGGACAAAGTAGAAATCCGACCTACACATTCAACACCAGATCTCTGCTGCTCAGGGGCTACCAAAGGGCTGTGCTCCAACACCTTTTCTCCTCCTATCTCATGATAATGTATTAATTCCACAGCAATAGGGCTCTTTGCATCTGCAGAAGATAGGGTGCCCAGACAGCAAGTATGAAAAATCAGGACAGAGTGTGGGGGGTAATAGGCTCCTATATAAGAAAAAGCCCCAAATATCAGGACTGTCCCTATAAAATTGGGACATCTGATCACCCTAGCAGAAGAGGAGTTGGTTTTCCTCCTAAACACTCCTTCTGCTCCAGTTGGAAACCATCTGACAGCCAGAGCAGATCACAGAGTGCTGGTGTAGTGTATTCTCAGCAAGACATTCCACTTCACAAGGGAGCCACTGCCTCCTGCACTAGCCTCAATTTCTGAGTTAGTTTAAGGCATAGGCCCATGTATAGTGCATTGCTGGAGACATGTATGACTAATGTGTGGGTTGGTTAATGCATAGTGTGATGGCATACTAATATTTGCAGCTATTTAGTAACTGGCTAATAAAAAATCCTCCAAGCTATCCAACAGTATGACATATTATCTAACCTTACAAGGCCAATCTTATAACATTCAACTGTAGTACATTTCTCCATCTTACTTAAAGACGAGGGGCACTGGAACAAGGATTCTGCGTAATACTGTATATTACACTTCTGAATTAACAAAATAAATACATGTTAGCGTTTAAAAACAAACATACAACTCAATATAGAACACCTGGAGAAACATTGGAGAAAGACAAAGGAAGGATGATCTAGTGGGTTATATTTAGATCATAAACACTTCTGAGCAGAGACCATTTCCTACTATGTGTTTGTACAGCACCCAACATGAGGCCCTGATCTCAGTTGAGATCTCCAGGTGCTACTTGTATTTAATAAATATTTAATAAAGAAAATTGTGATTAAACTGTGTTCAATCAGAGAGAAACGTGGCTTTTTATTCATTATCTTTAATATCAAATAAAGAACACCATTCTTATTCACTTCAAGACATTTTATTCATATGGGTTTTTAGACTTATAATTTAATCATATGACGATTTTCTCTGCCACTTAAGATGATTTAAGTTTAGATTCAAATTTAAACAGCTTCAAGATATGTTTATATTCACTGTCAATGAACAGTTTAACTAATGCACTATTTATTTTTGTCTGTCTCATGTAATGATGGCAGGTGAAGGGGATGAAAACTGTTTTCACATTAATTATAAATACCCCATTACAAAGGCAGACAGTGTCTTTACATTTCAAGGTCCTTAGATCTTTCCAGGCCTATAACCCAGAAATTGTAACTTTCTTTTTGCCGCTTCAAGCCTTAGAAAACTAATCTTTCCTGCTTTCTTTTCTTATATAGCCTCCAATCACTCAAACAAAATTGTTTTCTTTTATTTTCTTCTTCATCACTTACGGTACCTGTTGGTTCCATTGAACTTAGATCCATGACTAGGACATATTATCTAACCTTACAAGGCCAATTTTCTCAAGTTCCTTTCCCTTTTGGAAAGCCAAATCCATTCTTAGCTGTTCTTCATTTCAAGAGGCTTAAATATGGGTATAATACAAAAATAATAATAAAATATGTCTCAACAGATGTGCTGAACGAATACTCTGAAAGCATTTAATCCCTTCTGTTATAAATCTAACATGTAGTGTTTCTGATTTCATTGGTTTCCTCCAAGCAGTCAAGGCTGAAGTTTAATCAGCATGACTAAGGGAAATACATGCTCAAGAATGATGGAGTTAGCAAGGTGGTTTTTTTATGCAAATGACAGTGTAACCTCTATCATCATTCCTATCAAAGACATACATTTGATACTTGAAAGAGAGATTTCCTAAGTCCTTTGTAGTTTCATTTAAACAGAAGACATAAGAATGAAGGACAAAAAGCATGTGGATGTTGATTCTTTATAAGAAACACATGATCCACATTGTGAATACCTGTTCAGCCATTTAAATTCCAGTGTTCATTGTGTCCATCTGAAAGAAAGTTTTGCTCTGATCCATACTGCCCTAAGTCTTACAATGTTGGGTGAAATCCTTTGCAGCTACATTTATGTTCGTCCAAGATAAAGGCAGTGTGTGCTGCTGATTATTCTTCATCCACAGAAATTTTTCTTTTAACCATATTAGAAGGGCTGCGTGGGCCAAACCTGCCCCAGCATGTCACCCTGCAGAGGATTATTTTTGCATATAGTCATAAGATATCACATATGGCCTGGAGAATTACCTCCTTAAGATATAGCATTTTGGGTTGTTGGTTTTTTGCTTTGTTCAGTTTTATGCATTAGATAGGATCTGAACTTTGGGTTTCATTTAGTTATTCTCAAAATCAACATGTATTGCAATTTGCATTATCTCTTGGTGCTTTGAAGATTTCACTTACAAAAATTCTGAGTCAGCCAGTGCATCTCTGAAAGCTGTTTACATAATTGATTACATGATCTACTCCTCATCTTAGTTAAAATCAAAGGCCTGGCCCTGGGGTAATTTTATTTAGAGATGTACTGGAGCAGGGCTACGCACTTACTCTAACAGACAATAGAACACACCCTTTCAGTAACTAGAAATATTTAACCTGAATAGTTGTGGCAGTATCTCACTTCTTTGACACTCAGCTGGCACTCAGTCATCAAAAGCACTACTTCTATCTCCAGCCAGTAAGAAGGCTCCATCTATTCCACTCAAATGACAACCTGGCTACAGGATTCTTTGCATGTGTAATGCGCTCTACTTAAATATGGACAAACACACTTATGGGGAAGCTGTGCAGCAGCCCATCTCCTGAGTAGGATGAACTGAAAAGAATATATTCCACTGGTGCTCTACTACTTATTCTGCAACTCTGTTTACTCCCAGTTCTAATTCAAGGTTTGGTACTGACCTACAAAACTGTGTGTGAGATAGGACCTCTCAAGGGCCTCTTCTGGCACCCACCAGAGCAATTACAAACATCTACCACACTTCCATTAACAAACCCAAGTATTAACTCAAGGAAGCCAGATGAAGAGATCCCTCAATAGCTGGCCAAATCTATATAACAGCTTTCCATTGCTATCTTCATATCACTGCAAAACTCACTTCTTCCTTCGGACTGGGATTAAGGTACCTGAAAATGTAGCACGTTAATAGCTAACTCAAACGGCAGAAGACAGCCCACTGGAGTGGTGGTGCTGTCTTTTTTTGTTTTTTAAATCATCCATGCACTGTACTTAGATACCATTGCACTATGTACTTTAATACCACAAAGGATGGATGAAAATATGACAAAGCACTGTGCATATTTGCCAACAAAATAAATAGAAAAAAATCAGACAAAAAGTGAACAGAAGACAAAAGAAACTACATAATTTAATGATATGCCCTCTGTTTTCCCCTTCGAATCTGGAGCATCTAAGAAAGAAATAGGCAAGAACCATGCCAAAACAAGTCTACAGTATAATATTGGTTATCCGTATATTACCAGAGACAGTGAATAAGTTCGAGTAAACTAGGAAATTTTCAATATGGGGAAATGACTGTTAAATAAAAGAGCTTTGGATAATAGAAGTTGCTCTATATATTTAAAGGTGATTATTGTACAAGGGTGAGACTTTCAAAAGCACAGTGTTTTAGGATTTAGTGATAAACAATGGGATTTGTGCTCCCAAGTCACTTACACCATGTCTGCACTGGGGGGAAAAGTTATACATTTAACATGGGCTAAAATTGTAGTTTTAATGTGTTAGCAGGTAGAGGTATGTGATGTAGCAGCTAGCACATGTTAAAGCTATAACTGGCTATCTTGGCTAGGATTTTAGCATGTATATGTTAAAGCACACTTTTTTCCCTAAAAAAAAAGACAAGACCTTGGGTGCTTTTGAAATTGCACCTTAAATCCTTTTCATTTCACAGAAGCAGTATTTCAGTCTGATGTGATCAAAGGATTTAATTCTCTAGCAAACTGTTCTATGGAAGGCCTAAATTGCAATCGCTTCATTTATAAGCGTAGCTCAAGGGGACTTCTCATGCAAGTGAAATAATCATATTTTGGCCCTTAAAGAACATGGAGAGTGGCCAACAAAGTGGTTTTTATTGTGGTTCAAAGAGAATGACTGAAATTAGAAAAGAAAAGCTGTTTTCTTATTACGATTCCAATATAATGCACAAAAGTATATTTTATCTCTAGGTAAAATTTTGCTTAAATATTGCCCCAAATGATCCTAAAATATTCCCACAAGGTAGACTGAAGATTGCAGCTCCTAAGGGTTGTTGGCAACACTGCCCAGGCAGAAACCCCACTTTTCTTCCATGACTCATCTTTATCCCATTTAAGACTGCAGTCAGGAATGGGTCACATGAATCAGCCACTATAAATCAGAGAATCCCATGAGTAAACTTTATAACACTCCCTGAGTCTTGGGAAACAACATTTGGATCACTTAAAGTGCAATGGACTCTTAGAAAGTGGTACACAGCTACAACTAGCTGTGTCTAATTAAAAAATGCGCAGTCAGTTCAACAATGCTGAGACTATTAATGGGATGTGTCACACCTGAAATTATACCCGTACAACTCTCACGGGTCCTTTGAAGTCACTCATGACACATACCCTGATTGTGAAGATTTGATACTTCACAACGTTAAAACTAGCACTGGGTCAGCATACCTAGGATCACTTAACATAGGAGCCTCCATGCACCAGTGTAAGCCTCCACTTTCCATCTATGGCACCTCTTACTGCAGAAACTCCTTCCCAAGATCCTTTTTGTAACTTGACATTGATCAATCAATACACTTCCTATTTTGGCATTTATTTTCCAGATATTGGAGACATTCTCATCTCCTTGGGCAGAATCAGCCTTTGTTTCCTTAGTATTAACAGCCAGATCAGTTCATGTCAACAACATAGTGAAGACTTGGTAAAAATAGACTGTATATTCAAATGAGCCTAAGGGAATTAGGTGCTTGTTTCCAATGGGATTCAAGTGCCTAACTCTCACACTACTTCATAATATTTCAGCCATGCCGTCTTTGGACTTTCAAAAAAGACCGTGACAATGTTCCCCACAAGTTTATTTGGGAAACAGTGGATACAGGTGAGAGGTAATATACTGTTACGGGGAAAGGCGCTGATAACTAGGGGTCACTGATGTATAAGCACCCAGTATATAGCACTCCATAAAGTCAAAGATGCCTTTCTGAGCTCCCTTTGTGTTGTAGAGCAGCTACACAAAAAGGAGAGCCTTGGACTAGGGGATTCCTAGGTGTAAGGAAAGTAAAGGGTTGAAAGAGGAAAAGAGAGAGCGTATGTTTACGCAGTTGGGTATGATTGAAACTGAGGAGAGACCAGAGAGAGAGAAAGAAGGGAGCAGGCGCTAGACACCTGTTTCTTAGGAGAGAGTAGTCAGGCCTTTCCTGAGCTTTCTGCTTGTGTGCAGTTTGTAACCATCACAGTCAAAGAAATGAAGCCTCTGTACATTTTGTTAATAAACCAATTTCACCCACCGAACACCTGATTCCATGTCATTAATTTCTCCACTAACTTACAAGACACCCAAATTTGCTACTGGCTCAGCAGAGGGGCAACAAAACTCACCTGGATCTGAAACTGGCCAAGAGACCCGAGTGGGAGTAAATGGACGATTTTCCTTATGGCAAAATGCTCCTAACGAGATGCCAGTGAGATATTTATCAATGATCTGGAAACAGGGGGAAAAGAGAGGTGGCAAAATTTGTCAAGGACACAAAATTAGTCTAGTCAAGAGTACACTGTGATGAACTTAAATACAGTACCTAAGAAATCTGAGGTGATTGGGTAGCACTGTGGCAGACTCGAAATAAGTCATATACTTAACCATTGGGACAATTTACCAAGGTCGTGATGGACTCCCCAATCACTGACAATTTTTAAATCAAGACTATGTTTTTCTAAAAGACCTGCTCTAGGAATTATTCTGGGGACGTTCCACAGCCTGGTGTTATGCAGGAGCTCAGACTAGATGATCACAAGGGTCTTTCTGGTTTGGAATCTATGAATCTAGTTACTACAATTTTCTGTTTGCACAGGTTATGGACAAGCACAGAATGATTGAAAATGCCCTGACTGTTTAAAAATAGAAGCCTCCAGCTATTTAAAAGAAAACACAGCAGCAGATGTTCCTGCTCTGCATGCAGCTGTATGTGGCAAAAAAAATCTTAAACTCACTGATAAATCTCTCCACATACACAACAGTTGGGCAGATTGCTCTGAAGGAAGAAATGCCCAACAAATATCACACCACTGGAAGAATTTTTAAAGTGTCAAACAAGCTAGCAAGAGGCAACATTTAGTCATTGTCCCTTCTCTTTTACCTCAGACTCTTTCCTTCCCAGGGCCGCCGGGGGGCGGGGGCAAGTGGGGCAATTTGCCCCAGGCCCTGCGGGGGCCCCACGAGCCCTGGCCTGGCGGTGGTCCGGGTCTTCGGCAGCAATTCAGCGACGGGGGGCCCTTCAGTGCTGCCAAAGACGCGGAGCGACTGAAGGGCCCCCTGCTGCCGAAATGCCGCCGAAGACCCGGACCACCGCCGGGTGAGTACAAGCGCCGCAGCTCCCCCGCTTTGCCCCAGGCCCCCTGAATCCTCTGGGCAGCCCTGTTCCTTCTGAGGCCAAATTCTACAGCCTTTACTCAAATAAGATGACCCTCCTCTCACCCCTTTCATTCACAAGAGTTTCTGTTTGAGTAAGAACTGTGGGATTTGACCCTAACACAGCAGTAAGACGTCTAACCACCTCTAGCTTTGTGGGAGCTGACACAACACAATCCCTTGGCTTTTGCAAAATGGCATCTGCCAAGGCTACCATACTACACAGGATACTGGACTCGTCAGCTCTTGGGCCAGATACAGGAGGAACATATGAACTGCCTGACCAGAAAAATTAGCTATGAACTCTCAGTTGTGCAGTGTTGGCACCTTGGTGGCTTATATACACGAAGGTCCAAAAAGTTTGAAACTGTCTCCTCTAAGAGAAGGTGCTGAGACTAATTCTAGGAGAACTTGGCCTTCAGAGGGGAGATTTTTTAATACAGGTAAATTTTACTTATTGTAAGATACTAAGACCCTGCCCCCAAACATCCTTCTTATAAAGATGGCCTGTAAAACAGGTTTCAAAGAAATTCATTGTCAGAATACCCTATGAAGCATCTTGCTATCCCCACACAACAGATGGGAAAGGTTTGGTGACTTGACCAAGGCCACAGAGAGTGTGATGGGTTAGATCACAGAACCCCCTTTGGGAGCTGCCACCTGATGTGCCAAGATTACCTCTGCTCCTGTTTTCCCTGCCAGCTCGGGAACCCAGCACCCTGTCTTGCTGAGCCAGACACACCCATCTACTCCAACAAAGACCCAGTGTCTGAATTACTTGCCCCAAAGCTGCAGGTTTACCTGAAAGCAGCTCACAGAACTGTTCCTGTCTTTAACACTCAAATGCCCAACTCCCAATGGGGTCTAAACCCAAATAAATCCGTTTTACCCTGTATAAAGCTTATACAGGGTAAACTCATAAATTGTTCGCCCTCTATAACACCGATAGAGAGATATGCACAGTTGTTTGCTCCCCCGGGTATTAATACATACTCTGAGTTAATTAATAAATAAAAAGTGATTTTATTAAATACAGAAAGTAGGATTTAAGTGGTTCCAAGTAGTAACAGATAGAACAAAGTAAGTCACCAAGCAAAATAAAATAAAATGCGCAAATCTATGTCTAATCAAACTGAATACAGGTAATCTCACCCTCAGAGATGCTTCAGTAAGTTTTTTCCTCAGACTGGACACCTTCCAGGCCCAGGCACAATTCTTTCCCCGGTACAGCTCTTGTTCCAGCTCAGGTGGTAGCTAGGGGATTCTTCATGATGGTTCCTCCTCTTGTTCTGTTCCACCCCTTTATATATCTTTGGCATAAGGCGGGAATCCTTTGTCCCTTTCTGGGTTCCCACCCACACCTTCTCAATGGAAAGACACCAGGTTAAAGATGGATTCCAGTCAGATGACATGATCACATGTCACTGCAAGACTTCATTGCCCACTTGCCAGCACACACGTATACAGGAAGACTTACAGGTAAAACACAGCCATTTGCAGACAATTGTCCTGGTTAATGGGAGTCATCAAGATTCCAAACCACGATTAATGGCCATTTGCATAATTACAATAGGCCCTCAGAATTATATTTCGTATTTCTAGTTTCAGATACAAGCATGGAACATTTATACAAATAGGATGATCACACTCAGTAGATTATAAGCTTTGTAATGATACCTTACAAGAGACCTTTTGCATGAAGCATATTTCAGTTACATTATAATCACTCATTAGTATATTTTTATAAAACCATATAGATTGCAACATCACAGAGAGAATCAGTGACGGAGGCTGAATCATAAAAGTCCTTTTCTCATAGTTCTGTACTTATATCACTCTGTGTCTAATATGTTGCCCCTTAGTTGTGTTGCCCCTGTTCAGCAGAGCAGCTCTTTTCCAGCCTGCAGCTAAGTCAGAAGTTTTGCAGCAGGTGACAATGAAATCCCCTTATGTGCCCTGTCCTCTTGCCATAGCCCTGGATTGGTCTGGGGTCTCCCATGTCTGCCAGAACTGGGGTCTGTGATACTCAGAGACAGAGAAGTCATGACTAACAAATCACTTTCTGGAGACATCACCCTGCTAAACTCTCCACCCTAGTATCTGGGTCACATTTCCGAGGCTGTCCCCTCAACATTAAGGGCTAGAGACTCACTCATCCTTAATGAAAGCTTAGATTAGCCTTGACATGTATAGAAAGGAGATCCACAACTGGGGGCTTTGGGTCCCAAAGGCTAACTCTGGCAGTAAAGCTGTTTCTGAAGACAACTTCTGGGGGTTGCACAGCTCTAATCACATCCTCCAGTATTTCCACTGTGATTTCTGACTGTCCTCCTCAAACACAATGAAGGCGATCAGTCTGGAGTCTACCCCTGCCAAGTATCAAAGTGAGGCCAATAGTATGAAACATCTTCACATCCTCTGGGAATGTGCTTTCCACATGATATAGAGTACACAGACCAGACAAGCTGCTTGTCTGACTTAAACTTCCACATAAAGGTTTGGTTCAGGCCGAACTGCTCTTCTACGGGGAATTTGTAATTTACCTGCTTTCTTCCACAAAACTGGCCTCAAATCAGCACTTGATTGTGGCAGCTGCTGCTATGGAGACAAGGTTATTTAGTTCCAAGCTAATCGCTTAAGATTACTGACGCAGACTCAGAATGTTTCATAGTGGATTAAAAATGTTCCATCATTTCCCCTCTTGTCCTCCCAGAGATACATGGACATCAGGGGTCTCCAAGAGAAAACTTAAAAATGACCATGAAAACCATCACCCAACTCTCTATGGTGTAGAGCACTATAGATGCCTAGGTTTATATCAGCTCTGCAAGCATTTACATTCACCACTGGCAGAAGATGCATGTGTCTTGGCATCAGCTAAGGAGGTGGGTGCTAAACAAAGATGTTAGCTCTTCATAATAAATTCACAATCAACGTTCAGCTTAAGGGGGACACACAGTTGTAAAAAAGAGAAGGGACAATGACTATATGTTGTTAGAGACCATGGTGAAACATTCAGTACAAGAGCCCAGAGAGAATAGAATGATCAAACTCCCATCTCCACTTCAAGCCCTTTCAAATACTCATTTACTAATCTTGAAAGCCACCACTCCATAGGAATCCACACCAAGCCAAGGCCCCTGCTTAAAGGCCCCAATCCAGCAAAGCTAGGGTGACCAGACAGCAAATGTGAAAAATCAGGACATGGGGTGAGGGGTAATAGGAGCCTATATAAGAAAAAGACCCAAAAATCGGGACTGTCCCTATAAAATCAGGACATCTGGTCATCCTAAGCAAAGCATTTTGCACTTGTTTAAGCAGATGTCAGTGCGACTACTCACAGCGGCGGCTCCAGGCACCAGCGCTCCAAGCGTGTGTCTGGGGTGGCAAGCCGCGGGGGGTGCCCTGTCGGTCCCTGCGAGGGTACGCCGAAGCCGCGGGACTGGCGGACCTCCCGCAGGCATGCCGCCGAAGCTGCGGGACCGGCGGACCTCCCGCAGGCATGCCGCCAAAGGCAGCCTGACTGCCGTGCTTGGGGTAGCAAAAAAGCTAGAGCCGCCCCTGACTACTCACGTTTCAAGGCCAAAGCACCGTTATCGTTAGAAAAGTTACTTTGTAGAAATGGCAGCTTCTTAAACAACTGATCTGCTGAGCTGTTTCTGATATATATATATATATATATAGCCTTATATATTAAAAATGTACACACTTGGACTGAGGTAGAGATGGACATAGGAGACGGAAGTGTTGAGAGTCTCTGGGTTAGGCTTAAAGGGGCAAAAAACAAGGGAGATGTCGTGCTAGGAGTCTACTACAGGCCACCTAACCAGGTGGAAGAGGTGGATGAGGCTTTTTTCAAGCAACTAACAAAATCATCCAAAGCCCAAGATTTGGTGGTGATGGGGGACTTCAACTATCCGGATATATGTTGGGAAAATAACACAGCGGGGCACAGACTATCCAACAAATTCTTGGACTGCATTGGAGACAACTTTTTATTTCAGAAGGTTGAAAAAGCTACTAGGGGGGAAGCTGTTCTAGACTTGATTTTAACAAATAGGGAGGAACTCGTTGAGAATGTGAAAGTAGAAGGCAGCCTGGGTGAAAGTGATCATGAAATCATAGAGTTTGCAATTCTAAGGAAGGGTAGAAGGGAGAACAGCAAAATAGAGACAATGGATTTCAGGAAGGCAGATTTTGGGAAGCTCAGAGAGCTGATAGGTAAGGTCCCATGGGAATCAAGACTGAGGGGAAAAACAACTGAGGAGAGTTGGCAGTTTTTCAAAGGGACACTATTAAGGGCCCAAAAGCAAGCTATTCCGCTGGTTAGGAAAGATAGAAAATGTGGCAAAAGACCACCTTGGCTTAACCACGAGATCTTGCATGATCTAAAAAATAAAAAGGAGTCATATAAAAAATGGAAACCAGGACAGATTACAAAGGATGAATATAGGCAAACAACACAGGAATGCAGGGGCAAGATTAGAAAGGCAAAGGCACAAAATGAGCTCAAACTAGCTACGGGAATAAAAGGAAACAAGAAGACTTTTTATCAATACATTAGAAGCAAGAGGAAGACCAAAGACAGGGTAGGCCCACTGCTTAGTGAAGAGGGAGAAACAGTAACAGGAAACTTGGAAATGGCAGAGATGCTTAATGACTTCTTTGTTTCGGTCTTCACCGAGAAGTCTGAAGGAATGCCTAACATAGTGAATGCTAATGGGAAGGGGGTAGGTTTAGCGGATAAAATAAAAAAAGAACAAGTTAAAAATCACTTAGAAAAGTTAGATGCCTGCAAGTCACCCGGGCCTGATGAAATGCATCCTAGAATACTCAAGGAGCTAATAGAGGAGGTATCTGAGCCTCTAGCTATTATCTTTGGAAAGTCATGGGAGACGGGAGAGATTCCAGAAGACTGGAAAAGGGCAAATATAGTGCCCATCTATAAAAAGGGAAATAAAAACAACCCAGGAAACTACAGACCAGTTAGTTTAACTTCTGTGCCAGGGAAGATAATGGAGCAAGTAATTAAGGAAATCATCTGCAAACACTTGGAAGGTGGTAAGGTGATAGGGAACAGCCAGCATGGATTTGTGAAGAACAAATCATGTCAAACCAATCTGATAGCTTTCTTTGATAGAGTAACGAGCCTTGTGGATAAGGGTGAAGCGGTGGATGTGGTATACCTAGACTTTAGTAAGGCATTTGATACGGTCTCGCATGATATTCTTATCGATAAACTAGGCAAATACAAATTAGATGGGGCTACTATAAGGTGGGTGCATAACTGGCTGGATAACCGTACTCAGAGAGTTGTTTTTAATGGTTCCCAATCCTGCTGGAAAGGCGTAACGAGTGGGGTTCCGCAGGGGTCTGTTTTGGGACCGGCTCTGTTCAATATCTTCATCAACGACTTAGATATTGGCATAGAAAGTACGCTTATTAAGTTTGCGGATGATACCAAACTGGGAGGGATTGCAACTGCTTTGGAGGACAGGGTCATAATTCAAAATGATCTGGACAAATTGGAGAAATGGTCTGAGTTAAACAGGATGAAGTTTAACAAAGACAAATGCAAAGTGCTCCACTTAGGAAGGAAAAATCAATTTCACACATACAGAATGGGAAAAGACTGTCTAGGAAGGAGTACGGCAGAAAGGGATCTAGGGGTTATAGTGGACCACAAGCTAAATATGAGTCAACAGTGTGATGCTGTTGCAAAAAAAGCAAACATGATTCTGGGATGCATTAACAGGTGTGTTGTGAGCAAGACACGAGAAGTCATTCTTCCGCTCTACTCTGCTCTGGTTAGGCCTCAGCTGGAGTATTGTGTCCAGTTCTGGGCGACGCATTTTAAAAAAGATGTGGAGAAATTGGAAAGGGTCCAAAGAAGAGCAACAAGAATGATTAAAGGTCTTGAGAACATGACCTATGAAGGAAGGCTGAAAGAACTGGGTTTGTTTAGTTTGGAGAAGAGAAGACTGAGAGGGGACATGATAGCAGTTTTCAGGTATCTAAAAGGGTGTCATAAGGAGGAGGGAGAGAACTTGTTCACCTTAGCCGCTAAGGATAGAACCAGAAACAATGGGTTTAAACTGCAGCAAGGGAGGTCTAGGTTGGACATTAGGAAAAAGTTCCTAACTGTCAGGGTGGTTAAACACTGGAACAAATTGCCTAGGGAGGTTGTGGAATCTCCGTCTCTGGAGATATTTAAGAGTAGGTTAGATAAATGTCTATCAGGGATGGTCTAGACAGTATTTGGTCCTGCCATGTGGGCAGGGGACTGGACTCGATGACCTCTCGAGGTCCCTTCCAGTCCTATAATCTATGAATCTATGAATCTATGATCTCACGTACACCAATGAAAATCATGAGTAACTCTGTACAACTCATGTTACACTGGTGTAAAACTGGTGTAAGTGAGGTCCGAGTCAGGCCAAGAGTGTCTTCAGAGTCACACCTGCTGACCTTTGTGACAACAATAAGGTTTATACTCCTTTTTACTCCTGTGAAGCTGTACAACAATAGTATGGGAGAGATCTGGAGTCTATCCTGATGCAAATATCAATAGAACAGTTAACTAATGTCCACCTGAGAGTCAAATTCTTATCTCATTCACATCCATGCAATCCCAAAACAATTAGAAAGAACATAGCTTGACATTCAGATCCTAGGATGAGTTTGTAGGACTGGCAGCTAGAGGAAAAACCCTCACAAAGCTATTTGTATATCGTCACTTTCCATGAAACTTAAATATTATAGTAACACTCAGAGGCCCTGCTCAGGATCAGGACCCTGCTGTGCAACTACAGTACAGACACAGCAGCAGACATAGTGCCTTCCTTGAAAACTTTGTAAGCTAAGAAATAATCCAGTGCAGGGCCATTTTGTGCTAAATTACTTTGCTTTCTGACTTTTTTACCTTCCTTACCAATAAGTTTTAAATGTTGCCAACACTCACAATTTTACCATGAGTCTTGCAATATTTAGCGTTTTTAAGACCCCAGGTGCTGGACTTGGGTCATTACCTGGGAATTTCTACTTCCATTGTTTTAAAAAAGTAAATTTCTAACTCTTGGGGTGCGGGAAAAGCTTGAAAGTGTGACCCTCCCCCAAAGTTTTTTTTTAAAGTTTCATGATTTATAAGGTAATCTCCTGATTTGGGGGAGAGGGGGCTGATATAATTTTAAATGCTTAGGCTTATTTCTGTTGCTTTGATTATTCATTCATTCAATTATTAGCCATTAATTATTACTAGTTTCATCCTGAGGATTTCTATCAAGTACTATTAATGCTAATATTTGAACTCATTTAGTGCTTTTCATGTTGAAGTCACTTGACCAACATTAACTGATGCTTACAACAAAATACTGTCTTGCTAAGACAAAAAGAAGCACTTTGATCATCTTAGGCTCCCTGTTAAATGTTTCTTTAATGATCCCCACATACTGCTAAGACCTTGGCTATTTTCCTTTCCTTACTAGTTCAGTCAATTGTCCAGTCATCTCTTCTCTTTGGTCTAATTCATTGGATGGCAGCAGCAGCTGGTATATGTAAGCATTCCTGAAACTGCTACTGTCATACATGGAGGAGGGCTTTCTTCCCACATTCTTTTGTGACCCTTGTCATTCACCTCTCCTCATATGACTGATCCACAGCTCTTTCTCCAGAGCTCATGTTCTGGTCAATCCTGAGCTGTTCTCTTCATTATTATTTTACCAACTTATTCACCTTTATTGTTCTTATTGTTCTTCTGGCCCAAAAAACTACCCCTTGTCAATTCTCTTTTCTCCTACGGATATGCATTGGAGATGTGCATTAAAAGAGACTGCTAAGGCCAAATTCTGTTATCTATTGAAATAAATGGAGATACTTTGGATTTACGTAAGTGCAACTGAGAGCAGAATTTGGCCCTATGTTTTTCAGCATGTGTTGATTACCACTAGTCCAAAGGGGGAATAGCTAAATGTTTTTTTTTTCCTTCAAATTTCCCTCTTGCTTTTTTCCATTGAAATTCATATTATTATGATTATTTTCAGATTACTTGACGAAACTCTAAATGGTTTGTGGCATAGAAATTTTTCCCTGTCAATGTTCACTCCTTTTCTAGGAATGAAGTTTAAAAAAAAAACTTTAGATCTACCAGACGTTTCTAAAAAAAAAATGGTAGAGCAATTTATAAATGCAAGACTTAAAGCAACCTTATTCTTTGGCATATGGAGAATAAAAGCTGTGCACTAAATCAAAGACTTAATTTTATATGAGCCTGTACAGTGCAACTTACAGCTGACATTTGTAATTAATGCTTGCATTCAGCGATATCTCCTCTAGCTGGGATGTCTAGGGCCCACACTCCTTCAGTACAGTTTCCTCCAGGATTGATGATATTTCTTCTCTCATAAAACCATGGTTTGCTGCAGCAGCATTGCAAACACGGATTTAGATGGCTGCCTTTTCTTAGCCAATCTGTCCATATTTGCATGCCAGATGTGAGTGCCAGCTAAAAACCTAATGTACCATTCAAGAAGCTGATATCAAGTGTAGGACACAATACCCTGAATGCTTTTTAATGGACAAAATAGGACAGAATGGTGAGCAGAAGATTTTCTAATTTAAACTACAGGAAGCTTGCAATATTTGGGAATGATAATGATCAGCGCTCTACAAAGCAGGATGCAGGAAAGGATAGAGAGTGACATATAATTATTCCATGCCCTGATTCTCTCTGCTAATTAAAAATAAAGAAATAAAAATAAAGAAATGGAGTGGCAGAAGAGTTGGAGATGGATGAAATGTTGAGACAACCACTGAGGAGAGGGGAAGACAGACAGGTGCCTTTCCCATTTCTGATGTGGATCACGTTTAAAGCCAGATTAAACCCTGAGCTTGCAATAAAATAGGATTTTAAAGCAATTACTTGCCAACGTTCTAATATAAAAATGACTTATGTCCAGTATAAGTTGTTCACTCTCTGCATATGTAAATGCAAAGACCTCTTGGTACCCTCTACCACTGTGCTGAAATATGAAATAAAGGGCCCTTTCTCTGTGTAGCGGCCCAGTGGGGAGGTGCATGGAGCACCCAGAAGAGCACAAGTACTGTTCCCTTTTAGCACCCCAGAGATGCAAGCTACTCCAAAAGCTACCCATGTCCCAGCATCTATTCTGCCCAACCCAGTGGTGTTGACCCAAGAGGGAAGCAGACTGTATTATCCTAGGTTTCAGAGTAGCAGCCGTGTTAGTCTGTATCCGCAAAAAGAACAGGAGTACTTGTGGCACCTTAGAGACTAACACAGCTGCTACTCTGAAAAATTTGTTAGTCTCTAAGGTGCCACAAGTATTCCTGTTCTTTTTGTATTATCCTAAGCGACTTTCCTGAGGCACAACTCAGCCTAGAGCTCCTGCTGGGCTCGGCAGATGTGCACTGCCCCCAGCATGGACCTGTGTACAAACCAGCCCCTAGCCCATCGGTTCTCAAACTTTTGTACTGGTGACCCCTTTCACATAGCAAAACTCTGAGTGTGACCCCCGCCTTATAAATTAAAAACTGTTTAAATATATTTAACACCATTATAAATGCTGAAGGCAAAGCAGGATTTGGGGTGGAGGAGGACAGCTCGTGACCCTCCCCCCCATGTAACAACCTTACAACCCCCTGTGGGGTCCCGACTCCTACTTTGAGAACCCCTGTTCTAGCCAGTAACAGAGCAGAAAGGTTGCTGCAAATAGCAGTGGAAGGTGCCATGTCATCAAATATGATGCAGGAATGCAAAAAACTGTGTCCAAAATGGGATTGCTGATAGCAACAGGTGCCACAGCCTTTTTACTCACTGCAGATACACTTTATTGATTGAAAATAGAGAGGCTTCAGCAGCAGGAGTTTTCAGAGCACAAGTTTGGACTGAAAGAGGTACCCTTCCACTAACAAATCAACCCACCAGCGCTGGGGCTAAGGTATCACACTTATGTTCAGCTTCAAAAGAACTTTGGTGTAAAGAGGAATGTGTTACTCATGCCCCTCAGTTCCCCAGAATGCAGGGTACGGTAGGCCCTAACTCACACCAATGTTTCCATTAAGATAATTGGATAACTGTGTGGTATGCTTGTCTCATACAGTTTTCATGTCCCTCTACATTAAAAAAGGATATTGTCTAGAAGTAATGTCTGTCCACATTAGCTGCTGAAGTACTGCAAACTGTATCACTAAACTATAGGATGAGAGAAAGCGCAGAAGTGATCATATCCATGCTGACAAATGAAGACCCATCATTACACCAGCGTTGAAGATAGTCCATGCCTTGTCGTGGCAGGACAGCTTGCGTGCTCAAACGATCCCCGGAGACAATGTCAGTGGGGGCTTTTTGCTTCTGGCAAGTTCAACTATGCCAGATTGGTATGGGGGGGAGGGACCAGACAAAACAGATATCTTGGCCCTCCAGGTTGGGGGTTAGGCACAGAGTTAACAACCCTGTCCCATAAAAAACAAAATATGTTACAGAAACAGCAGCAGAGAAATTGATCATTACAGTGTGCGATGGCCTTCAGGAGTCAATGGCCTCCTTCATGCCAGTGGTGAAAGCTGAAAGGAAGCCACTGGCATGAAGACTGAAGTGCTCAACACACGGACAAAAACCAAACTTGTTTTTTGGAACATATGGACAATGTATGAAACAGGGAAGCTAGCTCAGGTCATAGCAGAGATGAGACGCTACAGCTTACACATCTTGGGTGTCAGTGAGAGCAGATGGACAGGATGAGGAAGATTAACAGCAGCCTCGGGAGAAACAAGAGTATGTCAGGAGTGTGTCATGTCTGCAAGCCTCTTCAACATTGCCATCGACTGGGTAATACAGCATACAACAGAAGACATGCCAAGAAGCATTAAATGGACACCCTTCTCATCCCTTGTAGACCTGGACCATCACCAGTACAGATAGAGGATCATGTTCTCATCAATGTAGAAACATTCACATACTTGGGCAGCACCATCAGCCAGGATGGTGGAACAAGCCATGACAGCTGGAACAGAACCAATGAAGCCAAACCTTCAGAAGCTTAAATACAGTCTGGAAATCATCAAAATACAACACCAAACCAGACTCATGACTTATCAGAGCTGTGTACTTTCAATATGACTTTACAGTGTGGAATGCTGGGGAATGAGGAAATATGACATGTCCAAACTGTCTTCATTCCATACAACCTGCCTCAGAAAAGTCCTCTGCATCTTTTGGCCCAAAACAATCTCAAACCAAGATCTATACACACAGAGCAGCCAAGAAGATATGAGCACCATCATTGCCAGGAGGTGTTGAAGATGGATTGGCCATGTGCTTCAGATGGAAACTGATTCCATCACCATAGTGGCAATAAGATGGACAGCTGAAGGCAAGTGAAAACAAGGCCACCTGAAAACAACGAAGAGCTGTGGAAGCTGAGCTTAAAAACCTTGTGGCACAGCTGGGGAACCACTGAAAGACTTGCCAGAAAGACAGGTGTGGAGGAGCTTCATCGCTGCCCTAAACACCAGAGGCGTAATGGGAACATGATGATATTGCAGTAACAACAGACTCCATCAGAGCCATATTTGAACCTCCTGAACAAAAAGTTAAGGAAAAAGCTGCCATGTGGGGGGGGGTAATATTCACGGGGTAGTCTTTTTACTTCAGCTTCAGGCGGCCCCAGCTTCTCATTCTGTGGTTCACGAGCCTTATAGGACCGTGGTTCATTTTATATGGACAGTTATGTTAAAAAGGTCACATGCTGCGATACTACGGTAAAGAGTGTGGTGAAATAAACTAGAGGATAGCTAAGAACGCAATATGCAGGTTGTAAGCTCTTTGATGCATAGACCATTTTTTGTTCTTTGTTTGTATAACGCCTAGTGCAACAGGGTCCTGATCTGACTGGGGTTCTTCAGGGGCTACCATAACACAATACATACATTTGCAAACAAACATCAAGTCAGATTCCTTTACTCACCATTCAGACACTCTTGACATATTGACATACTGTTTCTCATTATGTCCATCTCCATTATGGTAGAGATATAGCTAACTCCAATTATGTGTCATCTTCTGTACACTTTTTAAATGTATCCCACAACATGCCTTTCAACAACCTAGGGCTGTCATAGGCTGACAAATACAGTAAGTGTTCTATGCATCCATGTTCTATGCAACAGACTTGCCTTAAACTGCAATACCTCAGAACTTCTGAGCAATGGTGCCCTTCAAAGGGTTCCGTTTAGTGCTTCATTAATTCCCAGGTGGTTGTTGTCATCATGACTGTGGAGAATGAGGGAGTTATATGTATTTTTAGCCATTATCTATATTTTGGTAGCATCTAAGCACCTTAGCCATGGACCAGGATCCCATTGTACTAGGCACCGTAGAGAAACAGAACAAAAAGACAGTCCCTGTCTCTAGTGTCTTTCAATTTAAGTATAAGACAAGAGACAACAAATGGATTAGACAGATGAGGGAGTAAAAGGGAAAATATTGGTCAGTTTGATAAACCACTAGCATCCAGAGACCACAAAGTCTCACAGCAAAGTAGAGATTTGAGAGAGGATTTGAAGGTGGATAATGAGGTTTATGGAGCGCTCTTCCCAAGTACATAGGGCAGCATGGGAGAAAGCACAAAAATACAAGAAGCAGGCAGTGGAGGATGGCATCATTGGCCAATCAGAGATGAGCATCAATGGCTCGATATTGAATGGGAGATGACAGGTAGGGTGGGGATTGACTGCAGAGGGTCTTAAAAGTCAATATTTGTTTTTAGTATCATATGCACCTCAGTGTGCCTGGTTGGTATTATTCTGCCTGGCTGCATAAAGTTAAAAACAAAAGAAACTCAAGGAAAACCAAAGAGAACAAAACAATGGCAAAGATAAGGTACCATCACAGGGAATACTGTAGGCATGGCTAGGCAGCAATTTAGTGCATCGCAAGCTGGGGTATAAACCTACAGCACTCCTGCATGCCACACACTAAGTGGCCATGTAGGCCCTGCTACCACACACTAAAAGTTCAGAAGTTCCTTTGGGTTAAACAGCAGTAGATGAAAGTGGACAACAGAACTTAGTGCACAGTATCTGGGTCCACATGGCCACTCAGTTCATGGGAGGCTGGAACATTGTAGATTCTGTGCATTCTGTGTGCTAAATTGCCACAAAGACAAGTTCTGAGAGTAGCTGGGGAAACAACGGGGAAGCTGTTAATTGGGGGATACCCCTGGCCAGGCTCCAACCAGACTGGCAAGGTTTACTCTTCCCAGTCCAAAACTAAGAACAAAGGCGATACTACAATCTCACAATGTTGACCTTGGGATGAAGAGGGTGGGAGAAGAGGGGTTGAGTGGATGATCATCAGCTGCCCAGTGGGGAGACATTAATGGAGACACACCGAGAAAGAGACACAGAAACTCCATCACGCAGGCATCTTTCCTAGCCCACAGATGGAGTAACTGGAGTGAATGGAACTTACAAAAGCTTGTGAGAAAAGATTAAAGGTTAGGCAAGGGGAAGTATTGCTTATAGGTAGGGCTGTCAATTAATCACAGTTAACTCACGCGATTAACTTAAAAAAATTAATTGTGATTAATCACAGTTTTAATCACACTGTTAAACAATAGAATACCAATTGAAATTTATTAATTTTTTTGGATGTTTTTCTATATTTTCAAGTATGTTGATTTCAATTACAACACAGAATACAAAGTACAGTGATCCCTTTATCATGTTTACAGTGCAAGTATTTGTAATAAATAATATAAACAAAAGAAAGTATTATTCAATTCACCTTATACAAGTACTGTAGTGCAATCTCTTTATTGTGAAAGTGTAACTTACAAATGTAGATTTTTTTGGTTACATAATTGCACTCAAAAACAAAACAATGTAAAACTTTAGAGCTTACAAGTCCACTCAGTCCTACTTCTTGTTCAGCCAACCTCTAAGACAAACAAATTTGTTTACATTTACGGGAGATAATGCTGCCCACTTCTTATTTATAATGTCACCTGAAAGTGAGAACAGACGTTCGCATGGCACTTCTGTAGCCGACATGGCAAGGTATTTACGTGCCAGATATGCTAAACATTCATGCCGCGGCATCGATTTAGCGGGTCTAGTGAAGAGCCTCCCATCGATTTCTGTATGCCATCTCAATGAGAGGCAATGTCAGCGGGAGAGCATCTTTTGTCAACATAGCATAGCGTGAACCCCGCAGTAAGTATATCTATGCTAGGTCAACTTGAGTTATGCTACTAACCTCACTCAAATTGCGTAGCTTAGATTGACTGGCAGTGGTAGAGTAGACCTGGCCTAAGTGTGGCAGGACAGCATGGTTCCAATCGGAGAAGGGTGAAGGTAGCAAAACCTATCCACAAAGAGGTGCATTTGAGATGAACTGAAAGGAGTCTAAAGTGCAGTTTGCCCTGTATCTGTGACAACGATCCATCTCATTTTCTGAAATAGAACACGCTCCAAGAAATGTTGATAACAAGAGTAAAAGAATTAATTGGGTCATTTTACTGGAATTTAGCATTTGTGGTTCATACAGGGCTCCAATTTGCTGCTTTCATTTTAAAATTGCTTATTATTCCAAAAAATGAATTGCCCCTATCTAAGTAGGGGCATTTTAAGGTTCATGGTGATTAGAGTAACAGCACTTACAACTCTCCATTAATACTTGCTTTGCATTAACCTTACTTTCCTGATTTAAGAAGTCATTGCTACCACAGAAAATCAGTCTCACTTCAGATGTCTCCTTATAACCTAAGTCTTTTTTATACAGGACAGAAAACATGGACAAAAATGGCATTCCAACAGCAAGAAAAAGAAAGTTCAAGGTTTGGCTTAAAAACACAAAAAAGCAGAGAATTCAGATATAAATCCATAGTGCCAGAATCATCTCTCCCCGTTGTGACTAATTGAAGTATGATAGGAATAGCAGTTGTTCAAAGCTGCAAGCTGATTGGCTATTTGAATTTTTGGGAATCACCACAGCTGTGCACTTTTTCACTCAGACAAACCAAAACCAAAAACTCACCACTACATCAATTCTGTTTAATTGGTGAAGGATGAAAAATGGGAAGGTTTTAAAATAAATAAATAAATACCTCACACTCACCTCTGACTTTCAAAGTGATCCATTTGTTTGTACACCTCTACCTTGATATAATGCAACCTGATATAACACAAATTCGAATATAACGCAGCAAAGCAGTGCTCTGGGGGGAGGGGGCTGCGCACTCCAGTGGATCAAAGCAAGTTCAACATAACGCGGTTTCACCTATAACATGGTAAGATTTTTTTTCTCCCAAGGACAGCATTATATCGAGGTAGAGGTGTAGCTGCAAAACATTTGCAAGATTCTGTGCTGCAAACCTCTATCCAGCTTTCTCATTGATACCTGCTTTTCGCTACATTTACCTTCCCTCCTCCATTGTTGAGATGCATGAGGAACTAAAGGGCCAAAGAAAGAAAAAAAAAACCCTTACAGTTCATTGTAAATGGGTTTTTTGGGAGGTAGGGAGGGGAATTAGATTAATTCAGACATGTACAGTACAAACTATAGTTTCAGATTTGCAAAGGCAACCACGGTTATTGTAACCACACAACTTCAACTGACATGCACAGGACTTGTGTGGATACATCTCCAGCACAGCTTTGACATTCTTAACCTAAGGATTTTAATGATAGTATGTCAGAGGAAATGCCCCGCAGAGAAGCCAGCTGTAAGGGAAGAAGGTGCTCAAACCCTTCTGTTTGGAGTGAAACTAGTTTGTTGTTTGTTTGGGGGGGAGCTTGTGAGAGAGGGGCAGTTGTTTGTTTTTTTTTTTTTAAAAGTATTTTTTCTTAGAATTATCTTAAAGGCAAAGGGTTTATTGCTTACTAGTACTAAGGAATCTGAAACTCACTTAGATGACCTGTGCTGTTTACAGCATTAGAAGGGGCTCGGCTGGGATTGTCAAGGGAAGTTGGGTGCTCAAATCCTATTGAAATTCAATGGGAGTTAGACTCCTAAACCCTTTAGGCCCCTCTTAAAGTCCCACCCTTAACAGTCAATCCTCTCTTGTTTAGCCTAGGTCCTATATTGCATCCTCACCAGTCTTAGCGCTTCTGCTACCCTAATGGACAAATCCAATGGGAATCATTGGCAACAGCTGGATGGTAACTGCTTATCCAGGCAGCAGTAGGATAAAATGCCCTAACAGCAGCTTGTGAATAAGAGAGACAGACTGATGGAGGAGATTATGAAAAAGAATAGAACTTCTTTAAGGGGTTAAGGAATCAATAAAGATGTCTGACAAATTAAGTGTTTGCCTGACTTGTGAATTCCCCTCATTAGCGAGCTACTGATGTAACATAAAAAGCAATGCTTTCAACTTTACAGGTGTGCAGTTGCTGGCATGCTGATTATTACAAAGAATGAAGAAAGGCAGAATGAATGATTGCCTAATAGGATTCTAAAATGGCCTCCTGCGGTGAAAAGATATTTTAGGTGAGAAATAGAAGCCCTGTAATATGCATGTTTTTCAGTTTTATCATCAGAAAAGTATTATCTGCCTAATGATCCTTATGAAATTGGGTAGGCACAGAGTTAAGACAGATTTGGGATGTCTTTAATGTTACCACCTCAAAGAACGAACACTGCTAAGGACAAGCAGTTTAAGTAGCAATGAAACCTCATTGGAATTACTTGTGTAGAAAATTATTACTGTCCATTGTTAAAATACCAGCAGTTAAAGAGTTCCAATACCAAGGGGATAAGCACGGCATGAATGCCGACAGGTGATAGATTAGACATATAGATTCCATACTTGGCATTATATACTCAAAACTAACATTTGGTGTATTCTGATATTGTTGGTTACTCTTCCATGTATTACATTCCCTTAGGACATATAGTAATAGCACATTAGGCCATCACAATAAACACCCTAATTACAGGGTCATACACAGGGGAAGCAGGTTGCATTTTCTGAAACCAATATTTCTATTCAAAAACATAGGGTGGCACTAGAGGGGGCCAGAGTGGAAGCTGACATAGCATTCATCCCTCCTAAAGACCTTTTGTGTTCATTTTACTTTGCATCTTTCTTGTGTTGTGTCTAATTTAAACTGTAAATTCCTCAGAAGGGAAGCTGCCTTTCTTGCCAGTAAAGTGCAGACATATATGATGATTGATACATAATAGAAATGAGTGAACAATAGAAGAGATATTCACATACATTTCAGCCACATAAAATGAGTTTTTCCCCAGCCATATTCACGCCCCTTTCTATTTGCTTTTGGAGTACATTTGAGGGAGCAAAGGTGTGCTCATATGACTATTTGCCGAAAGCAAATTCTAGGTTTGAAGCAAAGATTTGTTTAAACAGGAAAAGAACTTTGTTTTGGGGAATTTCAGGCAGCACACATTTATACAGTTTGGTCAGGGACAGGGACAGCAACATCATCATCAGCTATTGCCTGACTTGGGGCAGGAGGCTTTCAGATCCTCTCTAATGCAACTGTGGGTGTTTTCCATTGTTCCATATAAATATCTAATATTTCCTGAATCCAAATAGACTCCTGGACTCAGTGATACTTTTAAGAAATGAGCTCCATTGCTTTGTTTCCTTAACAATAAGTACTGCAGCAAACAGGCAAGGCTCTGCTCTTTGTCTCTATGCCACACCTGGGAGCAACACCCAGGCTTGTGTTCCTGAGCCACTGGTCTCAACACTGTATGTCCCTCCCGAAATCTGAAGCTCCTTATCCAATTCTACTCATCACACTACGAGGTTAATTATGTTGTTGACATAAAAACTAGGCCGAGACTGCAGACTTCACATCAGCCAGACAACAGTAACTTTTGGTCAATACACATCAGGGCTTAATTCAGATTAGCAACTCTCAAGTGAAAGGATTCAAAGTCTAGTACCAATTCTCCAAGCCATCTAGTCTTTTGGAAAGTAGAAACTGCCATGTGGCACTTCCTAAAGTTCTGTGCCTACCTGTAAGTATGAGTTTTAATATTAAAATTTCAGCTACACAAAACAGCCACAATTCGCCTTCCTTCTAAAATGAGTTGTGGCTCTACTGAAAGGGAGAGCTGGGCTGATGCTGAGTGAAGGATCCGAAGCTAAAGGAGAGCAGCGGGACAGAGTTAAGAAAAACAAGACAGGCTTTCGGCACTGGCGGGTCCTAAACCCTACAGTGTACATTGAAAGGAAAGAACTAGCAATGATTACTCCCTCATCTCCTGAAAGCCAAAGCTGTGCATAGGGAAACAAGAATGGCTTTCACTACACTCAAGAAACAGGAATGGCTTCCACATAGTCAGGACAAAATTCTGATTAGCCACTCATCCATTTGTTGACCCAAAATCTTCCCTTTCTGGCATGGCTGAATGAGTCCTAAGAGCCGTAGCATTACATTAGAGCCTAGAGTCTGTAGTGTGGCCATGTCAGCTTTGGATGTGATGCTAACACTATCCATTTCTATTTTATCATAGAGTGAGAGTGAAGTAGCTGTTCAATATCAACATTAACAAACCATTGATCCAATTATCTGCCTTTCTATTTCATTTCAAATTTACAACCTGGTTACTGCCTCCATGACAGGAATAGATTTTCTGGTGATTTCAGAAACAGTTAAGATGCCATTATGAGTCAATAAAGGTGATCAAACATCTCTCTGAATTATTCTCTTAGATTAATAAAGCTGTTTGATGAATTAAGTCTGAACTCCAGCAAAGAGCAGTATAATATTTCAAAATTGGGAAGATTTCTTCCCCCCTTTGTGCTGTTTTCAGTTTCATTTAATGTTAAGGACACATTTGCAGTTATCAGGGGCTCTGAAAACTGAATTCTAAAGGACTCTTCAGCCATCTACATTGCTATGAGAGGGCTCCCCACATCACAAGTCTGGGGGTACAGATAGTAAGTGGACAAGAAAGAAACAGAAGGACATGGGCACAGCCATAGCTGGCCTACAAAGCTGAGACAACATGAAGGGGAGAAGCTGCACACAGTAAGTTATTTTGCCCCAGGAGCAAAGAGGGAGAAGAGGAGGGATTTGGACTGAGTCACAATTCCTTCCCGCAGTTGTTCCTGGAACAGCACCGCTCTGAGCTACCCCTTACTCAGCGCTAAGTCTTACAGCTCAGTCTAACTTAGGGTGACCAAAGCTGGCAGCTTTCCTTTAGAACCTCCGAGAGGTAGAAAAGAAAGTAAGTCTCAAAGAGCAGTGCATTAGCATTTTAGGCTGGAATTTTCAAAGAGTAAGCACCCATTTCTCCTATTGAACTTCCATGGGCACATAGCTCCCTTAGCACATCGCTGCCATAGCTTTGATCTGAGACAAAGACAAAACAAACAAATTTGATTAGAATGAAGGTGCTAGAATTTATTCTTTTAATACTTGGAATTACATTAAATACCAGTGAGAACAACAACATGAAATACTTCAAATAATATTTAGATTAGATTGAATTTTTAATAGCAAATTATAATAGGCTAAAGAGAGGTTGCATTCTTCGTCATTCTGAAGCAGAGCTGGAAGTGCCCAAGTTGCATTGTCGGAATATATTAGACTATGCTGCTATTGAATGATGGCACCAAAATTCATCATTTGTGACATCCTGTTAAATGATGTCACTGCCACCTGAAGTAACAGCTGTGAAGAGTAAAATGCATTTTGGAAGGGAGTTTGGAGTTATAACCTCCTTTGATGTCAAGTATTTAAGATACAGCCCATGCCTATTGATATCATTACCCCTATATCACAGTGCTCTTAGTAATTCCTACAACTCTATTAGACGGGGAGCAGCTAGGTCTGTCTTTCAAAGCTGCTAAAACAACCAGCCACAAATTCAGGCTCACTTTTTTTTCCCCCTCCTGCAATGGGTGGAGATTGATCTTGCAAATGCAATCTAGGCAGCCACCTAACCCACTCAGAGCTATTCAGACTGGTAACCTGAGAGGAGAGGTATGCAAATACTGAGCACAGAAGCTATCAGGGATCAGAGGGGTGTCTGAGACACAGTTTATGGGTCCTCTCTGCAACCTCCTTTCTCAATCACTCTGGACAACACCACCATCCTGCCTGTCACTCAGGCACATCACCTGGTCATCATCTTCCACTGAGACCTGTGTCTAGGTCCTCACATCTAGGCTCAAAGATTCCTTCTGTACAAGATCTCTAATGCAGGGTCTTACCTACCCAGCCACACAGCTAAAGCCATGGGCGGCAGATAATGGAGGCCAGAGGAGGCTAAGTCTCCCCAAACCTCTGCTAATGCTCTCTGCCACAGCCCCAAGGCTGGGCCATGGCGGGGCACAGAGCTCTTCTGGGTGGCTCAGGCTCAGGGCTCAGCCCTGGCCGACTGGCCATGGCTCCTCCGGAGTGCTCCGGGCACTGATGGGCTGGCCCGAGTTCGGAACTGCGCTGGCAGGCCAGCCAGCGGAGGGGCCTCAGAGAGAAGGGGCGGAGCAGGGGGATGGCCTCCCCAAATGGGGGGATGCATGCGACACCCATGTCTAAAACTCTGCCCAGGATCTCATAATCTCGCACCTCAGTTACTGAAACATCCTTCGCTCTGCTTTGACCTTCACAAATGCAATTTTATACAGCTCATAACCATTCCAAATGCTGCTGCAAAGATCATTTTCCTAGCCTATAGCTTCAATCACATCATCCCTTTTTGCATCCCTCCAGTGGCTCCCCCACCTCTAGAGCATCAGACAAACTGCTTGTCTTCACTTTCAAGGCCTTTCACAGTCAATCCCCACCCTATCGACCATCTCTCTCATTCACTAGTGAGCCATCAATGCTTGCCAGGAGATTTGCTATAGATACCAACTGGTGCAAGATCAGCCCCACAGTACACAGATTTAATCTATCTCCAGTTATTTCATTTTATTCCTTCACACAAAGGAAGACTTTTTCACCCTCAGAATTATTCCTGGCTCAATTAGTGTTCTTGCCTTAAACTGCAAAGCTTGATGCTTGAAAGTAGCAATGGTTTGGACTTAATGTTCTCTACATTTACAACACTGGAAAAATCACCACATTTCAGACTGTGTGGTGCTCACAGCTGCTAACACAAAGTAATATGCTAAATAAATTAGAAAAGGCCTGACAACAGGAGTCTGCTCTTTTATGTTCTTGATCACTCTGGGCTTGGCAGAATCCAATTTACTTTTTGTAATTTTGACAGATAATACCTATGTTTATTGTAAGTGTTTTTTGTATTTTTGCCCATTATAATTGTCAGTTGCACAAGATTATGGGATTTAAGCTTTTTTCTATTTTTATCTGTTTACATTTTCACAGTTGTTGGAAATTAGGTGGGGGTTCAGATAATAATTACTGAATGATAGACATTGAGATTTTAAAAGTGAAAGCTTTGTAACCATTAAAACACAGATTTCCAACATCACATCTCAAAATATGTATCGTAAATAGCTTTACACCAAACCTGAATAAGTTCTCAAGCTGCATTTTCCTTACTTTGCCTATCTGTACATTTCTATTATTGTCGATAGAAATATTATTTTCAAGCTGTTTATGTGTGTACGATGAAATCGATATTTACCCACATTTACTGATCATCTAATCCTTCCAAGCCTAAACATTTTGCAGTAACAATAGGGATAGCGTGGAGTAAGATTGCATTGTTGGCGGCAAGTCAAGGCACTCAATGTCAGATGCTTCTCTCTCTCTAAACCAGTGCAAACTATAATTCGCATCCAAAATACCGTCAATCCCTACTAAAATACCATCAGATTTACTTCAGGCACATTAGTGGTCTCAGAGAAGAGGACCAGCAATATGCTGCTTCAGATTTCAGGAGGGTTATTGTCCATTAATCCTAATAAACAGAATTTCTCTTAGAGGAAGAACCTCACCTTCAGGGAGTTCAAATTTCACATTGTGAACATCTCCATATAACCTGCAGCTTGCTATTCCACCCAGAAACTAACCCCTATCTCCGGCAAGCTACATGTGACGATTCCAGCCCAGAGCTTTAGTTGCTCTAACTACTGGACTAGAGTCATTCTCACTCTCTCTCTGGTTCAATGACTAAGTACT
Organism: Chrysemys picta bellii; assembly: GCF_011386835.1. NCBI lineage: Eukaryota > Metazoa > Chordata > Testudines > Emydidae > Chrysemys > Chrysemys picta. The sequence continues at coordinate 69,405,499 of NC_088800.1, read as the reverse complement.
TATCCCCAATGGAACAGTCATGGGACCAGAGAAAGAGAGAGAATGACTCTATAGTCCAGTAGTTAGGGCACCCACCCACCTCAAAGGTGGGTGCACTGGGGTCCAGTCCCCCTACTCCAGTCACTCTTTCATTATTTATTCACAGTGCAACAGCTTCAACAGGAGAGACTGAGGGAGCCCCACATCAGAATATCCCAGAGCTCAGTGGTTAGAGCCTCTCCTGAGAGGTGGGAGACCCCATTCAAATCCCCTGTAATGTATGTGTTCAAAGCTGAAGCTAGTACACAACCACTAACAGCACCTGTGAGTCTCTGTTATGTAGCACAAGCATCAGCAAGGCTCGTATCATTGTAAAATTGATTCACAGAATAACGCAAATGAAATCTCATTCCAAGGGTGTGAATCTTCCCAACTACTGATTTTTGTGACATTTAAGCGCAAAAGCTATTTGGTGGGTGAAATATGATCCAACATTGCTTTTGTTGCATGCATGCCTTCCAGCTTTTTCCAAGAAGCCTCTTATTTCTGATCACTGAAGTGAATATCAATTTTGAACTGGCACTGCCTTCCACCTGTTCCACTCATCTGCTGGACTTTTGCTCACTTTTGTTACTTCAGAGCATGGGGAATTATCTCCTCTTTTCATCTGCTCTCACATTCCTTGAGTATTTGCTTCTGATCTACTTCATGAGGGTTTCTGCTGAACATACACACTTTTACTCCAGTGACAAAATGATGGCAAGATTCAGTTTTGTAAGCTATCCTGGTATTTCTGCCTGATAATTAAAGCATTCAGATGTGAGAGGCTCATCTACAGATTCCAATCCGGCTTGGCTAGATCACTGTGGTGAGTCACAGAAGAAGAGATTTGTATAGAGGTTTGTGTAACGTAAAGTTCTCTTTTCCTTGAGACTGCCAATCACCCCTCACTCAGGCCAAGTAGGGCCAGATGACAATCTCTTGACCTCTCCCAATTTTGTCCTCTGTATAGCCGGTTTTGAAGCCCTCATAATTTACTGTACATCAAACTACAGCATGGTATTTTGATAATGTTACAATAAATATAATGTATTTATAATGTAATAACAATAATTCCTGAGTTCTCATAAGCGTTTTTGTCACAGATCTCAAAGCACCTTTGTAAAATGCTTTATCCCCTTTTTACAGATAGCGAAACTGAGGCACAGAGTGGTGAAGTGATTTGCTTAAAGTTGCACAGCTGGCTTGTGCCAGAGCTGGGAATAGAACTCAAGTGTCCTGAGTGAGTCCAATCCTCTTCCCACTTTATAGAGATCGGGTTTGGGGGCATTGTGGGCATCTCAGTCTCTCCTGTTCCCTACCTGTGGCACACAGTTTGATCTCCTGAGGACTGAATGCTTTCGTTTTTGGATGGAATGGAGGGGTGTCTGGATAAAATTCAAAGTCCTGCAATACACAAGAGACCAGACTAGATGATCTAATCATCACGTCTGACTCAAACTCTCAGACTATGAAGCAGCATGAGTAATACACAATCTTTCATATATTAACAATTACATCAATCTTTAACAATATTTGGAAAAGGAATCTAATGACATTAAGTCCATGCTATCCCAAACATAAACTACCCACATAAAGGAGCTAGGAAACTAGGATTTTGAACTGTGGAGTTTCCTTTGAATTCATCCCTTGGGAAATCCTTTTTCATCCTCACCTCTCCTCTCCCTCAAACAGGCAAAAATAGGAGCTTGTTGAATATGTAAACGAGGGAAACCCACAAGAACAGCACAGAGCTTGGAGGATGTGTGGAAGTCATATGCCTCTGCACTTGCTCCTGATTCTTCAGCTCCAATATCTTGACAACACAGCTCCTGCTAGGGAATCCCCCACCAGCTACTTCAAGTGGAAAGTCCCTATAATATCTGCACACCAGGCTGTGCCCAGATTAATATGCAGGCAGATGTCAGCTCTTAAAAGAGTTGGTGGTGCAATATTAAAATGATAGGTCCCAACCAAATATAGAAGAGGCAGGGTAACCTCTTAGCAGGTGTGGGGACACTGCTGAATCCTGCAGGTTAGTGCCTATTGGCTCACTGTACAATATAAAGGGAGAGGGGAGTAACCCACCAGAGAGAAAACTAGGTTCTGTAGTGTATAGGAATTTGGTAGTATTCCTTTAAATAGTTTGGGAGCCCTCCAGTGGGCCTCCCTGACTTCTACTGCAGAAGCCACCAGATCGTAACAGAGCAGGAGTAGAATGTATGTTTGTAGCTAGACTTCATATGTTTGTATATAATTAGTAACACAATTATTTGGAACCCAACTGTGTCTGTGTAGTTTCCTCATGTTATTAATGTTGGCTAGAGAGCAAAGACACAACAGAACTTTTGGGCAGCCAGGCTGGAGCTTACATGATCCTTAGCTTGAGTTACTTTCAGCAATAAAGCCACCCCCTCCTCTTGCACATCACGTGTAACCTTTTGTTGGACCAAAGACTCCATCTGGATACAGGCATGAAAATCAGAATGCTGCCTAGTAATGCACCCACATCCATTCCATTCCACCTAGACATTTCATTATTGCTGCACAATGCTGTGGTCAGCTCCCTTCACCTATTCTTAATGGTAGCATGAAAGTGGCAAGAAAAAAAAAAGTTTAGTCAATCAACTCAGGAAGAACTTAAAGTGCCTTTTTAAACAGAGTACAAACATTTTTAGAGAGATTCAATACATTGATTACCTTTTTTAACTATACACATTTTTCCTTCTGCTCTCTGCATTTTAGCATTTGAGGCACAGTCTGTTCTCTTATGTACGGCCTTTGCCTGCTATGTTAGACTAATCAATAAGAAATTATACTTTTACCTTGCTATTTTTCAAGTAATGTAACTGCAACATATTTCTCTCTCATTCATTACATTATCGATTGTGAAACAAAAACAGAGAAAACAAATGGAAATTCCGAATCACGTTCCTAATGCTGCGATCTAGTTATAGAGAATTGCTCTGTCAATGCTAACTTCATCTGCAGAGAAGATTCCTTTAACTGTGTGTATGCTCTAGGTTGCAAGAAGCTGTTTTTGTTATCAGTAAAATAAACTAATTATCATAAGATTAATTTCTCTCGAAGAACTTTTGCTCAATTAAGAATCAGTCAGCACAGGTGTGCTATCTGATTACCCCACAGGTTGGGTCGACCAGCTGTGACTGCTGTTTCCTACATGTATTCACGATCTGTCTTATTTTACTGATAAATTATTGTTTTTCCTGGGTAGAGCCAGCAACAATCAGTTTAGAGACATTAACATCAATTTAAGAGGATACATCAGACTAGGCATAAAAGATGAGCATAGTCTATATATTCAGTTGGCTTGCGCAATAAGCGCCACAAGTGAATTGCCTTGTTGTTTACAAGTAGAAGAGTCCCCCACTGCACTCACCAAGCGGGCTTGCCCAGCAGTCCTTGCACACACATGGGGGTTAGGAGGTGCAACACTGTTACACACTTTGTTTTCCCCTAGAGCATTCACCAAGCTAGGCTTTAAAGCTTCCCTTCCTGCGTAAGATATGTGGAACATGATGCAACCACCTGACAATGTAACCATTCATTTTTTGGACAAGTTTAATTAGACACCAGACCATCAGATGGTCCCTAAACCTTGCACAGGAAAGAGGGGATGTCACAAAGGCTCTCCTTCCTCCCATGCCACCTTAGGCAGCTTGCACAAAAGCGAAGGGCTATTGCAGCCCTCTGCTCCAGGGAGCTCAGAGACTATTCTTCTCTATACCTGTGGGGGTGCATGTTACCCCAAATGGGGAGGGGTGTGGAGAGGAGGTGAGGCCCTACTCTACGCCACACTAGCGCTCATGCAATCTACGCCATACCAGACCATGGAACAGCCTACTCCCCACCATATAACGGGAGCTTGAGGAGGCACTAACCCTGCCCTGAACTATCACAGGCAGTGCAGCTCCACCCCATCCCTCACTCAAGGCTGGGCCCAACAGACATGTTCTGGCTCTGAATGTAGACCTAAGTAGCTTCTAAAGAGAATGTTCTCCTTAATTTTCCACAAGCCATCAGCAGGTCTTCTGTGCAGCTGAAAACATCTGCTCTAGTCTGACAGTTTCATCCTGACTGGATGTCACTCATTAGAAGCCCAGGGTCTTGATTTTCTTGTGTCCATGGAAGGATACACATCTTACATTCTCTCTTCTTGTTTGAATGAGGCAGTCAATGTTAATTTGGATATTTGTCATTTCATTTTCCCTGTAAAAAGGACAGCTATAATTCTGAGCATAGACCGCATCAATCAGTGGCCACACAAGCAGTTTCTGTAGGGTTCACTGGGGATGTGGAAGAACGTTCTGATGCACACTTTGATGGACTGAATACATTATTAGGGATAGAGATGGGGATATGCATTGCCTCATTTAAAGCAATGCCAGGCACAGGGATGTATAACGGCTGCCCAATGGGATTCTAAAATTCATCCAACTCCTTCGAAACATTTTTAGCGGAGGTAAGTGCAGAGAGAGAAACGGTTGTTGTATATTACGTTTTTCATTCAAGTGTCATCCTCTAAAGACACCGTCATGGAAGGAGGGAGCCTGCTGAATAGATGGTAACATTCCAAGGGGGAGCATGAGCCTGTCTGAGTGTTGACGTAATATCATAGAAGGACGAATCTCACTGGGAATGGGAGTTGAAGGAACAAGAGTGAGTCGATAAGTAAATAAATGACACACTCCCCTAGCAATTAATGTATTGTTAAATTGGGAACCTCTCCCCCAGAAGAATTTGCCAGACCTGCACTTGAATGGTTTTCGTCATGTAAGTGTACGAGTAGAATGCATCTCAGAGAAAAAAAAAATCATGAAAGGTACTAAGTGTCTTTACTGTATGGCCTCAATCTCTTCTATAACAATAACGGCTATGAAAATACAGCACTAGTAAGTTTGCACCCAAGTTAAGATTTGTAGTTGGCTAAACCACGGTTGAACATTTTGAGATACTGACAACACTGAGTGTATCGATTCTGCTCAATAGGGGAGTACTATGGGCTGGATATTAAAGAGCTCACCTCCCATTTAGGCACCAAAACAAATGGCCAAATTTTCAAGCGAGCTCGGCACATTGGGTGCTTTTGAAAAATCTGTCTCTTATTTAGCCCTAATTGGCAGCTCAGCTCTTCCAACTCTGTACTTGGTTATAAGTGCTGAGCAGTATAAAGAAAGTAAATATATTCCCACAGAGTGGACATTTTTCACCGTAATTCACAAGGAATTAAGGATCCAACTGCTATTATTAACACAAATTGCAAACCAAGTCCATTACCCAACCATCCATCCATCTTTATACCAATGAAAACGTGCCCCCTGGATGACACAGCTTGACAATTGATCTTTCATAAATATTAGATGGTTCTAAATTCAAGAAACTAACAGAGTAGTGCTGTTTGGAAATCAATAGATCTGTTCACTGGCTACATCAAAGATAACAGCAGGGAAATAGTGTTGAATTAGTGTGTGTGTGTGGGTGGGTGGGTGGCCCATTAAAATAAATTAATACTATCAGGATATGTTCTAGACCAGGGGCGGGCAACCTTTTTGGCTCGAGGGCCACATCGGGTTTCGTAAATTGTATGGAGGGCCAGTTAGGGGAGAGGGTCATGGCCTGGCCCCCACCTCCTATCTGCCCCCCCCCCGGGACTCCTGTCCCATTCAACCCCCCCTGTTCCCTGATGACCCCCTGGGAACCCTGCCCCATCTAACCACCCCTTCTCCCTGTCTCCTGACTGGCCCCGGAACCCCTGCCCCTGACTGCCCCCTGCCGCCCCATCCAACCCCCCCTCCTTCCTGACTGCCCCCCGGGACCCCTGCCCCCATTCAATCCCATTTCCCCCCCATCCCCTGACCACCACCCCGAACTCCCCTGCCCTCTATCCAGGGCCGGCTCTAGGTTTTTTGCTGCCCCAAGCAAAAAATTGCAGCCGGCCCTGGCTGCAACACAACATAGATGACACAGACTGTAGATGAATGCCTGCTGACTAAGTTCAGCGATGGCCTAGAAGGCCTGCAACACGCCACTGAAGATGCTATCACTTGGCTTCTATCCAACCCCCCCGCCGCGCTCCCTGCCCCCTTACCATGCTGCCTGGGGCATTGGTGGCTGGCGGCGCTACAGCCGCACTGTCTGGCTGGAGCCGGGCCATACTGCTGCTGCCACTGTCACCACCATGCAGCACAGAGTACCGGGTCAGGCCAGGCTCTGCAGCTGCGCTGCCCCAGGAGCTCACAGCCCTGCCGCCCAGAGCATTGCGCCGGCGGCAGAGCGAGCAAGCTGAGGCTGTGGGCGAGGGGAGGGGCCGGGGGCTAGCCTCCCTGGCCAGGAGCTTGGGGGCTGGGCAGGACAGTCCCGTGGGTCGTAGTTTGCCCACCCATTCTAGAAAATCCAGTGACTTGGGAGTTCTCCCTGAGAGAATGTGATGCCTACAAACCAGAGTTTACTGGAATCATCTGTGAAGGGGACACTCACAAGCCAGTGTGCCTCCTCATGTCTGGGCATGGTGCAGCAGCCTCTAATTCTGGCACCCCTGTCAGCCCCCCCCCCTTTCCCACCCACCCCCTGCAGTGTTTTGTCCCTTCTCACAACTCAGCCCTGCAGCCTGGTTGCTTATAATCCCCCTCTCTGCCCCGCCCCCCCCACAATATCATTAGCCCCACCCTACACTCAATACTCCTTTCCCCTGGGCATCAGGAGCCTACGAATTTACCCTAACTGTAAGCTCACTTGTGAAAAGTGAGTGAAAGTTCATAAAGTGTCACAATAACCCACGACTCTAATCTGGAGAGATGTCCTGATCAGACTTGCCAAAGAGAGGGACCCAAATCACATCACCTCCACCAGCTTTTTGCTAAGTCACACATCATCTGGGATGTGAGACTTCGTTCTCCACCTCCCCCGTGTGTCCTTTTCTTTCCCTGCCATATTTACTCTCTTTCCTATCCCTCTTTTTCCTTCTGTCCAATAAGAGTCTGACATTGCAGCCAAGACTGGATATTTTGCAGCAGTACTGTAATTGTGTGATCAGAAAGGCAGCTAAAAGCAATGTTCTAAACAGCCCAAGGATGGTACAAGTTTGCCAGGTTTTGGAGTGGCTGATAAGACCGTATGCAATGCCTCAGTTCTTCCAGCAGTAAGATTGCAAATAAAAGTCAAAGTGATTTCAGCTAACTTCTTTTCTTGTCCCCCAAAAGGACAGTTATTACCATCTAAAAGACTGACAAATAGACAGGTGCATGAATAGGATTCTTCTACATTTGTCTGGGGTTGTTTGAACAACATTCACCTTTACTGCTCTGGAGGTTCCTTATACATTTATTGCCTTCAAAGTGCTTGAGTAGTCTTCTTCTGAGTTAGCTTAGAGCTGCCCAAATTGAGCTGATTACTCTGTTCCAGTGCTCTCACCTCATTACTTTGGAGGGATTTTCCTTTGTGACTGTAGCCATTCTTAAACAAGATTTTTCTTGTTCACTTATGGATGTGCTCGAACAGGCTTCTTCAGAATTGGTGTGGAAGTCCCTGAATTGGTGTTTACTGCACCAGTGACACGGTAATTGCAGCTACCACAATATTTTGCCATAACCTCATTTTGTGCCATTACGTGAATGGAAGCTGGGGCAAAATATTATGGAAAAAAAATCTCAGGTGAGCTCCTAATAATTCCCATATCTGTGCAATTACTGTATGCCACTCACCACTGCGTGTTACTGTGGAAGTGGTTTGAATTGGGTTTTCCTTCCTTGCTGTGGAGGGACTGAATGCTGATTTCTCCCCACCCCTATTCTATTGCATACATATCCACACACACACACACACACACAAAATCAATCAATGCAATGCAACACAATATTTTGAAATTTGTCTTCATCCCAAATCAGGACAAAAACAATCTCAAAATATTTTGCAGAATAGAAATTCTGAAATATTTCAATTTGGAAACATCAAAATTACCTTATTAAAATATTTTGTTTCAACAATGTCCAAATATTTTATTTTGATAACATTTAAACATAATATAAAATATATATAAAGAATATAATTTTAAATTATAATCTAAGTAAAACAAGAAAGTCAAAAAGAATTGATATGAGAAAGTCAAAACAAAATAAGTTAAAAAAAAACCCACTCCCCTTTGATTTTGTTTCATTTTGAATTTTTTTCTGTTGAAAATTGCATTGAAATCCACACATTCCCATGACTCCCTTTCGATTTCAAACAAAGCAGCATTTTCCAATGGAAAACTGTTCTGTCAAAAGCTTTTTTGACCAGCTCTGACTGAAATATCAGCATCACTTGTATTGGCTGAGCTGAATAGGCAAAATATAATTGGTCAATGGGCTTGCACTGATGTGAGCATGAACTGAAGTTCACCCTGCACTTTCATGGAAACCAATATTTTGGGTCCACATCTACCCTCTGATATACACATGCAGCTTTCATTCACTTTGTGATCTTGCCTCAAGCTTTTCCTGTTGTCCACAAATATGAAATGCTGAAACTAGCCCGTCAGGAGACTCCAGCTAACTTCAACATTTCAAAGCAGATTTTCTATTCTGATAGAATGACATCTACCCCAGCCTCATGAAAAAATATTTGGGCATCGGGCAGGTGAAGTATGAAGAGCTTTAGAGTGAAATCTACCCCTCCTCCTATTCAAGGCTGCAGTTCTCCCTCTGCCCACATCTGCTACTTCAGCTCCATCCCCTGCATCAGTTGCAGAGGGAGTCTAGGCCCTAGGTCTATGTAAAGTCAGATCCCTTGGCTGCCCTCATCACCGCCTTCTATGCCTGTGCAGAGACAATAGCAATAATACAAACTAGCTCTTATATACTGCTTTTCAGAAGCAGGGCTTAAAGCATTTCAGTCTGTTATGGAAGTGCTACAATTCCCATTTTTACAGATTGGGAACTAAGGCACTGAGAGGTTAAGTGACTTGCCCCAAGTCACACAGGAAGTCTGTGGCAGAACATGGAAGTGAACCGGTCTCCCAAGGCCTATGCTAGTGCCCTAACCCATTCTTTCTCCATGGTTCCCTGGGGTTATGTGCAGGTGCCCCAGGGAGATTCCTTAGTCCTGGGTCAACCAGTGCAGCCCCTCTGAGGTGTGGATAGCCTAGCATTGAGCAGGTGAATTAGACCATAGAAAACATGGAGACTTTTGGCTTCCTTTGAATTCACTGAGATGGAGAATTGGAGAATGTGGAAATACCCTGTTTCCCCGAAAATAAGACATCCTCCGAAAATAAGGCCTACTTACAGTTTTGCCTCTCGTTGTAATATAAGGCATCCCCCCGATAATAAGACCTCCCCGATAATAAGGCAAAAAAATGTGTACCGTATTCTTCTTCATTGAAAAATAAGACATCCCCTGAAAATAAGACCTAGCGCATCTTTGGGAGCAAAAATTAATATAAGACACTGTCTTATTTTCGGGGAAACAGGGTAAGTGAGACTGTTGCCATCCAACACCATCCTCCCCAGATATTCCCCCTTCACCCCCTGCATCCCCCAAACAACCCATCTCTCTCTCTCCAAAAGCCTTAGTAATAGTTGAGCTTTACAGCACCTGCTCAAAGGCAACAAATTGACACTATTTTGGACCAAGGGATGGGGGAGCAAGTCAAAGTGCAAGGCTCCCCCTAACCCCAGAGAAGGCCTTGCTGGCAGCTCCATCTCTCAAACCAAGAGAGCAACAGCTCGAGCACCTCTACCGATCACAACTGTAGTGCTACTGCACAAGGTGTCTCCAATATTCAGATCCTAGGCTTTGCAAGTCAAAATCAATTCCTTGAATTCCTCCTGGTGACCCACAGATAGCCAGTGCAAATTAGAAGGCACTAGTGTAATGCACATGTGATGAGATACCTTGCTAAACAAGTGGCTGCCAGCTTCAACTTCCAAATGGATTTAATGAATAAATGGGTGCTTTATGCTATGGGTGGCATTTTCAAAAGCCTTTAGTGTTGGCCTAACTTCTATTCCCGTTAGAGTCATTGGTAAAACGCCCATGGACTTCAGTAGGAGTGGAGTTAGGCTGTCACAGTTCAGGGCAACTGCACCTCTCCCATCAGTGGTTCACCAAGGGCACCCACGCACTGTCAGGCATCCAGCTTCCCAGCTTGGGAGGAAACCCACGTCTCTCCCCATTCTGACCAGCGGACTGCCAGGCTGCACAGTTCCCTGCCTTCTCTGTGTAATTCTGTGTGAACAGACCTGTTTGCTTTCTCTTCGGAGACTGATAACCGGGTACTTACTACAGATATGTTACCACACCATTCCTTCTAAGCAAGCCTACTTTATTCTTAAGGTTAAATAAAAAGATGACAAAGACATTACAAACAATAAAAGAACCTACATGCATACTAATAAGCTTACCAGGCATCACCCCACCCTAGGGATTTCTCAATGGTCACAGCTTCAGAGCTTCATCTCAGAACAAGTAAAGTCATATCAGATGTCAGTAGGCCAAATCCTTCCAATCAGGGGCAGCTCTATGTTTTTTGCCGCCTCAAGCACGGCAGGCAAGCGGCTTTTGGCGGCGCGCCTGCGGGAGGTCCACCGGTGCCGTGCCATCAGTGCCTCCACCGCCGAATTGCCGCCGAAGCCGCGGGACCAGCGGACCTCCCGCAGGCATGCCACCAAAAGCCACCTCACAGCCCTCACAACGACCGGCAGGCCACCCCCTGCGGCTTGCCGCCCCAGGCACGCGCTTGCTGTGCTGGTGCCTGGAGCCGCCCCTTCTTCCAATCCTCCCCTAAGGACTGGGGCTCTCCATGGACCGGGGTCCTATCCATTTGCTGGATCACAAAGGTGGCTCTGAGTCAGCCTAAACAGACTTTTTATCCAAAAGTCTTTTCCTTTGTCTGCTGGTCTCTGGAGAATCCAGCTTAAACTAGTATATGCATCTCTCTCCAGGGGGGCTGAAAGACTGATAACGGAGGAAGTTCATTAGCATCTCCCCTCCCTACTAGAGAAGGTACATACAAGTCCACAACAACACATACACAATTGCAGTTTTTACTACAATGTACTCCAAAGGTGTTAACCCTAATCCAATACGGTTTAAATTTTATTGAATTAAATTCATCTTAATTCCATTAACCGTTGTTCAGGATATGACAGGTTAGTGTCAGTCTGTCAGAGGCTAAGGCTCAGCATGTTGGAAAATCCCATCTTATCTGCATTATATTTTCATGTGAGAAATGTAATAATTAAATCTGGAGGCAGCATTTTCATTTTAAGCCGCTAGTTTCCAACCATTTATAATTCACAAAAAACACACCCCACTTTTGGATTGAAATATGAATATTTTTTTGAAAATTGGATACAATTCAATTTGGAAGATTTGAAGTTAAGAGTCCAAATCTGTGGTACATACATCCGAGCCCTAGCTATGCTAAACGTGCACTTATGTCGACATAGCACACTGCAAACCAAGGATCTCAAAGCACATTACAAAGGTGTCTCAGTATTACCCTTATTTGAGGGATGGAGAGACTAGTGACAGGCACAAAAAAGACAGGGGATTTACTCAAGGTCACATAGCAAGTCAGTGGTAAGGCTGAGAGTAGAACTCTGAAATCCTCTGGACTACCTGGTAGGCCATGAAGAGCCTCTTATTAATACGGTATCATTGAGGTAGCTGGTATTACCACCATTACAGAGCTACAGTGAAAAATGAACTGTTAGGAAGAATTAGAGCAGTTTAACTGGTCATACATCACACAATTAAAGATCGAGCTTTTCTCAGGATGATTTGATGAGGGAGAAGTCTGATTCTGATGGGGATAAATCTATTTACTATTAAGCAGAGAAATGGGGGAGGCAATATTAAGTTTTTTGTATGCAAATACAGTGAAAGTTTACCGGATCAGCCTTTCAGATGATGTTCAGTGCCCAAGAAGTGCTGCAATTACTTCTTTGTTACTAGCTGCCATAACTATAAAGGGAAGGGTAACAGCTGTCCTGTGTACAGTACTATAAAATCCCTCCTGGCCAGAGACTCCAAAATCCTTTTCCCTGTAAAGGGTTAAGAAGCTCAGGTAACCTGGCTAGCATCTGACCTAAAGGACCAATAAGGGGACAAGATACTTTCAAATCTTGGAGGGGGAAAGGCTTTTGTTGGTGTTCTTTGTTTGGGAGTGTGTTCGCTCTCGGGACTGATAGGGACCAGACATCAATCTATGTTCTCCACATCTTTCTAAACAAGTCTCTCCTATTTCAAACTTGTAAGTAAATAGCCAGGCAAGACGTGTTAGTTTTCCTTTGTTTTCTCAACTTGTAAATGTACCTTTTACTAGAGTGTTTATCTTTGTTTGCTGTACTTTGAACCTAAGACTAGAGGGGAGTCCTCTGAGCTCTTTAAGTTTGATTACCCTGTAAGGTTAATTTCCATACTGATTTTACAGAGATGATTTTTACCGTTTTCTTTAATTAAAAGCCTTCTTTTTAAGAACCTGATTGATTTTTCCTTGTTTTAAGATCCAAGGGGTTTGGATCTTGATTCACCAGGAGTTGGTGAGAGGAAGGAAGGGAATGGTTAATTTCTCCTTGTTTTAGATCCCAGGGGGGTTGGAACTGTATTCACCAGGAGTTGGTGGGAGGAAGGAGGGGAATGGTTAATTTCTCCTTGTTTTAAGATCCAAGGGGTTTGGATCTGTATTCACCAGGGAATTGGTGAAGGTTTTTCAAGGCTTCCCAGGGAGGGAATCCATTGAAAATGGTGGCAGCGGGACCAAAGCTAAGCTGGTAGTTAAGCTTAGAAGTTTTCATGCAGGCCCCTACATTTGTACCCTAAAGTTCAAAGTGGGGATACAGCCTTGACACTAGCCCTTTGCCCTTCAATTCTAGCTGGTTAGAATCTGCATAAAGGGGACTTTTGGAATGAGCAAGTTTTGCAAAATAATCATAGCACAAGATAAAGAATGTTTTCCAAAATAAAACTCACTAAACCACCATGTGGAAGTCTGGGATAAATGAAGGTACTTTAGGTTCAGGTGGAAATGCTGAGAGCCCCTATTGCATGCAAACACCTCCTACTGAGGTTATGTCTACATTGCAATTAAACACCCGCAGCTAGTCCGTGTCAGTTGACTCAGGCTCACGGGGCTTGGACAGCAGAGTTGTAAAATTTTGGTGAAGATGTTTGGGCTCTGGCTGGAGCCTGGGCTTAGGGAACCCACAAGCCCAAGTCAGCTGACGCGGGTCAGCCATGAGTGTTCAACTGCAGTGTAGACATACACTGAGAGTCCTGTTTACTATGGGCCAGCTCACGGAGATGTGTGGGGACATGAAGGGGAGAAATGTGCTCTGGGGCTAGTCACAATGCAGTTCTTGTGCTTCTCTGCATGCAGACATGGCTCCTCCTATTCACTTCACCCAAAATGGGCCTGGACTCCTCAGCATTGGATTGCAAAGCAAGCTAAACGCAGTAGCAGGGTACGGTGCACCAGCAGGTATATTTCTCCTTTGGCTGGTAAACTCCCTGAGTTCCCCTAAGAATAGCGCAGTTCCACACTCTCCAGTGCAGGTTTGCATATACAGGGTCTGATCCAATGTTTATTGGCAATGGAAGGATTCTCATTGGCTTTAGAGGGCATAGGACTGGGCCAGTATTGTACAGCTCAGTCCTATTGTATAGCCCCTTTGAAGCCATTGAGACTATTCACTGAATAAGCACTATGCTCAGTATTGGCAAGACTGAGCCCACAGGGAGAAGTCTCCAAGACTGCCATCACTGTTACTGCTATCTAGAGCTGGATGGGAATTTTCCACCAAAAAGAGAAAGCTTGACAAAAAAAAGGGAGGAGAATTGTAAAAATGTTTGCTAAAAGGGTTTTCCATTATCCAGCCAATTCTAGTGATGTCTTAGCCTGGAGAACATGGCTCTTATAGGTAACACCCACAGGTCTCAGCAACACTGAGGGACACGGGCTTTCCTCATATTCTCTGCTTTCTTGAGGAGCTCACAATACTACACTGAATAATGCCCTTTAGGTGGCAGGGCTGGTAAGCCTGCATGCTGCCTTTATGCTGTACGTCAGGAACAAGGCCTTCATGATAGCTAAATCTATATTTTGCTCTTTTGGTCATATATCATTAACTCAAATAACTCTTGGATTAGACTAGGCTTCTAGGGATAAGTGAACCAGAACCTTCCTTTTTATTGCATGTTAAAGTTCTTAGCAGATGAGAACTCAGAATTTTCTTGGCTGACAAGATAGAATGAGAACTTTTTCAGGACTGAGTGTAATACTAAACAACCATCACATGGATCTGTTGATGCTTTTATAATCTCCATTATCAATTTGACTTTCTCCCGAGTAGTGCGTATTCTCTGTCAAGTTTTTCCATAGTTGCCTAGCTAAATGAAAACCACATTTAGTCTTTAAAAAACAAAACAAAACAGATTTCCTTATTTTAGGGTTTTAAACTGCTGCCCCTCACCACAGTTATTAGGCATCTTCCATATCAAATCAACAGCAGAGATCCTAAATCTCTAAACAAACTCCTACTATCACGTATTCCTTTGTAAATCTATAGTAGCTCTGTTGGAATCAATGGGGTGGAACTAAGGCCCCCAATTTAGCAAAGGACTTAAGCACATGCTAAAGTCTAATTGTACTCAATTAGACTATTGAATCTGGGTCTGCCAGCAGAATTTGGCTCAGTAACTGGAAGACAGAAGAAATCCAGGAAAGGCATTGTGTATACTCAGTGTGTCGCCTCAGTCTTTCCACAAGTAAATGCTGCAAATATACAGCAACAGTAACTTTTCATCCAAGTTAATGTGCATAGTCTTTTCAAAACAGAATTAACCCACTGTGAGATATTGATGGTACTGAAAGGATTATACCCCTTGTTCGATTAACGCTATGTAGGGGTCAAATTTTCAGCATGATGCAAGGAATAGCACCCATTTTTAACACAAACTGGGGATTAAATCCACCTAGCCATCCTCAGAGCAGTGAAATTTTTTTCCTAGCAGTGCAGGACCTCTGGCAGATGCAAACAAATTTTCAGAAACACCTAGATCCAGGACGTTTTAAACTCAAGGAATTCACGGAAGTACTGCTTCTGAAGATCAGTTCAGAAAACACATCTCTTCACTGGCTACATCAAAATAAGATAAATATATAATCTAGTAAAGGTTGCTTCTTTTCAATGGGCAATCTATTTTCATATGACGACTATACATTCTTCGGGCTTCTGTTAGCTTAAACCCTTCAGTAACTTATGGGGCACTTGGTGCACAGGATTTTGCGCTGTCATTAACAAAAGTGGGGTGGCACTCACTCTCTCGTATTGGGCTATAAATCCTTTGCTTTACAACAAGCAGAATGGCAGATGTCCAGTTAACAAGAAGGAGAACACTCCCAAAGGAAGTTCTTTCCATTTATTTTATAGGGACTAGTGTTAAGCATCTTCCAAAAGAGTGACTACATTGCAAGCATCTCGCTCTAATAAAGTCATTTTCCTTCAATAAAAGAGTGCATTTGAGATGAGATACTGAACAGAGAAAAAAGGCACATGAAAATCCCAAAATAGACACCGAATGGAACAGTCGTATACAATATGGTTCTACTTACAATACAAGAGGTGAACATCCTGATCTAACTAGCAGGTGGTGAAAGAGGAGATTAGAACAGTTGCAACAAAAGAGGCTTTAGCAGAGCACAATAAGTCTCCTGGCCTTAGAAGACCTTTTTTCCTTCCAAAGGCAGCTCAGCGCTCAGTGTGTTGATAGCAAACACACACCACTCACACCTTAATTTGATTAGTCATCCTTTATAGTCTACAAATAGGCATTCCACTTTTCTTGCACATTAAAATCACAGCACAGACACCCAAATGGTCAGAGTGAGAGGAAACTTCTGCACATTTAAGGTATGTCTACACTGCAATTAATGCTCAAATAAATTTGTTAGTCTCTAAGGTGCCACAAGTACTTCTGTTCTTCTTTCAGCCTTTTATGTTTCCTGGATGAATAATTTTGTGTCCTTTCTTTTGGATCTGTATCACATGTTGTCCTCCACTTTAGGCTGAGAGTTATGCTCCCAGGCTCATTGCTTTCCCCTTGGGGTCACTCCATGCACATGTTATAAATGCAAGCTTCCCATTACCATGACTGGAAGAATGCCATCACGAGTGCTCCAGAAGCCCTTTTCTCTCTCTAAAGGATATAAAACACCCATTAACTTCAAAAGTGCCATAGGAGCTTTAGTGGGAGTTACTCATATCCCGCAAGAGGCAGATAGTATCTCTGGATCAGACATTCCAGTTCTAGGATCCACTGGTTCCTTTCTCTGACTTGCTGGCCCCAATCTCTCTCCTCCGAAAGGCTTACTTGGGTTTTGACCCTCCTGTCTCCCCTACCACTTCTGAAATAAATATTTCAAATGCTGAATACATAGAGCTATGAAGTTTTAAGCTGTTGGAAACCTAAAATCTGTCCAACAGTGACAGTTCAGCCTAACTTTTTATTTCATTTTCTCCTGGGAAACTCCCCCCGAGAAGTGTACACCGGATACTCCTTCAATTATAAATCTTTATTCACAAGCAAAGACTGTTGACTTATTATTGGAAAGCAGAGAGTATAAGGAAAACATAAGTTCAGTATATATGGATTGTTACCATAAAGATGCAAAATAAATAAAAATCATAAACATATCAATATTGTCAAAATTAGAAGGATAGTTATCGGTCACTGAAGTTTCCTCTAAACAGGACCGGCTCCAGGAAGGAAGCACATGCTAATGGGCGGCATTCCGTCCATTCTTGGGGCAGCACAGTCAGAGCGGTTTTTTTTTTTTTTTTTTTTTTTTTGCTTGGGGGCCGCAAAAATGGTAGAGCCGGCCCTGCCCCTAAAGTGCAGAAATGAACAGCAGATATCCCGGGACTTTAAATTCTCATGCCAGCATTCCTGCTGGTGACAAAATGACCCATGAATTTTAATTGATCTTTCTAAAAGTCTGTTCCTTTAAATTATTGATTGGCCTTCTTGATTCAGCATATACTCACATCTGTCCATGATATAGACTGGGCTGAAAGATACAGCTGACAATCTTTGCATCTAAAGATAATTAGGTCAATTAGGTGATTAGGACATTGAAGCCACTAAAGGCACTTTTCACAAGAGTTTGAGTGTGGTCTCCCATATCTCGTCTGAATTCCATTAATCATGCTTTGGCTTCATAAATTCTCCGCTCTGTTTTAAATGGAAAAGGTCTGCTCCAATACTTTACTAAATGCCCCCCCAAAAAAACCACTATCAAGGTGAAAAGGCATATAAGTTAAAAAACTGACCTGGTGTAAAGGGGAAGGAATTGCAGTTATAATATAATGGAAGAAAGGAGAAGCTGATAGTAATGAATATAAATCAGAAGCTAGAAATTGTAGAATATTGATAAGTGAAGCAAAAAGACACAAGGAGAAATATATGAGTAGTAGAGCTAAAGACAATAAGAAGGCCCATCTCAAAACCTTTAACATATTTATTCCCTCGCAATTCCTTTAAGGTAGGGCAGTGCTATTATTCCTATTTTACAGATGGGCAATGGAGGCACAGAGGAACTGAGAAACTTGCCCAAGGTTGCATAGGAAGTCTGTGATGGAGCAGGTAATGGAACTCAGGTCTCCTCAATTCCAGGTTAGTTCCCTAATCACTGGACTTTCCAGTGTATTCCCAAGTTGGGTGCCACTGTATACACATTTAAGATATTATAATTTATTTTAAAAAACATAATATAGACATTTATAAACACACAGCCAGGCATGCACACAAACATGAACTTGAAAAGATGAACAATCAGGGAAAAACCTGCTAAACAGGGTAATGAAACTTAAAATGTAAATAAATAAAAGCACAGAAGTTTTTGAATAGAGAAAAAGAAAGATACAAAGCCCACAAGTTCAAGTGGAGCTTCATTATAGTCTTCATTAGTGTTAGCTGGAAAATTAGAAATAGAAGTAGAAAAAAAAACAACCTGGTTTTTAATCATTCCGTGGACTCTCTCTCCAAAAGATCTCTAGCCCAGCCTAATGTCCAACATAACAATGAGCATGGGGACCGAGGTTAAAATTCACACCATGTACAGGACCTGCATAAAAATATTTGCTCAATTTAAGTCCCACTTAAACACTGGTTTGCTTTGTAACTCCCTTGTCCCGGAGCTGGCAGACTAGATAGACCCTTGGAGCAGCCTAACGGCTGCTCTAAATACATCCCGTTGCTGTTATAGCCCAGGAACCTTGCAGCTGTGGGCAATTCCTAGAGCACAGCACTAGAGCCATGCCTCCTCCATCGCACACTAACAAATCCCTAGCCTGCTTTGAATTCCCCCCTGCACTGGAGGCTCCTGTGAGTGCCATGGGATAGAAGGTTCTGCACCTGTTGGGGGCCATTTACATTGGCAGAATTCACCAAGAGGGGGGGAGGGGAAGAGTGTAGCCTTTGTGGGCACTTCAGACCAGGATAGCTGGTGCAAAGCACACCTAGAACAGTGAGCAATGGCACTCATGCAGCAGCTACACACATTTCACAGGGTCTATATTTGTTTTTAACCTGTCCCTCCCTTCCCACACTACTTTCTTTGTTGCCATATTCTCCTGTTTTTCAGATTCATACTGTAAGCTCTTCAGGACAGGGACGATCTTTTTCTTCAGCAAACAGACAGCCAGGATTTATTATGGAGGGAATGAACCCAGTGGGAAAACTGGGGAAGAAACTCACAATTATAAACTCACAATTCTACATAGAGTGCTTCCGCAGATGTGCGCAGGCTGAAATTGTGAATAAACAGGATCACTTGCCCCATAACCTCATCCGTACAGAACGCAACGCCATCACAGCCCCAGAAACAACTCCGACATTATAATCAAAGGGGCTGACAAAGGAGGTGCTGTAGTCATAATGAACAGGTCGGATTATGAACAGGAGGCTGCCAGGCAACTCTCCAACACCACATTCTACAGGCCACTATCCTCTGATCCCACTGAGGAGTACCAAAAAAAACTACACCATCTGCTCAAGAAACTCCCTGCTATAGCACAGGAACAAATCTACACGGACACACCCCCAGAGCCCCGACCAGGGGTATTCTGCTACCCAAGATCCATAAACCTGGAAACCCTGGACGCTCCATCATCTCTGGCATCGGCACACTTACAGCAGGATTATCTGGCTATTGGGACTCTCTCCTCAGACCCTATGCTACCAGCACTCCCAGCTATCTTCGAGACACCACCGACTTCCTGAGGAAACTACAATGCATTGGTGATCTTCCTGAAAACACCATCCTGGCCACCATGGATGTAGAAGCTCTTTACACCAATATTCCACATGAGGATGGACTACAAGCTGTCAGGAACAGTATCCCTGATGAGGCCACGGCACACCTGGTGGCTGAGCTTTGTGACTTTGTCCTCACCCACAACCATTTCAGATCTGGGGACAACTTATGCCTTCAGTGGCACTGCTATGGTTACCCACATGGCCCCACAGTACGCCAACATTTTTATGGCTGACTTAGAACAACGTTTCCTCAGCTCTCGTCCCCTAGTGCCCCTCCTCTCCTTGTGCTACATTGATGACATCATCATATGGACCCACGGGAAGGAGGCCCTTGAAGAATTCCACTGGACTTCAACAATTTCCACCCCATCATCAACCTCAGCCTGGACCAGTCCACACAAGAGATCCACTTCCTGGACACTACAGTGCAAATAAGTGATGGGCACATAAACACCACCCTATACCGGAAACCTACTGACCGCTATACATACCTACATGCCTCCAGGACACATCATACGATCCATTGTCTACAGCCAATGGCTAAGATACAACCAAATTTGCTCCAGTCCCTTAGGCAGAGACAAACACCTACAAGATCTTTATCAAGCATTCTTAAATCTACAATACCCACCTGGGGAAATGAGGAAACAGATTGGCAGAGTGAGATGGGTACCCAGAAGTCACCTACTACAGGACAGGTCCAACAAGGAAAACAACAGAACACCACTGGCCATCACA
The DNA here is from genome assembly GCF_011386835.1 of Chrysemys picta bellii. Lineage (NCBI taxonomy): Eukaryota > Metazoa > Chordata > Testudines > Emydidae > Chrysemys > Chrysemys picta. The sequence goes on along the minus strand of NC_088800.1, from coordinate 69,385,426 downwards.
TACAGCCCCCAGCTAAAACCCCTCCAGCGCATCACCAACAATCTAAAAACCTATCCTGGAAAACGATCCCTCACTCTCACAGACCTTGGAAGGCAGGCCAGTCCTCGCTTACAGACAGCCCCCCAACCTGAAGCAAATACTCACCAGCAACTACACACCCCATCACAGAAACACTAACCCAGGAACCAAGCCCTGTAACAAATTCGTTGCCTACTCTGTCCCCATATCTACTCTAGCGACACCATCAGAGGACCCAGCCACATCAACCACACCATCAGGGACTCATTCACCTGCACATCTATTAATGTTATATATGCCATCATGTGCCAGCAATGCCCCTCTGCCATGTGCATTGGTCAAACCAGACAGTCTCTACATAAAGAATAAATGGACACAAATCTGACATCAGGAATGGTAGCATACAAAAGCCAGTACGAGAACACTTCAATCTTCCTGGACATTCTATAACAGATTTTAAAGTAGCCATACTTGAACAAAAAAACTTCAGAAACAGACTTCAAAGAGAACCTGCAGAACTAGAATTCATTTGCAAATTTAACACCATTAATTTGGGCTTGAATGGGGACCAGGAGTGGCTAGCTCACTACAAAAGCAGCTTTGCCTCTCCTGGAATTGACACCTCCTCCTCAATTATTGGGAGTGGACTACATCCACTCTGATCCAATTGGCCCTGTCAACACTGGTCCTCCACTTGTGAGGCAACTCCCTTCTCTTCACGTGTCAGTATATAATGCCAGCATCTGTAATTTTCACTCCATGCATCTGAAGAAGTGGGTTTTTTACCCACGAAAGCTTATGCCCAAATAAATCTGATAGTCTTTAAGGTGCCACCGGACTCCTTGTTATTTTTGTGCACACAGACGAATACGGCTACCCCCGGATACTTCACAATTATTGTATACAGAGTGGTTGTCTGGCACTAATGAATCAATACTCCTCCATATCAGACTCACTGCTCTGGAATGAAGTGTTACCCTCCCTCCCTTCCACAGATAGACCTGCCCTGCAGAAAAACCTGAGGCCAGGAGCCAAGAAGAAAATCTGAGGGCATATCTATACAGTGGGGTAATGTGCACTACAGGGGAGTGATGTCTAAAGTGCACTAATATGTTGTGCATTAATTGGTCCATGTAGACTCTGCAGATGCACACTAAAATTTCCCTTATGGGCGGCAATGTAGTACTGTTTCAGTATTATGTTAAAACGCACTAACTCTTAGTGCATGCCAACAGGGTTTACATGGATCAAGGAATATGCAACATGTAAGTGAGCTTTAGAAATCACTCCTCTGGAGTGCACATTATCCCACCATGTAGCCAAGCCCTTCAGTTCACCCTCTCATGGCCCACGGGTATTCTAGGAAGATTAGGTCACTCAACCCTCCCATTTTTTCAGTCTCAGGAGGTTCAGGTAGCTCTGATAACGCTTTGGAGAAGTATCCATGCAGGGCCGGCGCAACCCATTAGGCGACCTAGGTGGTCACCTAGGGCGCTACAATTTGGGGGGCAGCAGCCGCGGTGGTATTTCGGCGGCGGGACCTTCCGCCGCCTCTGTGGGGGGCGGCATTTCGGGGTGGGACCTTCCGCCACCTAGGGCGGCAGAAAAGCTGGCGGCGCTCCTGTATCCATGATGTGTGTTGCTTGTCCAGTAAAGCTACGGACCTTTGGGCATGACTTACTGTAAGCTCCGAGCACAGCTGGGGAAAATACTAAACAAATATCTACAAACATTCACATTTCTAAAATTACTTTGACTTTATTCACGCTCTTTGTGCTGGAGGAATTAAGCAGTGTATAAGCCTAGTGCTGGCTCTCTGCCCTTTTCTGAACATTTACCAACATCTAGTATTCCAAGCACCAGGTTGTACACAAAACTGAAACAAACAGAAACAAAATGGAAAGTGAACTCCATGAAGGCTGGGCTACACCCAAGAACAATTACAGAATTCCCACCAATGGAAGCTATCACCAGAGATGCCTCATCAGTAGCTACAATGTAACTCACTACCAGTTTTCCATTTGTCTTAATGAACCCAAAAGCTCAACACAATGCATTGAAGCCATTTTCTCTGAGCACACTGACATATCAAATGTATTGATTACAGTGGGCAAACTAGGTTTGGGGAAAAAATAGTTTAATTGATTTTATTACTCGCAGAAAAATAGAACAAACATGGGCACTTTTGTGTGAGGATAAAAACAAAATTATTGGTTGAATACGGCTGAATTAAGCACTTAAAGTTCAGCTTCTACAGAGTGCTGACAATGCAGGCTTGGATCAATACAGAAACAATTTTCACTGTAAGAGCACTGGCTCTGGCTATTAACTACTAATTATACCAAGTTTGCTGTTCAATTGCTTTTAACTCTTTCCAAGGTGCAAACTGAGTTATGGCAGAACTTGTTAACAATGTCAGACTGAGAAAAATGATACGGCTTGCATTAATACTCCTGGAATGTCTACTTAATACTGCCAGCTACATTCAACTTTGACTCATTAAAGCCATTCTTTGAACCCATACAACCCTATTGACCTATATTGAATCGATTCTTATTTTAATCCCTGAATTTTCCCATAGTTCTTTATCAGACACATGCATTAGGGGTGAACTTCCCTTGGTGCAGAGGTTAACAATAAGGCCTAAGCATCCATTAAGTCCCATACAGGCCTTGGGTTGGCCCTTTGCACAACGATGGATTTCACCCTAGGTGCCCCAACCTGTTTTTGTAAAAAACACTGATGGGACAGAGCTGCTGAACTCATCTCCAGCAATGCAAGTCCTCTGGAATTCAGGTCCAAGGTTTCCATTTGCCCCATTAGAGAGATTTATTTTTTTTAAAGGACAGAAAATGGTTACGATCCCAGAGCAGTAATATGTGAAGACGCAATATTACAAATGAGTCTATATTCTAAAGCAGTGATTAAAATCAGTTCCTTGTCTATTTACTGGACAAATCCTCTGTTCCCACCGCAACAGCTGTGGATGCTAAACACCTTAACTATTGCCTGACCTATTATCTAACTGCAGAAATAGTCCAGCCCTCTGTCAGTCTTTCATTGTAGACATCAGAAAGTTAAGATCTGGGAGAAGATCACTGCTCCATTCCACTTACACTGATTGTGCCCACTAGGTGCAACGGATTCATGCACAACCCTCCTCCTGGAACCCTGGCATTGGGTGGGGAGTGGGGAGCCTGAGCCCACAGTGCTCTATCCCCAGATGTTGGACTATTACCTGGTAGCATAGGTTAGAGCAGCCCCCAGGCTGACATCTCCCCATTTCTGCTGTGCTGAATGGATCGCAGCAGCAGTAGCACAGTATTTCCCCAATTATCAGGAATGGATGCAGTGCAGAGATTTGCTATTGACAAGCCAAGTACGGTAAGGCACACATTTGCCCACAGAGGACATGAAGGACTTAAGAGAAATGGGTATGTACTGAAAAACCCAACTCAGATAAGTACCCATAAATGCTGCTGAAATATCCATAGCCAAACAGGTATAACAACACTCCAACAGCTGAGTACCCAGTTAGTATCACCCATAATGATGGTCTGTGGTTGTGTAACCCACACACCTTCTGGGTGTGATGTTCTATCCCAGCGAGAGAGAGCCTGCGAAAGAGAGAAATGAGTCTGCTCTACAGGTTTAGTTAACGGCCAGTTGGCTTTAGCTCATGCAGTAGAGGCTCATGCACTAAGCTCCAGAGGTCCCAGGTTTGATCCCACCAGCCAACGACTGTGGTCTGTCGGTGTTAATAAGCACTAACTCATTTGCATTCTATCCTCATGTTGTGGCATCAAGTAGAAACAAGAGAATGAAAAGCAAAGCAGAGCACGGGAAAGCGGCACAGTAGAGCTGCCGCCCAAGTGCCGCCGACTGTGGCTTTCCCCCCACTTTTCCTTTGCTGCTTGGGGTGGCAAAAAAAGCTGGAGCCAGCCCTGCAGAGGAAGCAAGGGTACAGCTGCGATCGGTCACAGGGTCATATGCCTTCACCCCACTCACAGTGGTAGATCTCATTCTAGCCCTGAAAACTGCAATGCACCAAGCAGGAATAGGTTTTAAATGTTTCACTTCAAAAACTACTCCATTGCCCGCAAAAATGTGCAAGTGATATTTTATCTCTCTCTCACACCCCGCCCCCCCCCCCCCCCACACACACACACCATTAAAAAAAAAAAAGTAATCCATCATGGGAACAAATCAGTTTAGATAATCTTCTAGATTTTCAAAACAGTCTATTAAATGTCACGGTCAAACTTTGAAATAACACCCCTCAACCAAATAAAGCAAACAATTCTCCGAATTAATGCAAATATTTTTCCACATTATAATATTTTGTTCAAATTCTTAATTGACTTCAACATTTCAGTTACAAAATTCACAGATATAATGACAGGCTCTAAGGTCTGACCTCCAACTTCATTCAAGTCAACAGCGCTCAGGACTAGGTGATACAACAGGTCGATGTACCAATGCGACCTCTGGAGGCTTGGGTTCAAATCCAGAGAAGATTACACTTAATAAAAAAGGGTCAGAGGGTTTATGAGCTTAACCCACAAATATATATATATATATATTTGTAGCGCTAACAAGGCCAATTCAATCAGGGTGGACGTCGCCCATTCTCAAAATTGCAAATTAATTCCACTGGACACCATCAAATTAGGCCTGAATAAACACTGGGAGTGGTTGGGTCACTACAAAAAGTAATTTTCCCTCTGTTGATATTCAACCTTTCTTGTCAACTGTTGAGAATAGGCCACTTCCGCCTTGATTGAATTGGCCTCGTTAGCACTGACCCCCCATTTGGTAAGGCAACTCCCATCTTTTCATGGGCTGTTATATATACTGTGTTGTGTACACACACACACACACACACACACACACCCTACTCTTTTTCACAAGGACTCCTCGTTGTCAGGGCCGGCTCCAGGCACCAACTTACCAAGCAAGTGCTTGGGGCGGCCACTTCGGAGAGGGGCGGCACATCCAGCTGTTCGACAGCAATTCGGCGGATGGTCCCTCACTCTTGCTCGGAGCGAAGGACCTCCCGCCGAATTGCCGCCGCAGATCGCGATCGCGGCGGTTTTTTGTTTGTTTGTTTGTTTGGCTGCTTGGGGCAGCCAAAACCCTGGAGCCGGCCCTGCTCATTGTTTTTGCTGATACAGACTAACACGGCTACCATTTTGTACATAGGTGTCTGTGTGACTTTTCCTTGTCAATGGCTCTCAAACCAAGAGGAACAACTAACAAGGCAAAGCCACTCTACCAAAGACAGGTCAGTTTAACAGACTAAGTCACAACCTGGGCCTACAATAAGAAGTATTGGCAAAGAACTCAGGCTAGGATCCTCCGACATGAAACAGGTGAAAGCATTCTGAGCTGTTAACTAACAGGTTCCTCCCTTGGTCCTAGCTCTGTCGGCACATGCTCAGAAAAAGGTAGCCAAACAGTTCCCTTAGCAGGCATAACAGGAGTTTGAAAAGTACAGTACCCATACAAGAACACAGATACATTACACCTCCCTGGTATAACTGAGCCAAATGTTGCAATATGAAAAGTGTGTACCCAGCTTCATTAACTAATGCCATACACATGTTGAAGGACAGAATTTATTCCACAGTGTTCAAGTAGTAAGTAGTCAAGGAAAGAATTCAAGTTTGACCGGACTTCAGGCTCAATGGTTGCTAGACTCTCTTGCACAGATGGGCCCTTTAGTAATGCTGAGAGATGGAACAGAAATAGATGGGCCACAGGGCCATGGTAGTGTCCCACAAGGTGAAGATCAATCAACGGAATAATTCTTTTAGTTCAGCTCTTTGGGGCAAGGGAATATCTTCATATTTTTTGTATAGTACCCAGCAAAAGGGGCCCCAGATCATGATTCCAGCCTTTGAGTGCTATTGTAATATAAATATTTTAATAATAATAATAAAGAATAATAAGAATAATAAATCTGAATCATCAGCAGCCATACATTCTGATTGTAATTTGTTACTATGATTGTCTGGACATAAAGAGATGACAAACTGGATCTGACGATATATCTGCCTTAAACCAAATCTGTGCCTACGGCTTTCTTTTAAGCATATTCAGCACATTTTCCCCAATGGATCTACACAGCAGGATGGATGAGTTAAATGCAGCATATTCTGCAAAAAAGACAGCCTGGTTCTCCTCTCACTTATGCATGAGTAAATCAGAAGTAATTTCACTGTAGTCAGTGGAATTACAGAGTGAAAATTAGTGTGAGGGAAGACTCAAGCCCCGGCTATCCAAGAGATAGGACTGTTCACTAGCATGTTGATAGGCATTTTTAGCCGCATGGCTGTGTGTGGCTTTGAAATACAGCCACAGGCATTTTTCTGTCAACATATGGAGGAAGAGCATCAGTCTTAATTCTGACAGACATTTTACGTATTGTATGCAGTGTAGCTGTAGTTGTGTCAGTCCCAGAATATTAGAGAGAGAAGGTGGGTGAGGTAATATCTTTTATTGGTCCAACTTCTGTTTTTGGTAGCGTCTACATTGAAGCGCTACATTGGCGCAGCTGCAGCCCTGCAGCTGTTGCATTTCAAGTGTAGACAAGCCCTAAGCTTGACTCTTTTGCCAACAGAAGTTGGTCCAGTAAGAGATATTGCCTCACTCACCTCGTCTCTCCAATATCCTGGGACCAATACGGCTGCAACAACACTGCAAATAAAAAAAAGAAAGTAATTGAATTCCCAAAGATAGATGGTCACTAAATACCACCATTTGTACTAGCATCAGAGTCTTGAAAGGTCTCCTACAAAATCATCCATCTGTACCCTGCTTAATCAATATCCCAAGCTACAGTAGGTAGGCTATAGAAAAATCTATGAGAGAAATGAAAAATAGGACTGTTCCCCCAGGTATGTTTTCTATGTCTGATTAGGAAAAAAGGAAAACAAGATTATAGCCATACCCAATGGTTTGTGCCTAACATGATATTGATGCAAATTGATTAAACAAGAACAAGGATGCTCCTGTGATTAAAGCCACAGACTACCTCATGAGATCAGGGTTCGATTCCCTGCCCCGCCACTGGCTTCCTTGTGTGAATTTGGTCAACTCATTTCATTTCTTCCTGCATTCCCACCTGTAAAATGGGGGCAGTAGTTTTTTCAAGGCAGGGACTGCCTCTTATTAGATATATGTAAAGTGCCTAGCACAAAGGGGCCCGCCATCTCAGCTGGGTGCTATAAGCGCTACTATCAAACAAATAAATGATAAAACACACCATGTATTACTGTATTTGAAGCAAGGTTGCTAACTTTCTGTTGGAAGCAGTTATGTTCCCTTAGGACCAGAACCCCTTACTTGCATGAATAGTCCCATTGACTACTTCTGAGAGTCAGAGCTCACCGCACAAGAAAGGAGTTCACACACTCTGGTAAATGGGCACCTGAATGTCTCACCTGTACACTGGAGAACACATTCAGGATCAATCCCTCTTTAAAGATTATCCTCTAATAATGTTAAGGCCAATGAAACCTTGGGTCAGTGGCCATAAGCCTTCTGCTTGTATAAAGGTAAAGTTGTCTGCATTCAGATTTACCTTGTACAGTTGATATTTTTTAAGAAAATGCCATTGTGTCCATAAGTAGAGGGATAAGTGTGGAGGGTCTCTACCCCTTTAGCCTCTAACCCTTCTAACTCCCTTATCTCTAATCCCAACTCTTTTGTTCCATATTATCTTGCGAGTTTGTTCTTCAACCAAAAGTCTAGCTGCAAAAATGCCTAAATAAAGGGAAAAAAAGATGGTACTTCGGGCCTGACTTTCAGAATGCTAGGCATCCCTGCTCAAAATTAAGTAAACGGAAGCTGCTAGTGGTCAGCATCTCTGAAAACCAAGCCCCCAATGCTCCATGAAAAACAGAGTTCCATGGGGTGTCAAGCTCTGCAATAATTACAAATAAAAGCCTGGCAGCATGTCTCAAAGTGATATTGGCATCTCTTATTAAATCCCTTCCCCTCGTGTCATTGATTTCTACCCCCTGATAGAACCAGATACCTAGCAGCTGTGTGCAACTGTTTAACAGTCAATATTGAAGCCAGAAAATATATATAAAAGGTTGTTCAACTGTGGGGTTTTTCAGTCATTTACTTGGAGGAAAAACTAAGAAAATATTACAATCATGCTACAGTCTTCTGATAAATATAACACACACTTTTCCAAGCATAAATATTTTGGGCATTCAAGAAAAAGAAAAGCAAATACCCTGTCAAAAATGTCAGCTTCTCATGCTGATTTATTTCACGGAAACGTGACCAGAAACTCAAAATCCAAGATTGCTAGGTTGATCATTCCAAATCCTATCTACTAAATACTACAATTTGGGTACTTGCTTGGGCTTCAAAGATAAAAATGAGGGTTTAGACAAGGCAGATTAGCTTGGCCAACTAAAATCCTTCCTCTACATAAAATAAATTGTTTGATAAAAGATTAGGTTGTTTATCAAGTAGTAAGTACTTGCCTTTAGCATTTTCTTTTCTGCTGAACATTGCGCCAGCCATTACCGAGCTTGACGTGGTAGCAAATGAGTGTTGTAAGAGTGCCATCTAGATGCAGAGATCACTGCAGGAGCACCCACTCAGTCACTTTTCTCATGAATGCACTGCAGTTCATATGGGGTTCAAAGCCATTGGGTTGATTCATCATGGCTGTAACTCTATTGGAGTCAATGGAGTTACATCAGGAATGAATCTGGCCTATTTTTAGAAAATATTTCCTCCTGCTTATATTTTCTTTGGTCTTTGCTTTCCATCCTCTCCCCACACAGAGGAAACTACCATCCTGTTGATTACAAATGCCCACAGGGAAGTGCAAGGTCTATGCACCAGATAAGAACTCACATGGTACATAGCCATTGTCCTTGCCCTCTGCACAGGTGTAACTGTAAAGCTCATGAATACCTATCAAATGAGCAGGTGACAAATGCATTCTTGTGGCTTACTAAAAACTGCTCGCATTTGGGAGACTGGAGGCCTCACTTCTCCATTTGGTTTCTGTCTTCGCTGAACTTTCCCCACCACCTTTGCCGCCACCCTCCACCCCCCCAATTATCCCATCTCTGTCATTCTTCATCATTATTTTTCATTCATTTTATTTGAAAAAAGGCTATTCCATTTCTGCATGTTAATCTCACATCACCACCCAAAACAGATTAAATCCATTTTAGTTCAGAGACCCTGCATAAGGGCCCTGGCATCACTTATCACCCACAATAGGCATGTAAGCCATCCTACCCACCCTGCATTGGGGGGAACAAACACACTGAAACAGAAATAGTCGGACAAGCTCACTGGGAGGAAATTGTGGCTAGCTCTTACGCAGACATGACGGAAGAGTAAAGAAACATACACATACACACACCCCTTCTGCAGCCCACGTAGGGTATGTCAACACTGCACACTAAGCCCAGGTTTGTGGGACCCAGGCTTGTGGACTCTGTTTCCAAGCCCATGCTTGAACGTCCACACTATATTGTGGACCTGGGTTTACAATGGCTGGTCCTGGGCCTCACAGCCGAGCTAACGCATTCATACTGCACTAAGCAGACCTTCTGATTTGGGTCTGTGGCTTGAGCAGCAGCCACACTGCAAAATGATAGGGCTTGGACCTGAACCGCAGTGGGACTGGGGGCATATCTACACTGCACACTAAGGCCACGTCTATACGTACAGCAGCTCTCCCGCCGTCATAACGCTGTGCATACGACCGCTTATGTCACTCACAGGGGTGGATTATTCACACCCCTGAGTGACATAGCCTATGTCGGCATAACTTGTGTCTACACTACAGCCTAAGCCTGAGCTCTGACTCAGGTTTGACCCCAAGCCCCCCTTTGGTCCATACACAAACCAGTCTGACTCAGATCAGCAAGCACACAGGACCCAGGTTCTAGGACCTGCTAGGGGAGTGTTTCAGAGCCTGTGTCCTGCTGTGAACAGGTCCAAGCCCTGTCACTTTGCAGTGTGGACTCAGGTCAAGCTGAGGACCTGAGTCAGAAGTTTGGTGCCAGGATTTCATTCCCACTGTTTGGGATCTCTGGATCCTCCTACTGGATGAAAGCAAATGTTTACATAATCACAAATACACGGTGGTATTTTGATTAGCACAGTGTGAATACAGTTTGTTGGCAGCAGAGAATATCCTGCCATCACTGCAGGTCAAATGCTGGGAAGTGGTTACTATTTCCCCTTTAAATGAGAAGGATCCATATTCCAACATCTTTCTCCTGAGGAAAACAGTTTCTAGCTCTCAAGGTAGGAAATTAATGTACACTCATTTACAAGAAAAAAATTCTCAAGTCGTGTTGTTTATTTTTGTGGTAAAAAATACATTTTCATTTTAAAATGTGAGATTTTTGTGATATTCAAGTTCACCATTTGTACCAAGACACTGTTTACTGGCAATGGATTTGTGAAAGCAAGAAGCAATCTGGTGTCTGGGGGGGGGGGGGGAAGCTTTTTACCATTATATAAAAATGGAAGAGGTTTAGGCCTTGATCCTACTAACTCATCTGCATGACTGGAATACTGCCTCCACATGGAGACCCATTAACTTCATTCAGTTCATCTCCACTCAGGCGCAGGAATCCCACTAACATGTAAAAGCTTGCAGGATCCTTGCTTAAGGTGAAAAGACAATTTATCACCTGTTGTGGGAGTTGTGGGCTGCAAGGAGCTGGAGCCACGTTGGAATTTCTACGCAGGGGAAGCTGCAAGGATACTGAACTGTCACAGGGAGCAAAGAGGCCAAGACGTTATTGGAGAGCCTGGGAGTGAATGTGACCATGCTGAAAGTTGGAAAGAGCAGGGAAGGTCCTTGTCTGAACCTGTAAAGGTTCAGATAAAATTAAATGAATAATTTTAATAATGAAATTATGTTACCTTAAATCAGTGCAGCATGATGCACAGATCTGATCAATGCAGTTTGATGGGTGGGGAGGGGAAGCCCCATAAATCAGTTGCTATGCAGATCATGACAAAAAGCTGACAAAGATCGGTTTATCCTAATTTAACATAATGGAGGTTTGACTCTGGAGGATTAGGTGCAGTTTGTGATACTGCAGTAGGATGACACCTGTACTTAATATGTTAATGCTTAGAAAGAATTCTCAGAAAAATACCCATACCACAAATGTATATTTCTCTGCCACTTTCCCTGTGTATTAATGGATATGGATTGACTTTGTGAAATCGCTGCAGCAGCTAAGAATGATGTAGGAAGTGAAAAATCCCTGCCCAATGCACAGAGAATATGGATGGGCTGTGTTATTTTCTGTGCATTACACAGATACACAATATTCATCTCAGTCAGAGTTGCAGCCAGTAAAGCCTTCAAAACCCAGAAGTGCAGTATGGACCTGATCCAAAGCCCACTGAAATCAAATGTTATGATTCCCATGACCTCCAGTGCGGTTTGGGTCAAACCCTACGATCACAAAAGGCAGAAGAAGGGATGTTGGGGATTTTATTAACTCTAGTGAATTTTTAAAAAATATTTTCATGTTTATTTTTCTGTCCGTCCTGCAGCTTCCTAGACAGTTAAGTTATTGTTATTTATTGTTGTTAAATATTGACCATGTACTTGGCACTGCACAAAGAGGCAGACAGGAACACAGATCATTACAGATGCATCTTGTTTGCTCTGAAAGCTCATCAGATGAGCATATGCTGGTTTATGTGACCCTACATCCCATCCTATCACTCCAAATATGTAACACTCCCCTTCCCAACTAGCCAGGAACCTGAAATGACAACGTTGCTAGAGAAACAAAGTGGGTGAGGTAATATCTCTGATTGGACCAACTGTTGGTGAGAGAGAGAAGCTTTCCAGCCACACAGAGCTCTTCTTCAGGTCTAGGAAAAGTACTCCAAAGTCACAGTTACATACAAGGTGGAACAGATTGTTCAGCATAAATAGTTAGCACATAGTCTAAGGGACCATTCAAGGTTGAGTGGCCTGTTAACACCTCTGCAGTCATAGAACAAAGTTCTGGGTTACAGACTGTTGTAAGAAGCCATAAATCCAGAGTCTCTGTTCAGTTCATGATTTTTAGTGGCTAGCAGAGGTATGAATTTAAGCTCCCAGACTCATCTTTTGAAAGTGTGGTGCAAGTTTCCTTTGAGGATGAGGACTGATAGGCCAGAATTAGAGTGATCGCTTTGTCTCTCTCACACACACTTTTCCCCAGAAACACATGGAAGGTGTTACTCATGCATGGATGTCTATGATCCGCTCTGCACTGGACAAAGTACTCGATTTTTATGACGTGTTCCCCAATCCACTCTAAGTGCACATCCAAGATTTCACAAAAACACAATACAAAGCACATTAAAGATTCCCTTCCCCAATCCCAGCATTTAGGTGAACCATCTTTCCTATACTTATCAGGACTGAAAAAAAAAAAAGACATGGGTCCTACAGCATGGCATGCGGATCAGGGCTTAGGTTCTGCTGGACTAACAGGGACCCCTCTCCAGACAATGTCCTTCCCCTCAATAGCCAGATGACCAAATCTTGGGGTTCAGAGTGCTAGCACCTATGCCTGCTTGTTTTGTCATAGGGACTTTCCATTGGTCAGGCTAAGTGAACTTCCAGGAGCTGCCTCCGTTTATTAAAAGTTCATATCATAGAAAAGGTAACTTCAAAGGAAAAAGACAGATCAATTTAAGGCCCAGTCCTTCTCTCAGTGATGTCAATGGCAAATGGCCCTGATGTCAATGACACAGCAGGGTTCCACTTTGAAAATGAGTTTCTTCAAGGCCAGTTCCACAGAACAGGCAGCACAGCCCATGCATAAATGGTACGTGGGCATTTTGGACAGTCACACTTGCCAGGACCATCTCCAGATGGAAGCACATGAATGGACATAGGCAGCAAGATTAGTTTGGGACAGGAAATTAATGAACCAAAATTGGTATGTCAAAAATTAGGCCTAATTGGTGGACAAAATAATGAGGGGATGGGCTATTCCTCCCATCACTCCCTTGTGGGGCCCTTAAAAGAAAATACTTTGGGGGAGAGGGGGGAGAATAAGGAGGAAGCGACCACAATGCAGACTGACTGAAAGATAAAAGGGGAAGGAGCAAGCCCCACCATCACCTGGGATGCCGGGATCTAGCATGACACCATTGTGGCTTCTTCGGCTTGATCTGAAAGATGTCCTGGACCGGACTGGGCCAGAGAGAGGTACCCATCGCCATCAACACTGGCTCTGGCTAAATCCCAAACACCACCTGGGATGTGAGACTGTGGGGCGAGGGGGAGGGAGAGACAGAGTGACCTTTTCCTGCTTCACCTTTTGTCTTTGCTTTCCTTCTTTTGTCTTCTGTCAAATAAGAGTCTGACAAAGCCAACGAAGACCACGTATTTTGCAACATTACTGTGAGCCTGTGACCAGAAAGAAGCAGTTAAAAGTAATGCTCTAAACAGCCTCATGCCGGCACAAGTTTGCCAGATCTCAGAGTGGCTAATAAGACCATCTGCTGTGTCTGTGTTTCCACAGCAGCAAGGTTGCAAACGAAAATCAACAGAAGCTCTATTTTCATTGTTCTTTCCTTTCCCTGTGGTGGATGGGTGGGTGTGTGTCTTGTTTTGAGTCAGACTTTAAGGCCAGAAGGGGGCATCAGTTCATCCCTCCTGCCTGTCGCAGGCCACCAATGCCAGCCAGCGCCCACACACTAAACCCAACCACCAAAATTAGGTCAACGTATCACAGCCCACAGGAGACTAGATTATTGTGTGCCACAGGCAAAGAACAGGAGGGACCAGGGTGGACCAGCGCCCAAGGCCCCCCCTGCAATGGCAGGGAGATGATTAAATGAGATATACCCAAATAATCCTGGCAAGTGATCCGCACCCTCACACTACAGAGAAAGGCAAAACATCTCCAAGGTCACTGCCAGTCTTACTTAGGGGAAAATTCCTTCCCGGCCCCACAAATGGCAACAGTTAGACCTTGAGCACGTGAGCAAGAATCAGCTAGCCAAGCATCTGAGAGAGAGAGAGAGAACGCTCAATTGTGTCTTCTAGGAAATGGGACTGGACTTTAAACAGCAGCAGCAGCAACAGCGCCAGCCTGTCTCAACTAACTTCTTCTATTTCCCTCCTCCCACACAGGACAGTTGGTACCATCTTTAATACCATTTAAGAGATTGTCAGAGGGATTGAAGGGGTCTTTCCAGCTAAAGGGAACGGGTACAAGGACTGTTGTTAAAATGAAAGCTTTACTTAACACTTTACATTTCAAATGCTCTATTTTACCTTATTTTTCTGTATCTCTAATACAGGGGTTCCCAAACTTGGTTCGCAGCTTTTTCAGGGTAAGCCCCTGGCAGGCCACGAGACACTGTTTACCTGAGCGTCCGCAGGTACGGCTGCTCACAGCTCCCAATGGCCGCAGTTCGCCGTTCCTGGCCAACGGGAGCTGCGGGAAGCAGCACGGGCCAGGCCACCGCTTCCTGTAGCTCCCATTGGCCGGGAACGGTGAACCACGGCCACTGGGAGCTGCGAGCAGCTGTATCACTTTTGCCTCTTTGGGCCCATATTTCCATCTAAAATTAATACAAGAGGCCTCTTTCCACTCCAAAACATGCAGAGTAAAATAAAGGCGCCACTCACAGCTGATAATGTGAGAGAATAGCTCTTCCAGGTGATCCCTGTAATTCAGCAGTTCTGTGCTCCAAACAGCATCATGCATTTTCCAGCGGAGGTTTCAAAGCAGCACTTCACTGAATAGCCCAGGAACCACAGCAGAGCATTCAAGGATACTTTCTAAAGTGCCCTTAACTACTGAGCATGCTTTATGTGCACATTCCTGTAGGTGGATATAAAGCAGCAGTAGCAGGACCTCATTCACTAGGCTGCTGGCCACAGCAATACACTGAGGAGCACTTTAAAACGTGCCTTCTCATAATGAGCCGAAGTAGAGCTAAGGCAAGTTATACTCTAACGTGTACCTTTTAAATGGAGAGCAACCACTGGTGATGTTCTTAGCCCCAAAAGGGGAGAATTAGCTTATTGCCCATTAGGAGAATACCCTAGTGAATACAGGTATGCATTGCATGCAACAGCAGCTAGGAGCAGGAAGGGAGTTGTGAAAGTATAGTGTGGAATAGCAGTAACCTGGAAGAAAGTCCACGCTGACCTATACCTGACCTTATATGATTGACTGGAGAAGTGAGTGTTCCTTTTGCAAACACCCTTGGTTGAATTCAAGGGAGAATCCAGGCTTAAATATCTTCCTCTTCAGGCCCAAAAGAAAATATCAAGACATTTTAGAAGCAAACACATTTACATATTTGTCCTGTGTTAGCAAAGGCACAAAGGCTGGCTCCTACTCAGTCAAAAATAGGCTACTTCGCAGCCATTTGCGAGTGTACGTAAATCAGTCTTAACATAACCCTGGGAATGTGCTGACCCCACATCAGTGATTCTGTGCCTCATGCCATACAGTACATGACCTGCAGAGTAATAAAATGAAATGGTTTGTCATTCTAGAAACTCACTCACCTAATTATGTGGCAATGTGCCAGTAGCAATTTGTGAACAGTTTACAGCTCCTGGGAGAGATGGAAGTCAGTGGTGTCATAGAATTGATACATTGCTTACTGTTGATGCTGAGGTTCTTATGGAGAACTAAATACTAAGTAGCGAGAAGGGGGGGGGGGAAATGCACCTTAAGAAAATTGTCCTAGTCACTTCCCAAATGATGGTTTAAAATGCTGCAGCTGTAGAATCCTTTATGCTAAAGCAGAGGTCACTTTATCAAGAAGCTATAGGCTGCATCCACCCTGCATAAGACTATCTGGATCACCCTTCATCTCACTATAAAAGATTATCAAATCCTCTAACAAAGATCTAGAAGAGAGACTTTTGCAGAAGTATTAGTGTGCGATGTAGACCGTGCATATAAAGTACTAGACATAAAAGGACCTATTCTTTCCAGCTGCGTTATGCTTTGCCTACTTCTCCCTACCAGCTGCTTCTGTCTTTCTCCACGCCCTCTCCTCAGGACTTCTGGATGGAACCTTGCTCACATCTAAGAGAGCTGTCACACTGCACTCAGCACTTTTGTCACTTCTTCCTAGATGCAGACATGAGTCCATGTACAGAAAAACTCTTAATCCTCTATCCTGTCTGGTCCCAATTTTTAGAGACGCTGGGCTCCTATGGACTTCAGCTGGAGCGGTGGCTGCTCAGCGCTTCTGAAAATTCAGGGCCACACAGCATATTAATGTCCAGTCCATGCCACTGGCAAACCTGTGTTCACAAATAATGGCCTTCCAGGGAGGGTACGTGAACTGGACAGTTGGCTAACACTGAAAATGATGACAAAAGCCAAACTGTTGCCATTTCAACTGGCCTGTCTCTCTCTCTGCTGCAATGGACAGTCCTGCAATATGTCATGCCTTGGTATAGTCCACTCTGTAGCACTGGCCTAAAAGCATGTGGAAATCTACTGCTGGAAATTACTGCATTGCTGAAATTGACTGGTTTTTGATAAATGCTCAGGAAACTACTGCAAATTTAAACTACCTGTGGACATTATTCTGTTACCTTTGAAGTCAGCAGGCAGGATCGGGCCCCATATAAGCATATATAATACTTGTTGAATAGTGTGTTCCTGATTAGTTTTAGCATTATTAAAAAAACCCACCTCACCTGGGCAAATATTTTCATGAGGATGCAGCTTGAATGCAGGATGGCAGATGCTGACTACACTGTATGCTAAAGAAACCTACCCTTATACTACATTCTAGATACATCTTCGCAAAGTTCTGGAAAAAAGTCACATCCACTAACGGGCGAAAACATTTTAAGAGCCAAACAGAGCTGTGGCCACACATCTCCTACTGACTTAAATAGAGAAAGATTGAAGAGTTCTATAAGTTACCATCCTTGCAAAGTTTTAAAAATAAATAATTTGCCAATGACATCTGTATTTGTTTGCTGAATTTGAGCCTGAGTGATTACACCTGTAAGTAGTAAAACATGTAATATGCACTCACCAGTGTGCTACAAGACCCTCTCTGTGCTGATCCACTGAGGATACGAGTTGCCACAACCCCCATCCCCCAAGACTTGGCTCTTCGGCTCCTGCTGTAGCACCTCAAGGCTTTTAGTTCTAGAGGTCCCCAGATCAGTCCCTGGAGTGTCAGGCAAGAGTGAGGCTGTCACACATGTGCTTACTTTTAAGCATGAGCTTAAGTGCTTTGCTGGAGAGGGATAGATGTAAGGGTGTATGCAAGTGCTTTGCTGAATTCGGGCCTCATTAAACCTAAACAGAGGAGAAAGAGACAAAGCAAAAGTAGCAACAGAGAAGAAGGGAAATAAGGACTGAAGAAGAGGAGAAATAAGGATTGAAGAAGAGGAGAAAGAACAGGTAATCCATTGCTTCTGACAAGTAGTCAGTGGTGTCATGAAATGAAGACAATAGTACACAACAATCTAGTATCCTCTTGACTCTGTACTGAGATTACCAAAATATTCATCTGGTGTTCTGTCATAGATTTCCTTTTACATCATTATTCATTGATGTCTTGAAGGACAGCCTGTAGGGCTCATTTAAGTCTTAGCAGTGTCTCTGGAGGATGGCCATGTCAGGGAAGTCTGTCCCACTACTTTAAAATTAGTTTGCTTTTGTACCATCAGTTTTGCGTAGCACTCTCCGTTTTCCACAAGGGGGAATGCTGCTTCAGAATCAGTGGTCCCTAAAACTACTTTTGTATGCATTTGTTACTCTCTTTTCGGAAAGGAATGTTTTCTCACTTCTTAAAGGACTAATCCTGTTCCCACATACTTCAACGGAACAATCACGTCCCAATTTCTGTAATGAAAGTTCCAATTTCCCCATGTTGATTTTAAAGAGAGCAATCCCTCATTCTGATTTTTGTTAATAGGCTGCAGTGTTATGCACCACAAAAATCACATTTTCTGAAGGAAGGAGGTAGAAGTCCATTCTCTCCTACTCTTTCTCTGCTTCATATTCTTGAGACACCTGTTTCCAGCATCAATGACTTTTTCATTGCAACTGTCAAAAACAAAACAAAAACCAGCTCACTGGAGGAAGAACACAGTTCAATAATTTCCTCAGCAGTACATTCAGCATTAATTTTGCATGATGTATTCATTCCAGGGTTTGAAGGCAGCCTTTAGCTTAAAGTCACTTGCGGCTAAAAATGTAAATCTTGGGATTAGGTAATTACTTTTGCCTTTCTTTTCTAAAAGCATGAAATAGACTGTAAATAATCCAATATTGAGAGTTAATCTAATCACAGAGGGTTCTTTGTTATCGAAAGAGGGTCCCAGTATCTATGCTTCACACTGAGATAATTCAAGCTACATTTCCGCTGCAGTTTCAAATAGATACAGTCATCTTCACTTCCTGTCCTAAATGGTTGTGCTTGTGCTGTTGTGCCCCTTGCAACCACGATGGCTGCATTTCAGTGACAGGTGAAGTGAGCCCTATATGTAAACCATAAAATACTTAGGGATCTTTAAAAGGGTTTAAAGGCAAACAAATATGAAGATACCGCCTTGCTTTTTGGGCCCTAAATTAAATTCTTAGGTTAACAACACAGAACCTATATGTAGAAATTAATGACTAAAGTGATATGTCAGATAAAATAGCCTCATCTCTTATTTTTACCACCTGTTACTTAAGTTTCCAAAATAAAACTACTGTTGCTTTGGCGTCAACAGAATTCTTTACTCCTTGTAAAGGCATATTACTTAAAACCTCTCTTTTGATGAGCAATATACAATTCAGAAGCAGAGGTATAACCCAATAGATTACAGCAAATCGTGATCAAGTTTTGAATTGACCCATCCAAAAGCCTGTTTAATTAATGATATACATTATTGTCTCTGCTTACCCAAGTTCACACCGCCTGCAAGCCTTTACGTGCTTTCATAACGATAAAATGCAATAAATGAATTAGTGTCCTGAGGGATTCTGGGCTGAAATGAAGGAAAGCCATGAAAGATAAATAAAGTCTCAACTAAGTTTATGATTTATTGATCCCCTTCTTTGCTCATCTTGCAGTGTGGGAGAGCTCATTTTTGTGTCTGGCAGATGGCCGTGTCACCTTTGCTAGTAGATATTACCATCCCATAAAGGTGTTTGGGACAATAAGTGTCGTTTCAATCTGATGCTGGCCTCAGCAGTTTAGTTTTATTATGCACACAAGATCTGCCAGTGGCAGAAATTGATGCACGTATCCAGGGACTTTGCTTGTCTGTCACCAGCATTTTACTCAATTTTCTCCCAAAGAAGTTTCTCTTTAAACCATCTTTAAATGGTTTAAATTACTCTCGACACATCATTTTTTGTCCATTGTTACAAAAAATATAATTTCCACAGTCCTTCAGGGGACAAAGAATCAATATTAACTATCTTTGTGTCCACTGTACCAATCTGAATTTAAGAAGTACTGTATAAACCACAGCAGACTGGAAACATTATTTGAAGGATGTCCTGGAAAGCTATTCCCAACCTCAGCAGAAAGCTTCAGTACTAACTATTCAACAGTGGGAATTTTTGGTATGATTTTCAAAAGCGCTCAGCACTGACTCAGCTATGTTCCCACTGAAGTCAGTGGGAATTTTATCACTCAATGGGAGCAGACTTATGCCAGTTCTGAATGATTTTGAAAATCTGATCCCTTGTATGAGGGCTGGCTTTAGGGCAAATTGAACATAAGAAAGCATGCAGCACCACACAGTTTTAAACCTCGCCCCAGCTAATAAGCATTGATATACGTTTCACTAGAAAAACAGATCAATCCATATTCTTTGCTGTATTCAGCCTCTAGGCTGCGCACAGCCTCAGGGGAGAATGACACATGGCCTGTCAGGAAGAGAGTTACCGTTCCCTGGTTCTGAAAGCAGTTTTCCATTCAACCAGGCAGTTTAGAGCAGTCTTGGGGCTGCTCTAAACTCTGCCAGATGGAAATGGGCCCCAAAGGAACATCCACCAACATAGCACATTCCAGCTATGCCTTCTCCAGGCCCTTATACCATATGATTTATGTAACTTTTCTTTTTAGAAAACCGGACATGCATGGACATGCATTCCAGTTTTAAACGTGATGTTTTCTTAGCAGTGTATGACTGACTAAACAAAATACAGAAGAGTGTAGGCAGGGCTTTGGAGGCTCATTACAAATTGCTTGCTTCCTCTATTTGTAGTGCCAATGCAATAAAAAGTGATTCTGAAGTACTCTGACATTTAAAGTGTTTCCATTCAATTGTATCATTCCAAACAGAACTCTCATGCCAGATGTTTTTGGATTGGTTGGGGGTTTTTATTATCCACTTCTTATAGTAGCTACCAACATGTTCAGTTTATGTCATAAAAAGAGTATTTATTAGGGTGTGGTCATTGCCTTTTCTGCAAACACAGAACTTTTGCCAAGGCATTGTCTTCTTCATAAGGCACCACACCACACACATCAATCTATTGTATATAAGCACTTGCAACCATTATTATCAGTCTTTCTCTAGCAACCACCCAGTAGAGGAATACACTAAAGAGACAACGAGGGACTCATTTGTGCAATCATCATCATTTTACAAAACTACGCTTGGGATTTGCACTCATCTCCCCCCGCCAACAAAACTCAAAGGCTAACGAAAGCCCATTGCTTTCTGTTGATACAAAATGGTTGTATTATTAGTATTGCAAAGATCAGTAGCTGACTTTAACACAGCCCTTTTTGTTCGGGTGAATCTCAAAATGCAAACTGGAACCTATGGGCCCAATTCCTTAGCTATGTTCTGCCTGTTTTACACTGCTAAGGGGATGCAAAACAGATGGATAGCCAATTTGGTCAGCAATCTGGGAACTCCCCAATGTAAGACGGTTTCAGAGTGGTAGCCGTGTTAGTCTGTATCAGCAAAAAGAACGAAGAGTACTTGTGGCACCTCAGAGACTAACAAATTTATTTGAGCATAAGCTTTCGTGGGCTAAAACCCACTTCATCGGATGCATGCAGTGGAAAATACAGTAGGAAGATATAGATATATATCACACACACACACACACAGAAAAAATGGGTGTTGCCATACACACTGTAACAAGAGTGATCAGTTAAGGTGAGCTATTATCAGCAGGAGAAAAAACCTTTTGTAGTGATAATCAGGATGGCCCATTTCCAACAGTTGACAAGAAGGTGTGAGTAACAGTAGGGGGGAAAATAGGCATGGGGAAATGGTTTTACTTTGTGTAATGACCCATCCACTCCCAGTCTTTATTCAAGCCTAATTTAATGGTGTCCAGTTTGCAAATTAATTCAAATTCAGCAGAGTAAAACCATTTCCCCATGTTGGCCCCAGACTCTAGGGACAACAGGTGATCTAAAGTCACTTTTGTTTCTACCTTGAGTCATAGCTCAGCCGGACCCACAAACTGGGGCCTCTGTTGTGCACATAAGGTTGCAAAGAAGCAACTGAAAGCAAAATTAGGCCCTTTAATTATTAAAATCTACATGTACCTACAATGATATAAACCCAAGTTCCTTAATGTGTAGGGAAAGTGTTTTCTAAAGAAGATGGGTTAGTTATCTTGTTCCTTTACCCTATAGTGGTTTGATGCTATATATTTGATAAGAGCTTCACCACGGAAGATAAAATCACTGAGGCTATAAAGCATTCAGCTTCAATCCTGTTATTCTTTGTGTCCTAACTTTTCCTTAAAAATCTCAAAGAACAGGAGGAAATTCAGCTTAGATGTTTTGTCTAGAAAAGGCCTATGCTTTAAAAAGTGTATCTGTTCTATTACTCAGAGGACTGGAGGTTTTAGACAGTCTTTGCCAGTTCAATGCATTTACTGAAATAGCATTGTCGTGTTTAAACAACTTGCCCTTTTACAAGCTGCATTTTAATTCCATTATGTGTATTTTTACAGACATGGTTATTTTAACCATTCATTTATTTTTTCAACCCAACTTAAAATACTTTCCGAACCTTTAGCATGTTCATGATAAGTAGTATGAGTCACTTGTTCAAAGAACATATCCCTGTTTTGGGGGGGGGCGCTAAGGAACAAAACGGCACAGGCAAAAATCCCAAATATTTTTGTCCTCATTAACTGTGTATGACTTCCCATAATCTACAATATGAAGGCATGAACTTACTTGCACTGATGATTTTTTCCACATAAATGTCCCCAGTTTACCATGTCCAGTTGCAAATGACATTGGCAAGTAGGGGATTAAATATTTCATGCCTACATACCTTGAAGGTCGTCACAGGAAGTATTTCACTTTCCCACTTCTTTTAGGGAGTCACCTTGGTTCATTTAGAACTGGTCCTGATGCTTTATCGTATTTTCCATCACATACACTTACCCCTAGAAGTTCCACTGGAAAGTTAATGCCTAAACAGCCCAGCACCACAAGGTATAACAACTATTCATTAGACATGTTAAAGCACTTTAGCACCTGCTCTGCTCAAGAGGGGTCAGGAGTAACAGGTTTCCTGACTAAATCCAAACTAAATGCTGGTACAGGAGGTGGAGTTGCACATCTGTTGCTTAGACATTCCTCTACTGTAGAAGATTTTTGTAGTCTCGCACAGCAGATATCACGCTAAGCCTAGATTGAGTGATTTGGTAATAATATCTAGTTAATTGAAAAGCCCTTTTTAAAAAAAAATCACATATGGTATTAAAAAAAAGGTTAACATCCATCACAAGAACCCAGGGCTGACTGACATTTCATATAGGAAGTTGATTCATGCTTGTGTTAAACCTGGGCAAGGTCCAGCTGAATCAGTCAGCTAAATTATTGCACTGCCAGTTTAATATTTTGCCATCTGCTAACTGAAAGCTCTGCTGCCTGCTGGGTCTCACATAGACTTTTATTTATTATATTACACATGGCAACATCTGCCACAGGATTCAGCTTGACTCAGCTTCCTAATTAAACAAACAAACACAACAACTTCAGTACACGACTAGGTCTAACTATTATTTATAAAATGTAGGGTAGATATTAAAAAAATATGTCAGCTACCCTTGGTGATCAAAAAGTCTACATGGAGTTTACCAGGAGGGTTACAACAACTTTGATTAAACTCCTCAAATATCCCATTTTGAAGTCACAAAACAGCAGCAAACGAACAGCTACAAGTATTTTTGCCTTTATTTTTAAGCTGTTTATTTTGTATTGATTATGGACAGAAAAGGCAAGTGTTTCAACGAGTTTTCAACTCTTTCCCCTTTAGAACACCCCTCCTGTCACGCACATACTACACCCCTATATATAATGTTCAAACGTTTTCTAAAGTGAGGGGGGGGGAGAACAGACTTCTTCTTGTACTGTAACTAGGACAGAAAAGTAGCACTTGATGGAAAGCGGCGCTTGATCAGAACAGTATTGCATGGTTCATCCAGCACACAAGAAGCCATAAATGCCTCATCTGAGAACATTCTTAATGTCTTGGTCTAAATAAAAGGGAAACCTCTGGCAAAAAATAGTATTAGCTACAATAATGCAGTGAGATGATGCCTTTTCAACTTGTTTTACAGAGGCAATCAAATAAATATTAGATGATCATGACTTGCAAGCGGCCACAACCTGGAACATTGATCAACAGCAGAAAGGGAAAAGGATGGCTAAAGTGGGTGATGATAGTAAAGAAGGCAAAACCTATTTGGGTTTTTTTAAATGTAGGTAAGTCATCTGCCATAAAACTACTTTAGAAGGATAACGGGGGGGAATCCTGGACCTAGTCAAGTCAGTGAGAGTTTCTCCATTTCCTTCAGTGAGGCCAGGATTTCACCCACTGTGTTATCATGTAAAGTAACAATGCCAACCAAATTAACATTTCTATGTCTCATAACATATACCACATCTATAGGACTTGATCCAACTCCCACTGAAATCAATGGGAGTCTTTGCATTGGCTTCAATGGCAGCTGGATTATATGTGTCTTATATTCAGACAGGCGAGAATCCACAAAAAGAAAATACTGTACAAGGAAGAAATACATTAGGAACAATCTGCTCAAGTCACTTTAAATTGAAGCTGAGCTGGCTGACTTAAAAGAAGATAGTTAATCTGCTATCGTTTTTCTTGATTCAAGTAAACACATGGCCTGATTTAAAAAAAAAAATGAAGTGACTAATTATTGGTAAGTCTTTGAGACTCTTCTTTTCAAAACCTGGCATTTGAGGAGACGAGCTTTAGCTTTAATATGAGATCACAATAAACAACGCCATCTCTTTAGGGCTAGCTAAGGAAGCGTAAGGTACTAGTAGTGGCCTGCAAAGGATAAAATCCTTCTAACAGCATAAAAGGAAGATCTCCTTCAGTGTCAGTGAGAGACCTGTGGTGAAATACTGGCCCCAGTACAGTCAATGGGAACGTTTTGCCATGGTCATCAATGGAGTCAGGATTCTACCACTGAGATTTTGGGGCCAACAGTGCTACAACTATTGCTCCATGTATGTACATGAAGAAGCTGGAACAACAATGAGGTCTCTATAGATGCAAGCCATTCATACGCTGCAATAGCTAGAATCCATAAATACCCATGAGAGACAATTCCTTCCCAGTGTCGGTCCTAGGGCAGTGCAGTTATCCACTGACTCTTCACTCAGGTACAGGGGCCAACTTGTAGACATTTAGATCCCTTCCATTTTTAAATAAATCAACCAATATAATACAGCACAGTAGGCACGATTATCCACTAGTCAAAAGGCCCCTGCTAGTGGACTACTTACAACTGGGTATGTTTATAGCCTCAAGCCTTGAGAAATGACAACTCCTCTGTATTAACATGTGCCTTTTAATTTAGCAGGGCAGGAGTCCTAATACCCTCAGGTTAATTAGACTCCCATCTTTGTAGATACAAAAATATAAGTTTCCTGTACAATTTATCACATCACAAATAAGTTAAGCCCATAGTAAGCCCCTCTTTTCTTCAGGAGCCAGAGCACCTATAAAAGTAATGCTTGTAAAATCCTTTGAGTTTCAAAGCCTGAAATGTTGGCAGCTTTACGGGTTCAGTTTAAGCGAGATACACTACAGGATGTTTGATCTAAACTGCTTTTAATTAATTTTGGAGTGTAACATTTGGATATGTTCAGGCTCAAAGAAATAATCAATCCTTTCCTATTTCATTGATGCTGCACAATGAATTATTTATGACTGAATCACAAGAAGCCAAAAATACCAAACAATATGAACTCTATTATCCTTCCTCTCTCGTTTAAATATTAAGTCTACCGTTGCTTATTTGAAAAGCTAGCATAAAAGGAGATGATAAGGGGGCAAGAGTAAAATCTAATTTGGTGCGGCACAAAAGGACAAATACATGTTATTTTACTCCTCTGCAAGATGCCATTGGGATCAAAAAGCTGTAGGTCCTTCTTCAAACCAACCATCACCAGCCCAACTTCCCACCGAGAATTTCTGGAATAACTAAATACCATCCTTGGGCACACTTAATAGGCAATACTTCCCCATTCAAAAGTTCAAGAATGAAGACTGTATTAGGGGAAAAGTAACACATCAACAATATACGTAAAGGAATGATCAGTAAAACACACTCCTCCATGGTAACTTTGGCAGTAGTCCTAACTCAGTCCCCGCCCTCACCAATGAGATCATCCAATAGGTAAATGTCTCTTTACCAGGTCACTTCCTCCTCCAGTAAATACCAACTCTCTAGTTTGGTGTTGATGGGTAGTGTAGATCTAGAGACACAAGTGCACTTAGGCTGGCCTGTCTCCAGTCCCGTGGGAAGTGCTGCCTGGTCCTGTCCTGTCCTGACCCAGTGTAGTTGGGTGAGCACCCGCTCTAGCCCTGAAGGGGTTGGAAAAGCCCTGCAGAGAGATGGGGCTGGGGAAGGGAGCAAAACCCCGGCTGATTGGGGGAAGTGGCTGCAAGTGGAGCCACACCCCAAACAGACTAACCGGGCCTTATAAGAAGGCCAGGGCAGCCAGAAGCTCAGCAGTCTCTCCTCTAGCTGTGGAGGGAGACAGGCCTGGCTGCTGGAAGGTTGAGAGGTACCTGGGAGTGAGGCAGGGCTGGGGAAAAGCCAGACTGGAGCAGGGGAGCTCCAGGCTGGTGACTCCCCAGGCTGTAGGGCCTGGTTCTAGGCCTATAGAGGTACTGAGGGTGGAAGAAGGCAGCAGGCCAAACCCAACCTTGCCAGTGATGAGTGGCATACACTGTAGTCTGCCCCAGGGAACGGGGGCTAGTTGGTGACTGGCAGTAGCCTTACACTGAGGCAAGGTGGGGGTAGGGGGTGGGGGTTCCCTTTGGTGGGGAAACCCTGAGGCTGAGGGGTTACTGCCAGAGGGGCAGCACCCCAGAAAAAGGGGCACCGGGGTCTGGGAGGACACAGGGCCAGTGGTAAGGTGGATCACTGGCCTGCAGAGGGTGCTCCTGGGTCGATGAGCTAATTCCCGGAAGAGACCAGCAGGAGGTGCCGCAGGGGTGAGTTCACACTCGCTTACACCCAGCAATAGTGATTCCAGTTTTATTTATTGGCTGGGTAGAAGGGGCCTCACTGGAGTTCACTTAGCTCTGCTAATGTCCTCTGTGGCTTCAGTGAAGGGCCCTTTTGGTATTGCACCTAGCTGAAGTGCTGCTGGTGCATTCTCTCTGTCATGGAGTCATCTGTGCATTGTCTCCAATCAAAGAGCCACCTCTGCAGTGACTCTTACAGCAAAGTCCTCAGCCTGAGTCATCTCTCCCCATGAAGTGCTCTGCGCTAAACATAGCAGGATCCTCAGGGTAGGAGAACCAAAAGCATACAGGACCCTTGAGCAGAGTCCCCACCACAAGGAGCTCTTTTCTCTCAGGCCACATCTGAACTGAAGTTGGGAACATGCTTCCCAGCTCTCCTCAAGCTACTATGCTAAAACTTGCAGCATAGTCAGGGTTGCACAAGCAGCAGCTTAGCCTAGCCGCCTGAGTGCAAATCCTCCCGAACCCCCTAGGTATGTTTTGGGGCAGGTGGCCTGAATCACCACCTGTACTACCTCTGGTTACCCTGCTATTTTTAGCATGCTAGGTTGAGCAGATGAGCGCATCTGTCTACCCAAGCTGGGAAGCATGCTCCCATCTCAGTGTAGATGTACCCTCGGTTCAGTTCTCTTACCCAGCCAATTCTGAGTTTGTGTACAGTTACGGTGGCTCCTAAAAAGAGTCATTGGAGGAATTCTAGGTAAATAACTTAGGTAAATGAAACTCTCTGTAGCTATGCTTCCCACTGTTCACTAATAGATGGAGGAGCCTGAAGTGTCTTCTCCTCTGGAACGTCTGCCCATTTGGAGTTTGGATAAATAGCTTATATTGATGAAGTGACCGTTCTTCCCCATATTCACCAACAGATAAGCATAGAAACCCCTTATCCTAGACCAGTGGTTTTCAACCTGGGAGTCCACAGACCCCTGGGAATCCACAGTCTATGTCTAAAAGGTCCACAAAAGGTGGTTGTTACCATAGAACAGAGGTTTTCAACCTGTGGTCTGCAGACCCTGGGGGGTTCACAGACTAAGTCTTAGCTTTCCAAAAGAGTCCGCACCTCCATTCAAAATTTTGTAGGGTTCCGCAAATGAAAAAAGGTTGAAAGCCACTGCCCTGGACTAGAGCTTCAGTCCACCTAGTTTACACAAGTAATGAAGACTGTATTTAGTGATCAGCCAGCTCTATAATTTCTTGTGTGTACAAACAGCAAATGAGGATTATCCTCTTGATAATTAAATTATAACAAATAAATATGTAGATCTGAAGCAGCTGACTTGAGTAATGTTCATGCTCTTGTGACAATCTCATGTGGGAAGCCATCTTAGAGGTCGGTGGAAAGCTGTCAAAAGCTACACACCTCACAACACAGAAGGTAGAAAAGGGAACTTTTTCCTTCCACTCCACCCCTTCTCCCCACCTATATAATGTCATTGCATTTTCCAGAATTTAAGTCTAAATATTTGTCATGTAGTATGTAGCCTTCTCTTAGGGTGATGTTCCGCATACTGCATTCCAAAATATTAAATCCAACCCTAATGAGCCCCTTTTCGTAAACTCCTTACCATACATTTTACACGCATATGCAGGAAATGTCAAATACTTGAGAGGACTTCAGGGGAGCTCTGACAATTTATACCAGCTGAGAATCTGCCCAGAGATCTTCTCAGAATATTTCCTTCTAAGTCTTGTCTCAGGTGCTATACAGTCCATGCCACCCAAACATGTAACTGTCCTGCAGAGGGAGCCCTAACCAGGAGGGAAAATTATCTTGAGTTCCACTGAGTTCTTGCCAATCAGACACGCTCTTCACTGCAAAGTATTACCACTGTTAGGTGACATGAGCTGTACAACAGTATCTGTCAAACTGACAGGTTTCCGCTTTTTTTAATAGTTGCTCTTTCAGTGCACATTCCCCGACTAGCCTCTTCAATCATTCAGTTTAGCTGATCTGAGTCCCAATCTTCATGTGAGAATCAAAGGATTTCACACTGACACAGCGAATCCCCCTTTACGCTATATAATTCCTTGTGCTCGAGTCAGTTCCCAAGTTGATCCAGAGCGTGTCCCAGATGTTTCCTAATGCTATTAAAATTCATTTCTGTTCAAGATCATTGCTAGGGAATGCCTTGTTGACAGATTAGCCTTTATTTGCGGAGACATATACCAAAAGGGACAAGCACAATTGACCCTAATTATCTCCTACACAAAGTGTTAGAGCTAAAGAGTAGGTTTAAGGCTGTACATTTCCCCTGATGTGGAGCCTGGCATTTCAACTTGTTCACTCACCAATACCAGTGGGTGTCTCTGTAGGAGCAGTAGCAATGGAGGAAGAGAATTAAAAACCAAGATGCTAAATTAAAATACATATAGTATCTAAAGGATGAGCTCTTACTATAACCAGAATTTAACAATTATCCTAATGGCATAGTCTTAATGTCTCAACTAGATTCCTAAGTGATTCTGGCCTCCGGATAATTTCAGTAGCCATCATGTCTGTCTATAGTCATCTCCTTTTCCTTGATTTGTCTTTCAAATCTTTCTGATGCTAAAATGCTTCTTTCAAAATCATTATCCAGTGCAGTGGTGAGAATACATTAGTGGCATCGTTATCACCCGATAACCAACAATCATATCTTAGCATGGGAATACTTGGTAGCAAACCAGCATTTCATATGGATGCTCCAGTTTATAGTGATACAATTCAGCATGAAATCTCATGAGGGCATGTAAATATTTATCATTATTGTTATCCATAAACCACGTCCAAATTTTCACTAAGGCTGCCAAATCCTTGTTAGTTCCAAACTCGGGTTATGCTTATCCTGTGCCACCCAACAATCTGGAATTGAACTCCGACAGGCCCTAATCCAAGTGGTTGTAGGCTTGTCAGCAAACTATAGAAAGAGTCTAATCAAGTTGATGTTTGATCAGATCTGCTCAGATGTGACTGCATCTCCTTATGGAAAAGTCCTATAGACTAACAGAAAATAATCTTTATTCCTGTGTAGCAGGGATAATATTTGCTATTATAATGTCTATAGGACGGTTAGTAAATCCTGGTGAAAGGATATCATTCTCGATTTAATTCTATAGGTGGTGTGAGTGATTTCTACAAAATCCTTTTAAATGTGTATAGAACTTTATTAAATCTATGTGGAACTCTGTTGGCTAGAACATTATTAAATTTAATTGGACTTTTTCATTAGAGGTAGTGATTGATCAAATAATCCCTCATTCAGTACTACCACTAATCCGGATTCCCTTTTAGTTCAAAACAGTAGGGTTTGCGTTGTATCCACACTTACAGCCAACAAATCCTAAATGGCTTATGGATTTGAGTATCACAGGGGTAGTAGCCGTGTTAGTCTGAATCTGTAAAAAGTAACAGAGGGTCCTGTGGCACCTTTAAGACTAACAGAAGTAAGTGATTTGAGAGAGTAAATGCACCCTCTTCCCATAGCATTCTAGATTTTAACCAGGAAATTTTTCCCTAGAGGTACTTCACCTGGGTTCCCCCCCGTCCCATGTAAAACACTGACCAGCCTTGACTCTATTTAGCTTGAGAAAGATGAAAGTGGAAAACCTAATACCACGATCATATTGAAAACAATATAAGGGCACTCTTTTATGAAGGTATACAGAATGTGGATCCTGTGAGATAAGTGAGACTTCATCCTAATTAAAGTACAAATTGGAAAGAAGACTGAAGATCTCTGAGAAATGGCCAATTCACTATTAATGGAGAAGCTAGATAAACATTGCATGATTTCCCTGGACCCTCTGAGACATAAACAATGCAATTAAATGGGAACATTTACTTGCACTCTTGATGGTATTACCTGAGGGATGGCAGATGCCAGATAGTTCAGTGTTTATTAGAGGCAAGTAGCAAGTTTGGCAACTGGAATTGGCTCATCCCCCTCTCTCATTTTTGTAATTTTATAACACCATATGGCCACTACAGATTTCTCCGGCTATCTTTTGGGTTACGTTCAGCTGTTTCATAGAACATTTAAAGTGAAGTTAAACATATTGAAGATATAATGATCAGTACTGAAGATACATTACCAGGGATTGTTAAAAAACCTTGCCAATACAGAAGTGTAGACTACTGTTT
This sequence comes from Chrysemys picta bellii, assembly GCF_011386835.1. Taxonomy (NCBI): domain Eukaryota; kingdom Metazoa; phylum Chordata; order Testudines; family Emydidae; genus Chrysemys; species Chrysemys picta. The sequence goes on along the minus strand of NC_088800.1, from coordinate 69,354,767 downwards.
CAGACATTTATAACTAACTAATATTTGTTAATCAGTTGCTTGGTACCTCTGCTTTTCAGACTCTGACCAAAAAGACAGGTCTCACAGTATAGCCAGAACCCCAGACTGCCTCGGGCAAAACTGCCAAGGGAACAGGCTCCAGAAACATGTGCCCCTCATAGATGACAGTCTTCCTCCCAACCCTATACCGGAAACAGCAGATCCACCAGACCTCAATCACTGTGATGAGACACAGGGAGAGGGGTGATTTGTCCCAAGTGATTTATGGCTTTATAGAGCATTATCAACATCTTTAGCTGGACCCAAAAGTGAACTATAGGCCAGAGCAGCGTATGGAGTACTGATGATATATATTCAACAGAGTTCACCTTATTCAAATCAAAAGCCATTGCATTTTGATAATGCTGTTTGTATAGCCTGCCCCACAACAGTGGAGGTACTGAAACATCATACGGAAAACACTCATGGTATTTTTAGTCTTGGAGTTCTTGGTTTATAGATTTTAAGGCCAGAGGGGCCTCACAATCATCTAGTTTGACCTTCTGCACAACACAGACCACAGAATTTCATCCAGGTCTCTCCAAACCAAACCTTTTGAAGTTCAGCCATCATTCATTTTAAGACAGATTGGACTCTGATTCCGTAACCCCAACAGCAATTCAGACCTCATAAGCTGCCATGGCTACTTCACCCTAATAGAGTAAGAGAGCCACTGTAGTTAGGTGGCAATGCTGTTGCTGGAACATTTCTATAACCCAGGTTTGACATTTAAGAGGTAGGGGGAACATTTTGGGCTTGGGCAGAAGTCCAGTCTCCTTCTAGCTAAATCATCTCTTCCTTTTTTGCAACTTTCCATATTGGTTTTATGGGACTGAATTTTCTTCTTTACTATACACCTCTACCCTGATATAACGCAGCCCAATATAATATGAATTCGGATATAACGCGGGAAAGCAGTGCTCCGGGGCGGGGGGGGGGCAGGCCTGTGCACTCCGGCGGATCAAAGCAAGTTCGATATAACGCGGTTTCACCTATAATGTGGTAAGATTTTTTTGGCTCCTGAGGACAGCGTTATATCAGGGTAGAGGTGTACTTGCAAAAATTTCCACAATCCACTTGTCTCCTCAAATCCCATCTCTCTTCCCCCAAACCCACCACCGACACACACACTTCTTCACCGTAAACCAAACAAGCAGGCTGGGATTACCAGGGCTCCACCTGTGTGGATTCTTAAACAAGTGACACCAGGGATTGTAAAACTCTTTCTAGTTCTAGTGAATCAAATTGGACAAAGTATTGTTTGAAAAAAGTTGGATCTAAATGGATCCTGGTTATACCCACCCTTCTAAGTTCTCCCTACTAAATGAGAACTACATACATGTAATGGAGTTCTGATACTTGTGGCCACAGTAGAGTCAGAAAACCTAAACAGTGATGCCAATGAGTTAGCAGGTAGCTCAGGGCTTGACTCTCTGAAGTTCCAAGTGCCTTCCAATTCTCACTGAATTCAGAGAGTTGAAGGCATTTAGCATTTCATATGACGAAGCCCTACGTTGGCCTGATTATCAGCAAAGTATTTATGCTACAAGCACATGGCATAATGGTTAGTGCAGTGTTGCAATTTATTCAGTAAATATCTTAATTATCTATTAATTTGTCTCTGAGATCTGTGGGAGGGTAAAGCATTCAGAGTTCATGCTCCTCCAAAGTGCCCAGCAAAATAACTCAAGCTGGTATTTACATTCTACTGTTCTTTCAGATTCGCGGACTTAAACATCAACAAGTTCAAGCCTGAACGCTGTGGCATGCCAATGAGGCTGGGCCTCATTAATTTTTAATCAACCTTTATCCACCCTAGTTTTTTAAATGAACTGTTACTAATGACTAGTCATATGTCAGTCTAATGAATGGGATGCAGACGTGCATTAAAATAACCAAATTAGCTTTTTTGGAATTTTGTTACATTTCTATGGCACTCAGCCCCAGGTAATTATAGTTCAGCACTACTTGCCCATATTAAAGTCTATTTATTTATTTGAAGTCTTTAGGCAGGGCATCCCAATTTAGCTCATGTCAGCTGTTTTAGAGGCACTTTTCTTATTAACAAAGAGATAAATACATACAGACTGTGTAAAATGGACGCTAGAACATCAATTAACCACACACAGGATATACAAGAATAGAAAAAAACCATGAAAAACAGAAAAATATGAGTGAACTCAATCTTTAAGCATACGATCATATTTCAGGGTTTCCTTGAATGAGGAAGGCTGAGCCTATGGCTCAAGGTAGTAAAGAGATCTAATTTCTGTGGATAATTTAGTGCTAAGAACCAAAGTGGCCCCATGACCTTTATTACAGATCATTAGATTATAACAAATAACTTGGGGGGGGGGGGGGAATTTAAAGACAGGTGATTCTGAGTGCCAAAACTGACACCCTAAAGGGGCCTGATTTTTAGAGACACCCAAAAATACTAGTCCCTTTTGAAAATATAGGGCATTATTAAAAAGTTAATGGACAGGATTTCAGAGCTTATTCTTCCATCACTATTTAAGCAAAATTCCTATGACCTCCAATCAGAATTCTGTGCATAGGACAAATATGTGGCAGTACACGGAGCTAGGCAGCCAAGTTAACTGTCCCAGATACCACAGGAAGACAGGACCAGCCACCAGTGAAGGTCAATCTTCCTTCAGTAATCTGTAGTAGTAATATGTTACCAGATCCCCGTACTATTGCTGGGACCCCACCGACCCTCCCTTCATACCAGGGTATTTAGAGCCAAGGATTCGGCCCCTTATCGTACTCAACGTTAGGTGCCTCAATCAGTCTACACCTGTTTTAGGCAATGATCTCCCCTAATCTTGCTTCCAGTTCTGGTTTGTCCAGCCTCCTACTGAATGACTGCAATGGACATTTGCCAAGCTGTGACAAGGTGAACCCTTTCCAACCTAATCTGTTTACCAAGTCTCTGGGTTGCTGAAAGGAAAGTAAAAAAAATCCATCTACTTTAGGCTAATCTGGCAGAGGGGGAAACATTCTGTCCAGCCCCAGAAAGATATATAGCAGGATTGCCCAGAACAAGTCCCACAAACCAGGCTATTCTAATCCCAAGGAGATGGTTGGGAAGAGAGATTGCTACTAGACCAAGAATGGTGACCAAGGAAGGGCAGACAGCCATTCGTCAGGGGTATGGGAGCCAGTTCACTCCCTCTGAAGCATCTGGCACTGGCCACTGTCAGAAGACAGGATACAGGACTAGATGGACCATTGGTCTGACCCCATATGGCCATTCTTGTGTTATGTTCTAATGGCCTTCTAGTGCACCCTTCAATCCAGCCAATCAGCAAGGGAGACTCCCTTGGCATGCAACCTCCATGCCCAAACCTACCAGGAGGCTGAGTGCCTATGAGGAGAGGGAAAAGGGGAGGTAAAAGCACTCCAGGATTTTCTTATCCCTTGTGGCCCCCACCTCTGAGGCTCCGGTGAGTGAGTGGGACAATTTGCATTTAATTCCAATTGTATTCCCCTTTGGGGATCAATTATGCCTTCAGGTGTATTGTGCACTGACATCCATAGGAGCCCCAGGCTCACATCCCCAGACAGAATTAAGGAAGATGCACAGTTCTGTAATCAGCCTCCTGTTGATAGATTACAGGAAAGGCAGAGAAAATGCTTAAGTAAGGAGGATACTTATTGGATTCTTTCAGGCAGGAGCCTTATTTAACAAAATGTAATACAGAACAATCTTATTTCAGGCCCCTAAAAGTCACTAAATGACTTCTAGGCTGACAGGCCTGGAGAATGAAATAATTTCTATAATATAACTACATTAAAGGGACTGTATTGGCAGCAGCAATGCAAGCTTCTCCATACCAGCCTGACCAAGGACCTAGAGGGACATCTCTACAGGCTGAGAAAATGGTCATGGACAGAGTAAGGTCAAAGGTCTGGACTAAGACTGCACATTAGTCTCTAATGTAGGTGTCCCATTCACTAGACTGACATATGGACTAGCCATTAGTAACAGTTTGTTTCAAAGGCTATGTGGATAAAGGTTCATTAAAAATGAATGAGGCCCAGCCTCACTGGTATGCCACAGCGTTCAGGCTTGAACTTGTTGATGTTTAAGTCTAAAAATCTGCAACAGTAGGATGTAAATACCATCTTGAGTTATTTTGCTGGACGCTTTGGAGGAAAATGAACTTTGAAAGTAGTGGTGGTTTTCATATTATATGCTCTTGTCAACTGGCAACTAGTTACCAAAGTGCTAGCTGATGGTAATCTGAATTAGATTCAAATTGCTGACCTCAAGGTAAAGGCATTGTATCTCATTCTGAGTCCATTTCCCAATCTTTCTCGAATTCTGGTACACTATAACAAAGTTAAAGTACATGGGAGAGATGGGCCAAGAAGGGAGAAATGTGTGGTATAGCCCCGGCCTACGACACTTAAGTGTGATAAATCTGTCACAAATTTCACAGCTTTACAAAGAAAGATTATTAGAATTACAATTACAGATTACAATTTGGAATCCATACCCTGTCATTGCAGATTATGGACCAAATCTTCAACTGGCATAAATCGGCACAGTTCCATTGACTTCAATTCAGCTACGTTAACGTACACCTACTGAGAATCTGGCTATATGTGTGTGGAACAAGTAAAACCAAAAGCTACTGTAGGCAATAGCCATTGCTGCTCATAGAATAGTTTCTAAATGATTGCCATTCTTTTTTGTAACACTAAAGAAGTCTGCGATAAATAACCTCAAGTGCCACAAAAAGATTCATGAACGGAAGAATGACTTACCAGGCATGACTAGAACTACCTGAAAAATGAGTAAAGCTCTCTATTGCCTCAGAGAATTTATTGTTTTCCTTTTTAGAGTTTTATTTTAACTTTCTCTCTTTTTTTTTTTTGGTCTTCAGCAAACTCTTTCTATCAATACTGCAGCCTAACTTAAAATGCCACATCATCAGTCTTCAGAGACTACTCCTCTCCTTTCCCCTCACTCCACACACAGAGGTAGGTAACCAGCAAATCTAGTAGTCTCCAGATGCAGACGGGTTAAGTGACTTGCTCAGAGTCCCACCGGTCAGAGTCAACTCCCAGTCCCAAGCCCATAACCACTGGACCAAATATCTTTTAATTGCTAACCACAGTTGAAAGTTTTGTTTATGAATTACTGATGAGAAAAACTACAGGCGGGCTTGCAGGAAAATAAACTGCATTTATAAATATTGCAGCAGCCACCATCAATTATATAGCAGGTCCCAATTTCTGAAGTCAAATTTTAAACCAGATATATTCATAGACACCATATAAATGCCAAACCTCTCAAAAATTTCAATGGGTTCTCTTTTCCTTGGACCCATTCAGCCACCATTGACAACCATGGGCAGATCCTCAACTGGTGTAAACCAGTGTGGCTCCACTGATTTAAATGGAGCTGTGCTGATTTACACTGCCTGAAGATTGGGACCTGGGCCTGCAATGTTGCAAAAGCAAGACAGAAACGATGTGCCAAATTATTAACCACAATATGACTCAAAGTGACTTTCAGGTTTAAAGGCGCATTCTTAAACTGACAGCGTAAAGCAGTAATACGTAAACCAATCTATAAAATCCTATATACATAAAACAAAGTTGGGAATGTGCAAAGGACCCTCTGTTGTAGGAAAGGTCTATTTCCTGTATTCCTGTCTCTGTGCTGTTTGTGAGCACAAAAGGTTAAAGGAGGGTTTGGCCAATGTAAGAAATCAATATTGATAAAGTATTTTCTGTTTCTCCTGAACCTCAAGCTGCATATAAATAGAGAGAGCAAATTAATCACTATAAGTATTGAGGAAAGGGAATAATAATGGCAATAATTTTGTTTTCTATTATTAGTTTCTTCTTAGAAAACAAAGTTTAAAGTTTAGCAGATATAGTTTGAGGGAGACAAATACAGACAAACTGAAAACTTGTGCTGCTGTTTTGCTCATTCCATTGCAGGCCAGAGTGAACACTGATCTGAATTATGTTGATTTAACCCAATAAAGAGTTAATTATTATTTGTATGACCTTAGAGCCTAGAAGCTCCAGCTGCGACTGAGGCCCATGGTGCTAGGCGCCGTACAAACAGATTGTGAGAGGCAGTCCCTGCCCCAAAGAGCTAAATAGAGAAATTAGACAAAGGGTGGAGAAAAGGCATTATCATCCCTGTTTTACAGAGGGGGAGCTGCAGTACAGAGAGATTTAGTGACTTGTCTAAGGTCACACAGGATATCTGTGGCAGAATCAGGAATTGAACTTAGATCTCATAAGTGCCCAGACCAGTACCTTAACTAAAACAAACCACTCTTCCCATCTTTTACAGGTCCTTCATTGCTGCTTATATGATATGGTAGTGATCTGATATATTAGACAAACAAATGAGGTGCTTCCTAGAACACGGCACCATATTAAAAATTATTCTGCAAAGACTTTAGCACACAATGTATGCATGGAAGACAGTCCTATTAACTATAATGACACCACTCACAGTGTGTCCAGTTAAGCATGTGTGTAAGTCTTTGCAGAACTGGGGCCCTTGGGTGTTATCCTGCATCCCTCACTCAGGTGAGGCACCTACTAATGGGACTTTTGACTGAGTGAAGACTGTAGGGTTGGGCTCAGTGTGGCCACAACTAATATTTCTTTCAGTTTAGATTAGAGCCAATACCTGGTTAAGGTGACCAGATAGCAAGTGTGAAAAATCAGGACACTTTTTTCAGGCAGAGGGTGGGGTATAGTTGCATATATAAGCCAAAGCCCCTAATATCAGGATGTCTGGTCACGGAGTTCAGATCTGGATTGGGAACAGATTTTTCTCAAAGTCTGGAGATGTCTGGCCCCATCCGAAGCCCATTGAAAGACTCCCGTTCATTTCAGGGGACTTTGGATCAGACTGTAGTGCAGTGTGAATACTACAAACATTAGGATAAAGGAACAATTTTCATCTCAAGAGCTATGGAATATCAGTGACTTTTTATGTTCACTTTCCTTATGCATTTGTGGTATGTTGCTAATGAATTTACTCTTCCCAGTAACCATTCCATGCTATTAATAATACTAAGTTCTGTGACAGTACTGAGAATTTATGGAAGTAATTCTAAATGCACCCAACTCATAGTATAGACCAATAACCAATTAGCCATCAGCTGAGGGGTATAAAAGAAGAGACAGGAAGGAAGTGAGAGGGAGAGACTTGGGCTAGCTGAGTCCAGTATGTTCTGAGATTTCAAGAAAGAGAGACCACTGTTCTCCCTCGGCCCTATGGGAAAGGGCAAGAAGCACTGTAAATACTTTGCTGCACAAAGTATTGGTGTTGGTGACAGGAATATAAATAAATTTGCCAGTTACTGGAGAGAGACTGAGAGGTTTCTGGGACATCAGAGGATGGGAATGGAGCAAGGGTAACAACCACATTTTTACACATAGCCTCTCTAAATTCCTAGAGAGACTTAAGTTTGTCTTGGTAAACTTTTGAGAACCTTTTGTAAAACTTTGGATTTATTTTGTAAAATGCGGAATGCAATAAAACATGTTAGATAAGGACTGGATTGTGCCATTTATTAGTTATAACCCTGAGAAGGGGGAGGTACAGAGATGCATCACTTCAGGAGAATTCATGGAAGGGTTGTTCCGCGGGGGACAAATGGAAAAAATATTTCAATTAATATTTTCAACAAACAAATTATAGCACATAGGAATTGGGCAGTATCCCTTTAAATAGTTTGAGAGTCCTGTAGTAAGCCTCTGTGTCTTCTGTTGCAGAAGCCATCAGGAACTAACAAAGCAGCAGTGACTATATGTAGCTATGCCTTGTATGTTTGTATGTTAATAAACATGATTCTTTGGAACCCAACTGTGTCCATGTGATTTCCTTCTTTTCTTAATGTTGTGTAAAGAGCAAAGATGATAAACCTATCTGCCTCTTATGGAATAATCCTATGTAATTTAATACAGATGAAATCAACAGGGTTCTATACTCTAAAAACGTACTGAATTTAATAAGTGAATAAGATCCAGTTCATAGTACTTTAAAGCAACCTACAGAATTGAATGGGGAATTCTGATTTTGTTACAGAATTCTATAGGTTGGTTCAAAAATTACATAGAATGAGAATTATTCCCCATCAAGTTCTGCTGGATTTTTCCACAGAGGCCATTACTATTTAGACTCATCTCTCCATTGTATGTCTAAGGGGTCTGTCCCTTTGGTATCTAAGCTCAAGGTTTTGGAAGCTGCATTAAAACAGTTAGGCTAATGGAGTTGTATGCAATAGAATACCATGCAGTACTTGGTTTACCCTGAGGATGTAGTATGCATCTTCCAGGCTAACAAAACAAGACTAGCTGGTATTCTTATTTATTGATGAGCTATGACTGCCATCTGTTCACAGGTCTCTTGAAGGTTTACCCAGCGGGGCTTCTGGCTCACCTTTCTTGATAGTATTAACTCCCCAAATGTAAACCATAAATTTGCTTAACAGGTTGCAGATGCCATATATGGATTCACTGACTCTTGCTCAAGTTACCAGGAACCCAGGCGGTACATTTTATTTCTGCAACAAACAACAATGAATTTTCATCATTTTGAAAGTCTGATAGCAACTGCTCCAGGCATGCAGGCAGGTGCATGTTTCGCAAGCAGACATCATAAAGCTCTGACAGCTTCTTCTCAGCTGCTGTCATCCTAGTCAGTAATTTCCAAAAAGGTATTAGAATATTCATAGCTGGTTCCGAACAGATTAGGCGTGGGCAGTAAATCATACGAGATTAACTTGGCAAAACATTTTTATCCTTTCATATGCAGCTGTTCAAATTTCTGAAGCAATGGAGATTGTTTCATTATAATCTAATATCTAGGTGCTGTACCTCTGCCACATATGAAGGCGGGAAGGACTGAAGGAAGACAGCCAACTGCATTGTTAGCTTTATCACGTAAACTAAACACAAACTCCTTTCAGTAGAACACATGTTATGAGGGCTTGATGCAACTTCCCCAGAGTCAGTGGGAGTCTTTCCATTCACCTCAGTGAGAGCAGGAGCAGATGACTTGAATGATGAGGAAGGAGCCAGTGAACCAGAGAGCTGGTTTGTGTGTGTGTGTGTGTGTGTGTGTGTGTAAACTGTGTTAATTTTTTTAATATGACAAAACACACAATACAAAACAGGATAAAGAAAAACCTACAGCACAATACCAGGAAACTTCTGATACAATGATACTCTACAGCAACAGAAACTGCCCCTCTATGCCCAACCAGGATTATTCACATACCTGTACTTGCAGGATCAGATGACAATACATTTTAGAGGTTCAACATTCTTGGTTGCAGGTTTTCTAATCTATGCTGTGGACATTTTAGGAGAATACCTGGCAAGGAATTTAGGCTCCAAACTTTAAAAAGAAACTTGGGGGCGGGGGGGATTTTTTTTTTTTATTTCTTTTTCTTAACTCAGTGAAAAAAGTTTTAAATTTTAAAAATATACCCTGGAATGATCTATCACTTCACATTGGATTGTGTTTATGCTGTGATATGACATACACAACACAGAAAATGATGTAATCTGATGCACTAAAGACAACATGAAGGCTATTTGAAAGTTCACCATTTCTTTAAGCTTCCCATTGCACCTGAATCAAAGTATGTTTTATTCTCAGGTAAAATATATAACAGACTAGATAGGACTGAGATTAGCAAGAACAAAACACACACAGTACCACCAAACCAACAAATTTACTACAGCTGCTCAGATAATGGTCTTTGATAAGGCTGCCAGCTATTGGATGGAATTTACAACACTGACTATATGTTGTAATACTGACAGAACATACTCCCGGTCACGCTGTTCAAATGTGAAATTCCTGTAGAAGCCAAAAATCCATCTACATGACAGTTTACAAGGGTAATTCCTGTTCTTCTCACACTTAATTATGTGAAAAGAATAGTAAAGGGACATTAAGGCAAGGCAAGGCCAGATTAAATGTTCTTCAGATAAGTATAATTCTAATAATCTGGAAGGAGGAACATTATATACTTGCTGATAACACAATTTCCTCACTCTTGTTACATGTAATATTTTCAGTATAGCCATCTAAAGTCTACCCCAAAAGTTTATTTTATTTTGTATCTGTCCTTTAGAGTAGTTTCATGTTAGAAAGCTTGTCACACGTATGCTAGATTAAATATAGAGAGGTGGACTATGATTTATTTCAAGATGCTCACTTGTACATTTCTTTACGGTAATTTCTATATGAGCAATTTGGGGCAGGGTCTCATTAATCCATATTTTCTGAACTGCCATGTACATTTATGGTATATCTAATATATGTTGGAGCCTGATCCAAAACCCACTACAGCCAAAGAGGGATCTTTCCGTTAACTTCAATGTGCTTTGGATCAGCCCCTAAATGCTTAACAGTAATAATGATCACCAAGAAATTTCCAAAACGAGAAAAAAAAATATATCACAGCCAAATCACAATCCTCTGTACTCTCCTCTTTCCACTTCCTGCCCTCTTGCATAAATAAATAAATAAAATGAAAAACTAAAAAATTTTGTTCTCAACAGAATCAAACTCTTTAGAGTAGCAGTTTAAATGCTCAGATGATTTGGAATTAGCTGGACTCTTGGAACTGAAGTACACATTCCAAATGCAAATGGCATTTTTGTTTCCACTGAAATGGAATAGTCTCTGTTTAAAAGTATGTGCTGCTCTGCAAGGTGACTCAGAATAGTGGGATTGTGGGGACTCATGGTTTATTGCGTTGCAATGATTTTCAAAATAAATATGCTCAGTTTACAAGGGGGGAAAAAGTTTGTTTCTAACTGCCAACCAGAAAGCCCCACTAGGATTTGAAAGGCAAAGTGAATTCTTTCCAGCTTAAACTGCAGTATCAGGTTTACAGGCCAATTTACACCTCAGTTACACCTGCACAACCCCACAGTCTCCACACTGTGTCCTCAGTGTCACCTGTGGAACCATTTGCCATTTTCACCATTGAATACATGGTCCTGGAATTACCATTTCAATTTAGACGGAACAGCTCTCTGGCCACTCTAGGAGCCGGACCCAAAACAAGAATCTGATCCAAAAGCTACCAAAGTCAATGAGAGTCTTCCCATTGACGTCATTGCTTCTGGGTCAGGCCCTAGGCACCTTTGGCATAACATAAAACACATTCCAACTAAACTGCAGCAATTCCATGCCAAGTGACTCCCCAAGCCGGCACTTTAACAGTTAACAGATCCTCCCCAGTACAACAATTAACTACCCTCACAACTCTCCCTTGCCCAACTTTCAAACACTTAGCGAGAGGAGATGAACATTGTAGTTATCTTTGGGTCAGTGGGACTCCTGGCATACATGAAGGTTTGTGGAATTGGGTCCTTAATAAGTGGCTTTCCTTATCAGTGCCATTTCAATAAGATTGAATGAATAAATGAGTTGTATGTTCAATCTTTTTTAGCGTGGCTATTCAATTTATTCATGAAAAAGGAAGTGCTTCCACTCGTTTCCACGACAACAACCCTAGGAATTCTGTCTTCATATAAATGAGTTATTGCTTTTTGTGCTTCCATAATCCAGGCAGTGAAGAAATTAACATCATATGGTCCCAGAGAAGACATCCCAATCTTCCTGTCGTCACGACACCCCTACAGACACTAAATTTGTAGACATCATTGCTAGAAGTATAAATGAGTTGAAATGAGAGCCTTAGTCTGAAGAATATTAAGTTAGAGATGCCTAATTTCAGAACAATTTCAGTTGAAGGAGCTTCTTTTGCTGCCTGTGTTTGTGTGTAGGCTAAGAGAAAATAAACTGGGTTATACTTACGGTATGCCTTCCTCTCTAGTACGGTATCTAGAAATGAGCTTGTACAAATTTTTCCATCACTCATGATTCTTGCTCAGCTTCACTAGTCCCATTTACAGTTTCTTAGCTTAAGTACCAACAGTGTGTGTTCAGCGCAGTACAAAACAGACAGTTCCTGCTCCCGAGAGATTACAATCTAAACAAGACAAACACCATGAAGCAAAGAGAAGGGAATTATTAGGATATCATCATCATTGCGGACTCACTTCTTGGGGTGATTATGGAAGCGTGAGTCTTGGAATTAAGTGAGCATGGGGACTTGCTGTGTCAGAAAAGGGATGGTATTCCACGAATAGTATTCTTTTTGCGGATACAGACTAACACGGCTGCTACTCTGAAACCTGTCATTATGCAAGGCACTGCATTTAGCCGTATGGAGTGGTAAATTTGTTAGTCTCTAAGGTGCCACAAGTACTCCTGTTCTTTTTGCGGATACAGACTAACACGGCTGCTACTCTGAAACCATGAATAGATAGTGGCTCGATTGTCCTACTCTATTATTTATTCTGTTTGTAAATACTTAGGAGGTGCTCACTGAGCATGGATAAGTACTGAGAGAGAACAATTTATTGTAGAATGGGAACAGTGAAAATGCTCTGTCTCCTGGATTCCAGAAATAGGGTAATTTTCCCTCCACCCCCATGATGTTCTCAACAACATGTGAAGAGTCTGCCATGTGGATTCTGATCTCTGAAGAAATCAGATAGTAAGTGTCATACAACTCAGTTGGAGCTACTATAAGGTGGGCACATAACTGGTTTGAAAACCGTTCCGACAGAGTAGTTATCAGTGGTTCACTATCAAGCTGGAAGGGCATATCAAGTAGGTTCCTGCAGGGATTAGTTCTGGGTCTGGTTCTGTTCAATATTTTCATCAGTGACTTAGATAATGACATACAGAGTACACTTATAAAGTTTGCGGACGATTCCAAGCTGGGAGGGGTTGAAGGTGCTTTGGAGGATAGGATTAAAATTCAAAATGATCTGGACAAACTGGAGAATTGGTCTGAAGTAAACAGGATGCAATTCAATAAGGCCAAATTCACTGAGGAAAAAACAATCAGTTGCACACAGACAAAACGGGAAATGACTGCCTAGGAAGGAGTACTGCAGAAAAGGATCTGGGGGTTATAGTAGATCACTGTTGCAAAAAAAGCAAACATTCTGGGATGTATTAGCAGGAGTGGTGTGAGTGAGTGAAGACCAATACAAAGAATTAATTTAGCTTCGCCACAACAGCCTTGTCTTCCCTGAGTGCTCTTTTAGCACCTCAACTGTTCAGTGGCCCCACTGATTTTTTGGCAGCTTCCTGCTTCTGATGTACTTAAAAATATTTTGCTGTTAGTTTTTGTATCTTTTGCTAGTTGTTCTTAAAGTTCTTTCTTGGCCTGCCTAATTATACTTTTACACTTGACTTCCCAGAGTTTGTGCTCCTTTCTATTTTTCTCAGTAGGATTTGACTTCCAAAGGATGCCTTTTTGCCCTTAACCACCTCTTTTAGTCTGTTTTTTAGCCATCGTGGCTTTGGAGGGGCGGGGGGCTTCTTATCCCCCACCCAAAAAACAGCATTTAGTTTGAGCCTCTCTTATGGTGTTTTTAAAGAGTTTCTATGTAGCTTGCACATTTCATCCTTGTGGCTGTTCCTTTTAATTTCCATTTAACTAGCATCCTCACTTTGTGTATTTCCCCTTCTGGAAGTTAAACACTGCTGCTGTGGGTTTCTCTGGTATTTTCTTCCCTAGAAGATGTTAAATTTAATTACATTATGGTTGCTGTTCATAGATTCATAGATTCTAGGACTAGAAGGGACCTCAAGAGGTCATCGAGTCCAGTCCCCTGCCCGCATGGCAGGACCAAATACTGTCTAGACCATCCCTGATAGACATTTATCTAACCTACTCTTAAATATCTCCATAGAAGGAGATTCCACAACCTCCCTAGGCAATTTATTCCAGTGTTTAACCACCCTGACAGTTAGGAACTTTTTCCTAATGTCCAACCTAGACCTCCCTTGCTGCAGTTTAAACCCATTGCTTCTTGTTCTATCCTTAGAGGCTAAGGTGAACAAGTTTTCTCCCTCCTCCTTATGACACCCTTTTAGATACCTGAAAACTGCTATCATGTCCCCTCTCAGTCTTCTCTTTTCCAAACTAAACAAACCCAATTCCTTCAGCCTTCCTTCATAGGTCATGTTCTCAATACCTTTAGTCATTCTTGTTGCTCTTCTCTGGACCCTTTCCAATTTCTCCGCATCTTTCTTGAAATGCGGTGCCCAGAACTGGACACAATACTCCAGCTGAGGCCTAACCAGAGCAGAGTAGAGTGGAAGAATGACTTCTCGTGTCTTGCTCACAACACTCCTGTTAATACATCCCAGAATAATGTTTGCTTTTTTTGCAACAGCATCACACTGTTGACTCATATTTAGCTTGTGGTCCACTATAACCCCTAGATCCCTTTCTGCTGTACTCCTTCCTAGACAGTCTCTTCCCATTCTGTATGTGTGAAACTGATTTTTTCTTCCTAAGTGGAGCACTTTGCATTTGTCTTTGTTAAACTTCATCCTGTTTAACTCAGACCATTTCTCCAATTTGTCCAGATCATTTTGAATTATGACCCTGTCCTCCAAAGCAGTTGCAATCCCTCCCAGTTTGGTATCATCCGCAAACTTAATAAGCGTACTTTCTATGCCAATATCTAAGTCGTTAATGAAGATATTGAACAGACCCGGTCCCAAAACAGACCCCTGCAGAACCCCACTCGTTATGCCTTTCCAGCAGAATTGGGAACCATTAATAACAACTCTCGGAGTATGGTTATCCAGCCAGTTATGCACCCACCTTATAGTAGCCCCATCTAAATTGTATTTGCCTAGTTTATCGGTAAGAGTATCATGCGAGACCGTATCAAATGCCTTACTAAAGTCTAGATATACCACATCCACAACTTCTCCCTTATCCACAAGACTCGTTATCCTATCGAAGAAAGCTATCAGATTGGTTTGACATGATTTGTTCTTTACAAATCCATGCTGGCTGTTCCCTATCACCTTACCACCTTCCAAGTGATTGCAGATGATTTCCTTAATGACTTGCTCCATTATCTTCCCTGGCACAGAAGTTAAACTAACTGGTCTGTAGTTTCCTGGGTTGTTTTTATTTCCCTTTTTATAGATGGGCACTATATTTGCCCTTTTCCAGTCTTCTGGAATCTCTCCCGTCTCCCATGATTTTCCAAAGATAATAGCTAGAGGCTCAGATACCTCCTCTATTAGCTCCTTGAGTATTCTAGGATGCATTTCATCAGGCCCTGGTGACTTGCAGGCATCTAACTTTTCTAAGTGATTTTTAACTTGTTCTTTTTTTATTTTATCTGCTAAACCTACCCCCTTCCCATTAGCATTCACTATGTTAGGCATTCCTTCAGACTTCTCGGTGAAGACCGAAACAAAGAAGTCATTAAGCATCTCTGCCATTTCCAAGTTTCCTGTTACTGTTTCTCCCTCTTCACTGAGCAGTGGGCCTACCCTGTCTTTGGTCTTCCTCTTGCTTCTAATGTATTGATAAAAAGTCTTCTTGTTTCCCTTAATTCCCATAGCTAGTTTGAGCTCATTTTGTGCCTTTGCCTTTCTAATCTTGCCCCTGCATTCCTGTGTTGTTTGCCTATATTCATCCTTTGTAATCTGTCCTAGTTTCCATTTTTTATATGACTCCTTTTTATTTTTTAGATCATGCAAGATCTCGTGGTTAAGCCAAGGTGGTCTTTTGCCACATTTTCTATCTTTCCTAACCAGCGGAATAGCTTGCTTTTGGGCCCTTAATAGTGTCCCTTTGAAAAACTGCCAACTCTCCTCAGTTGTTTTTCCCCCTCAGTTTGTTACTAAGTGGTTCAGCTATATCCACCTCTGAGATCAGATCCTGTGCTCCACTTAGGACTAAATCAAGACTTGCTTCTCCCCTTGTGGGCTCCAGGACTAGCTTCTCCAAGAAGCAGTCATTAATGGTGTCTAGAAATTTTCTCTCTTCATCCCATCCTGAGGTAACGTGTACCCAGGCAATATGGGTATAGTTGAAATCCCCCATGGGTTTTCTGTTTTTGTAGCCTCTCTAATCTCCAAGAGCATTTCACAATCACTGTCACCATCCTGGTAAACTGGTTGGTAGTATAGTCCTACTGCAATACTTCTATTATTCAAGCGTGGAATTTCTATCTGTAGAGAGTCTATGGTACAGTTAGGGCCGGCTCCAGGCACCAGCCGACCAAGCACGTGCTTGGGGCAGCACCTTGGGGTGGGGTGGCGCTCAGGTTTTTATTTAATTTATTTATTTATTTGGTTAGTCAGGGCAGCGCTGGAGGGTTTTTTTTTTGTTTCGGCGTCGTGGCGCTCGGGCACCGCGGCGCTCGGAGAGGGTGCGGGGACTTGGCGTGGCGCTGGGGGGCCGGGTGCTTGGGGCGGCGCAGCACTCGGAGGGGGGCGTGGTCTTGGCACGGAGCTCAGAGGGGGGGTGAGGACTTCGGGCGGCGCAGCGCTCGGAGGGGGCAGGGGCTTCGGGCGGCGTGGCGCTTGGAGGGGGCGGGGGCTTCTGCAGTGCTGTGGGGGGGGTTCAGCAGGGCGGCGCTCTCCTTTTTTGCCTGGGGCAGCAAAAAAGTTAGAGCCGGCCCTGGGTACAGTTCGACTAAAATGTCTACTATATTTGACTCTATGCTTTCTTTCACATATAGTGCCACTCCGCCACCAGGACAACCTACTGTTTTATTCCTATATACCATGTACCCTGGTATTACCATGTCTCATGGATTATCATTGTTCCCCCAAGTATCTGTGATGCCTATTATATCAATGTCCTCATAGAATACCAGGCACTCAACTTCACCCATCTTAGTATTTAGACTTCTAGCATTTGTATACAAGCATTTATAAATTTGTCAATATTTAGTTGTCTGTCTTCATGTGATTCAAATGAAAAAAGTCCCATTCAGTTGCCTGTTTCTCTTCAGTTCCTACCTGTACTTTATCACCTTCTATCCTATCCTCTTTACTAGGATATAGAGTATCCCTTCTAATAAATACTCGAAGGGGTGTGTCTGTTTAAATCATGTGCTCCTCTGCACCTGTCAGCTTTCCCCCAGTTCTTAGTTTAAAAATTCCTTTATGATCTTCTTAATTTTACACATCAGCAATCTGGTTCTATTTTGGTTGAGGTCAGGGGTTGGCAACCTTCGGCATGCAGCCCATCAGGCTAATCCGCTGGCGGGCCACAAGAGATTTTGCTTTCATTGACTGTCCGCAGACATGGTCCCTCACAGCTCTCAGTGACCACGGTTTGCCGTTCCTGGCCACTGGGAACTACGGGAAGCAGCAGCCAGCACATCCCTGCAGTCCGCTGCTTCCCATAGCTCCCATTGGCCAGGAATGTCAAACCGCGGCCACTGAGAGCTGCAGGGGGCCGTGCCTGCAGACAGTCAACGTAAACAAAATGTCTCACGGCCCACCAGCAGATTGCCCTGATGGGCTGCGTGCCGAAGGTTGCAGACTCCTGGTTTAGGTAGAGCCCATCCTTTCTGTATAGGCTCTTCCTTTCCCAAAACATTCCCCAGTTCCTAGGGAATCTAAATAGTGTTGGGAGGAGGGATTGGCTCATCCATGCATTGAGATCTTGCACCTTTGCCTGTCTAACAGGCCCTGCACATAGAACTGGAAGCATTCCAGAGAATGCTACCATGGAGATCCTGGACTTTAATCTCTTACCTAGCAGCCTAAATTTGGCCTCCAGGACTTCTCTCCACCTATCTTTCCCGATGTCAATGGTACCTATATGTAGCATGACCACCAGCTCCTCCCCAGCGCTGCACATAAGTCTATCTAGATGTCTTTAGAAGTCCACAACATTTGTGGCCAGTAAGCAATTCAACATGCGGTTCTCCCAGCCATCACCAACCCAATTATCTATATTAGTAATAACTGAATACCTCATTGCTATTACCTGCCTCTTCCTCATAACTGGGGCCCTCTCCCCTGACGGGGTATCCTCAGTGTGAGAAGATACCATGACATCATCTGGCAGGAGGGTCCCAACTATGGAATTGTTTCCCTCTACTCCAGCTTGATGCTCTCGTTCCAGGGACTTTTATCCTCCTCAACAGCCCCGAGGCAGTTAGATTGCAGATGGGATGGCTCTACTGTGCCCTGAAAAGTCTCTCCTGTTTATCTCTCTGTCTCCTCTAGCTCCTCCAGTTCAACCTTTCTGGTTTCAAGGGCCAATACTCATTCTCTGAGGGTCATGAGTTGCTTGCACTGAATGCGCACATATGCTGCATGCAATGCAATACACTGGATAGCCACCCCTGCTGTTGACTTCTGCTGGATTATTTTTACTCTTGGAGGATTTGTTTGTTTGTTTTGGGGGAAGGGACGTGTTTAGAGTATCTGCCTCTCACACTGGCTCTCTAAACTCCCTCACAAAACTCCCCTGTTCACTGGCTCCTCTGGTCACTTAGGAGTGGGCTTTTTAAATCCCTGTTCTCCTGGGGAGGAGTGTTCACAAACCAGAGGCTGTATCAGGCAGTGCTGAGAAAAGCGTGGCGGGAGATCATGCAAAGGAAGCTAGAGACATTGTTATTAGTATTACAGTAGCTCCTAGAAATTCCAGTCAAGGATCAGGACATCTTTGTGCCAGGTGCTATACAGACAACCAAGGAAGATAATCCTTATCCCAGACAGTTTATAGGTCCAGGGGTGAAATCCTGACCCACTGAAGTCAATGAAAGCTTTGCCATTGAATTCATTGGGACCAGGATTTCACCCTAGGCATCTGCCACATAAGGCATGATTCACTATTGGCCTGCAGTTTGTGTAGTCATATGGGGATCAATACAACAAATCGCTTTAATCATGTGATTAATCTTCTTGACTTCAAAGCTAGGCACATGCTACAGTGCTTTGTTGGATCAAGGTTAAAGCAGTCGCCTGCAGAATTGATCCCCTGCTGAATTGACTCCTTCAGCCAGCCAGGGGGGTAGCATCCCAGTGCGCTGACTGGTGCATTGTTATGGGCATACATATGTTAGTGTATCTGTAGCTCCTATGGGGCACTAGTACTATGCTTTGTGGACAAGAAACCTGGCCAAGTGCCTTCGCTACCAAAGCGAGCCTGTGGTCTTTCTTATGAACAACATCGAGGTCTGCTAAATTAGCTCATTACAGAAGCAGCTTTTCCTCTCCTGGAATTGACACCTCCTCATCTATTATCGGGAGTGGACTGCATCCACCCTGATTGAATTGGCCCTGTCAACACTGGTTCTCCACTTGCGAAGTAACTCCCTGCTCGCCATGTGTCAGTATATAATGCCTGCATCTGTAACTTTCACTCTATGCATCTGAAGAAGTGAGGTTTTTACCCACAAAAGCTTATGCCCAAATAAATCTGTTAGTCTTTAAGGTGCCACCAGACTCCTTGTTGTTTTTGTAGATACAGACTAACACGGCTACCCCCTGATAAATTACCATGCTGCACTCTCTACTACTGCAGCTGACATCAGTGCTCCAAGAACGGGAACACTGCAGCAGCAACAACGTTCCTCAGCACTTAACAATAGGCTGAGGTAAGAAACCATCAACTGGATTAATCCCAGATTTCTAGATAGTTTCAGGAGATTTCATATTGATAGTCAAAGTCAAAAAGCAATTGACCCAGGCCCAGATCTCCTCCCTCAGGGAAAAATGCAAGGAAGATTGCAGAGAGGAAATTTCCCTGAGACTCCCCTTGTGGCAACTTACCTGATCATGCCACAGGAGACTAGGAGGATGGTAGAGGATTTGGTGCCCACAGAATATGCAACAGGGCCTGTCCGTAAATACAGCAGATCCTGGGGGGCTCTTGGGCAATCCACGCAGAGTCTGGCACCTCCTTGCTAGTGCTTGCCTCTAGCA
Source organism: Chrysemys picta bellii (assembly GCF_011386835.1). NCBI lineage: Eukaryota > Metazoa > Chordata > Testudines > Emydidae > Chrysemys > Chrysemys picta. Next base: position 69,334,927 of record NC_088800.1, on the reverse strand, counting down.
TCTCTTTACTGCAGCACCCTGGAAACACTGGAATATTTAAAATCATTGTAGAAGATTGATTCAATCGTTAACATTTCTGAGAACATTTTAATCCATCTGGTTAGTAAAATTTTGGGCCTAAACTAACAGCTTTTCTATGGACCAGTGATGGGACACTAGATGCGGGGAGCTCTGAGTTACTACAGAGCATTCTTTCCCAGGTGTCTGGCTGGTGGATCTTGCCCACATGCTCAGAGTCTAACTGGTTGCCATATTTGGGGTCAGGAAGGAATTTTCCCCTAGTGCAGATTTTTTTTCTACCTTCCTTTGTAGCATGGGATATGGGTCACTTGCAGGTTTAAACTAGTATGGATGAGGGATTCTCTGTACATTGAAGTCTCTAAATCTATAAAAGAATATTTAAATCATGATTTGAGGACTTTAGTAACTCAGCCAGAGGTTATGGGTCTATTACAGGAGTGCGTGGGTGAGATTGTGTGGCGTGCAAGGTGCAGGAGGTCAGATTAGAGGATCATGATGGCCCCTTCTGACCTTAAAGTCTATGAGACTGGGCTATAAAACACTAGCCTTTGACATATTCAGTAATCTCCACCTCTTGGAGTTTGTTTTAAATGAGAAGAAAAATTCCTACATTATTGGGGGGGTGGGAGACTAATCTCAGAAGCTCTATATTCCAACCTATCAACTTCCAAACTATATTTCACAGATGGATGCTCTTAAAGGATAATAAAGCCACCAGAGTATGATAGCCACGGTTGAGCTCTCTGTAGGAAAATTTTGATCCACAACCAGGGAAATCAACTCAAGAAGCAGGAAGGGCCTTACAAAAAACAAACAAACAAAAAAACACCCCACCCCTAAAACCTTAAGAGCCAGGCTTTGTGCCTGTGTGTGTGTGTGTGTGTGTGTGTGTTTGGCTTTAAAATACATTAAACTCTTCCACTAAAGTATCTTAAAACTTCAACTGTGGAGAAAATTAAGTGTTAATGCTTCTCTCATTTCAAGACTCTACAATAGGAATTATGTCATACCAGGCCTAAAAGAAAATCAGCATTCTACAGATAAGAGTACCCATATTTGCAATCCTTGTGATTTTTCTTCTTCCCCTTGATAGGGAGAACTTCCTGCATACAAACATTCCAACCCTCTCATGATCTAAAGGACATCATGTCCCATAACCTGTCAGCTGAAAAGTGCAGCAATTTACTACAGGAATGTCTCCAAATTCAGTACCATTCCATCCCCTGCAAGCCTTCTGTGTTATATATGACTTGAATATACATGAACAAATTTGTGGGGAATTTTTAAAATTGAGAAGGGCTCAAGTCACAAAACTTTGGTCTTGAGTCAAAATAGTCCAAAGGTCAAGATGTCCAGATCTAAAATTTGGGGCTCATCTCTGATTTAAAACACAGTAAAATCAGGGACTAGATGTTTTGGGCAACTAGAGATGGAATAGCGCTCTTCTCCCTTCAGTCACCACTTCTAATCCAGCCCACTTTCATTTGGGACCTCATCCAAAGCCCACTGAAATCAATGGGAAGACTCTCATTGACGTCAATGGGCATTGGATGAGGTCCCTAGTATGTGAAAGTTGTTACCATCTGGAGGCTGTGTAGAGACCTACATGCAATGAGTTACTTCAGGAATACACAAACAAAATTTTAAAAGACCATTTTTTGCCATCACAGCAGACACGCCAAAGACTGAGCAAATGTAGAGGGCTCTGTTTTGTTGTGTGGATATTTGCACCAGTGCAAAGTGGCTGTAAAACATGATCTGCTCAGAATGGCAGCAGTTTTCATCCACACAAGCTGTAGAACAGATAGTAAGGCCCAGAGACTCCAACCCTCTCAGGTGGATTCTCGCCCTGTCTTGCTGAGGCACATTGGCGGGTCGGTGTGGGCAACTGTCATTGAGCCTGCTGCTGTGCCAGTTCTGTCAAAGAGGACAGTAGTCTCCAGGACTCGCAATCTGCCACACTCTCACTGGCAGCAGAGTCACATCAAGATAAATATTGGGGATTGGGGAGTGGGGGCGGGGTCACCCATGTACAAAAGAAAAACTTTGTATTTTAAAGTGGGAAAAACAAACAATTCTCATCTGTGCTGAAGACTCCTACTGTGTGTTGTGTGCGCAGAACAGGTGCAGAACATGCAACAGAGCTCCATAATGCAGATCAGAGAAGAGAAATTCACCCTTTGTTCTTAATGCATTTGATCTGAAAGTGTCAATTCGACATCTGAGGGTTTTAATTCCAAGGGCATCCCAACAAAAGAAGAGGCCAAATTTGGCTCTGTTTTACACTGGAGTGAATGCAGATCAACTCCACTGAAGACAAGGAAGTTACTCTGGATTTGCAGTGGTTAAACCAAGAGCAGAATCTGGCCTCTAAGTTTCAGGGAATGTATCCTTAAGTTTAACATAACTGATTTATTTCAAGGAGATTTATGACTCAGACTAGTCACTCTCCCTGCTTATTGGCTGATATGTACTTAAACATAGTCTCCAATACAATGATGGTGCATATTAGTCAGTTCCATCTGTTATATGCAAAAGTCCCATATATTTCAGTGCATTGCGATCATGTAGAAAATATAGGATTTCCTTACCAGAGTATAAAAGATCAGTTTGCAATTACAAACTTTCAGTATTGCCGGCCACAGCATTATTTGTTTAAAAACACAGTTATAATGTAAGAGTAAGGTCTTGAGTTAATTTATTGTTCCAAATCTGTCTTCCTAATTAAACATTAAATTGTGAGCACATCTTAGAACACCACTTGAGTAAGCTAAGAGCACAGCAGATTATACTGTAGTTAATCTTTAAAACCACTGTAAAACAACCAGAAATTGTCAGTTTTGCATAAAAAGTACATAATTACTCTTCCCTGTCTAGACTGAATCATAAGGGGAAAAATGAGGTTCAAAGAAAAAATCTGGAGCATTTATATAATTGGACCATCAGATGCAACATGTAGTTCATTGCAGACAAACATACAATAATTAGTAATCAGAGGCAAGATTCAAGCTAGTGGATATTTGCTAAATAAAACAAGGCAGCATTCAGCATACTGAAGAGGAAAGGATTTGGCAGTTACTGTAGGAAAGTAGTTGAAACCAAGAGCACATAAACAAGTTCCTATGGTAGGCTGTATTGGTGGAGGTGATTCTGTTAGCATATGTAGACCTTCAACCAAATTCATCCTGGGTGTAACTCTACTGACTTCAATTTGGTGCCTCGCATACAGGGCCTGATCCAAAGTCCACTGAAGTCGGTGTACTGTCTCCCATGGGCTTGGATCAGATCTGCAGTGCGCAATACTGGGCATCGTAGCACAGAAAGGGTGTGATTGCCTCAGAGGTGGCAGCATGAGGCTAAATAAATAAATAAATACATACATACATACATACATACATACAAAACAGGTGGGATGAGAAGCCCACTTTGCGGTAATCATTTTGAAGGCACAGACTGATATTTGGGAAGGAAAAGTCCACATCTATGTTGACAGGCTGCTCTGGAATTTGTAAGAGACACTCTTGTGCAGTCGCTGTCATGTTTTTTCCACTAAGATTCCTTGACCATGAAGTTCCTAGAGAAGGGATGGCTGGGAGTGCATTTTTCCTTTCCCTGATGAGCTGTAAATGCATTTTGGATTCTTTTTCTTTCCTTGCGTGCACTAGGGATTTACAGCCTAAAGGAATAACTGAATGGTCAATGTGCTTGGCTGACCAGAGAGGCAGCAAGACTCCTAGCACTTTAAGTGTGTGTCATTGGCTTAAGTCCCTCCACAGCACTGCTTTGGGGAGGGATGGGGACTCTCACCCACGCAGCCAACAGTGCTGTGGACTGGGGATGGAAACTCATTCCTCCAGATGGGTTCCACTGGAACTTACCCTTTCTGGGTTCCATAGAAGAGAAAGGGGAAAAAACCTATGGGAAAATAAAAACTGTCCCAGAAATGCTGCGACCCTCCACTCCTTCGGGGAGCCGCTGACAATTGTCAAAGTTAGACTCAGGACTCATAGTTTGTCAGACCACTCTGTTTTATTAGCACAGCGCTCTGCTAATACATTCAGATAATGTGAGCCTCCATGCAAGATTCAAACAGTCTTATTTATACAGATAAAAGGGTGTGAACTAAACAAAGGGACAGAGAGAGCAAAATTGTAAAATATGCATGGAGCACAATATGCATAACCTGCTTCCTTGTTAACTCTTATCGATCTAAGACTAATGCTTCACCAATTGCCCTTAAGTGGCAAGTTAAGCAGTTAATGTCTGCTTTCCTGCACACCTGGCTTGCAGCTTTTCTCATTTCTACTTAAAGGTACATACAGCATTCTTTAATTCATTCTATTTCTTTAATATAATTCATTTCACTTTCACAATCCCTCCTTTTGGTCAAGCTTACGCAAAGACCAACAATTACTGGGTTCCACATATTAATAGTTCTTTATCTCTTCGTTCATCAGTGATATTTAACATCATCATATTAGCACTCTGTTTTGGGGCAGTCACCTGAGTGGCATACCTTACACAATTCTGGATACAACAGGAGATTAACTGAAAACATACAAAAATCATTAGGATTCCAAACAGGATAGTCAGGGCTCCCTGAAACAACCAGTTTCCTGTGCCAGAGAAATTGAATAGGTTACTTAGCCACTTCCATAAAGAACTTGGCTCTTCATGGGGAAGATATGCAATTTGTTCTAAGTGACTAGCACGATCTATTACCTCATTGGTGTCGTCAGGTATGAACACACAACATTCTTTCCAATGAGAGCACAGGTCCCTCCTTTGGCCGCCAGCACTATGTCCAATGCCTGACGGTTTTGGAGGGCCATCTGTCGGATCACCCCTGTTTCTTTGGCCAGGGTCTTTAAACTCTCTCCGGTTTCTTTTGCCATTATTTCAACTACTGTTTGTAACCTTAGGAGCCTTTTTGCATGGTGTATTACTCCCCCAAGTGGGATAAGGGAACCGCCAATGGCCTCTTCCCAGGTCAAGGGGCTTATGTTATTTACATACCATTGGGCATCTGATAAGTCCCTTCTTCTTCGCCTGAAATTACGGAGGCGTTCTCGTGGGAAGGACCCTAGCACTCGGAATTGTGGGAAGAGTCGGGCGGGATAACAGATACCTGACCAGTTAGCTGGTAACACAGTATAAGCTTTGGTCCCACAAACCCAATGATGGCCTATTAAGGCTGGGAAGGGTCGGTTGCACCCATTTGTCACATAGGTGCCTACAAAGGAGGAGTAATATCCTCCGAAGGGCACAGGGTAATTCTCCTTACGAGGAGTGGTGTTATTTGCATGGCATTGAAAGATTGTATTGTTTTCACTAAAATTACTGTAGGGGGAACATGAGCTTGATTTTTCTGTTTGATCCCAGGTTGAGAAAAAAATTCATATCCCCATACCCGGCCCACCACTCTTTAGTTTTGTTTGAATAATCCCATACACCATTGACCACAATATGCTGAAGGCAATGACTTTTTCCCAGATCCAGCCCTGTCCCATTACACACCCAACACCAATGACCTTTTCCCTCCACCACACTTATCCATTTAGATACATTTATTCCCACTGCTTCCCAAGTGTCATTATTGTTCCATGTTCTGTTAAACGGACGAGGTCCTCCAGTGAGGTCTGGGGAATTGAGTGGGATTGCCAGGACAGGAACACCAGCTTGAGAGTGGGCTGGGATGTGGCTGCAGACCCAGCAATTAGAAATATTAAGAGTCTGAGCTATCCACACTTGCTGCTGGATAAAAGAATTGTCATTGTGGACTCCCCAGACCTTAAGACACCAGCAGCCGAGGAACAGGCGCCACCAGAGGCACATGTTGCAGGCAAGGCCCTTCCGGTTCTGACAACCTCAACTGAGGGAACCGCAGTCACGGTTTTACATCCACCAGGCAGCAGGCGCTAGGCTCACTACTGCTTCTTTTTGGGCCTTGCTTTAGGTCCTCGTCTGTTTCTGGCAACCCTTACGAGAGCGTAGATGGTAAGGTATTGCAGGCTGTTCCTCTACGTCTTTTTCTGGAGTCAAAATTGACTCTGCGTGGTCCTGAGGTAATTGGTTTGCTGGGGGGTGCCTTCTTACACTGCGAAGCATGTATGCACGCTGTGATGCCATGCACGCTGTGATGCCAGACAGTTTAATAGCCATCTGGATAGTAAGCAGTACCTGATGATTTTTTTGATGTCCTTTAAGTCTCTTTACTCCTTCTTCCTTGACTCTGGCTATAACAATGGCCTGGCGGCCAAAGGAGGGACCTGTGCTCTCATTGGAAAGAATGTTGTGTGTTCATACCTGACGACACCAATGAGGTAATAGATCGTGCTAGTCACTTAGAACAAATTGCATATCTTCCCCATGAAGAGCCAAGTTCTTTATGGAAGTGGCTAAGTAACCTATTCAATTTCTCTGGCACAGGAAACTGGTTGTTTCAGGGAGCCCTGACTATCCTGTTTGGAATCCTAATGATTTTTGTATGTTTTCAGTTAATCTCCTGTTGTATCCAGAATTGTGTAAGGTATGCCACTCAGGTGACTGCCCCAAAACAGAGTGCTAATATGATGATGTTAAATATCACTGATGAACGAAGAGATAAAGAACTATTAATATGTGGAACCCAGTAATTGTTGGTCTTTGCGTAAGCTTGACCAAAAGGAGGGATTGTGAAAGTGAAATGAATTATATTAAAGAAATAGAATGAATTAAAGAATGCTGTATGTACCTTTAAGTAGAAATGAGAAAAGCTGCAAGCCAGGTGTGCAGGAAAGCAGACATTAACTGCTTAACTTGCCACTTAAGGGCAATTGGTGAAGCATTAGTCTTAGATCGATAAGAGTTAACAAGGAAGCAGGTTATGCATATTGTGCGCCATGCATATTTTACAATTTTGAAAGAAATGCTTAAGGAAAGGGACCAGGAAGAGTGGGGGCTAGTTGAGGAGCCCCCCTTCCTTGCTGAATTGGTAATGGAACACTAAAGAATCAGTTTCTGAGGCAGACAACGAAGGGGAACAGAACAAGGGGCATTTTATCCTTTTTACAATGAGAGGGGAGTATGAAGGGAGTTGGGATCGATCTGGGGTTGTTGTTTTTTTTTTTTTGTCAGAGAACAGGGTGAAGGGGAGCGCTCAGTCTGGTGGTGGGAGAGGAGGCTTTTAATAAAGCTTTTAATTTATTATTTGAATATTTGAGAGAGGTGAGTTTTGATTTTGTCCACCTACGATTTGCCTCTTCCCACCACTGCATGAAACAATTAACCTCTCCTTTAGCCAATTTAGTTTTAGGCTGACCGAGTTTGTTTTTTTTTTAAGATGTCCACTCGGTCCTTGTTCCAAGGTTTTAACAGTGGCCACTAAGTTTTGGGATCTCCCTGAGTTAGCCTAGACCATTTTTCCAGAAATTTACAGGAGTCCGGACCCTTCCTAAAACTGAGCCGGCGTTCCTTTAGGGAACTGTCCCGACTTAGACGTCTGGTTACCAATACAGGAGGACTTTACACACACCAATCACACAAGAAGGAAATTCGGGTTCGTCAGAGCGATGCCCGGTGCAACACACAAAAGGAGCCCACAGGCTACTGCCTCAGTCGCCCTTGCTTTCACACCAAGGGTTTTACCCAAGGTGCGGTGCGGCTGCGATTGTGCAGATTTCACTCACTCAGACCGCGGGGACAGGAACCCCTTGGTCGGCCAATCCCCGGACGGAGATGGCACCCAGACTCAAACACTCCACAGGAGGACGGATAGACACAGACAGAACAGTCCTCAGTCCGGACAAAACACAGAAATAATTACCTGACCAGATTCCTGATGTCAGATCCCGGGATCCCTACCAGAACAGAGTGGGAACCAACAGGTTCGATGGCGTAGACCTCACTGTGGTCGTGCACCCTTCCATTCAGGAGGAGGACCGCTCGGGCCAAATGCCCAGGTGCCGGCTACCACGGTCGTCCTACAAAAACGGTCAGGAATCACACAGCCCCAGTGAAGACGGTTGCCATCTCGGTGGAACCTCCAAATTGTCAAAGTTAGACTCAGGACTCATAGTTTGTCAGACCACTCTGTTTTATTAGCACAGCGCTCTGCTAATACATTCAGATAATGTGAGCCTCCATGCAAGATTCAAACAGTCTTATTTATACAGATAAAAGGGTGTGAACTAAACAAAGGGACAGAGAGAGCAAAATTGTAAAATATGCATGGAGCACAATATGCATAACCTGCTTCCTTGTTAACTCTTATCGATCTAAGACTAATGCTTCACCAGTTGCCCTTAAGTGGCAAGTTAAGCAGTTAATGTCTGCTTTCCTGCACACCTGGCTTGCAGCTTTTCTCATTTCTACTTAAAGGTACATACAGCATTCTTTAATTCATTCTATTTCTTTAATATAATTCATTTCACTTTCACACCAGCTACAGTCCAGCTCAGTGCCCTCAGGCAAACCACCAGAAAGTACCAAGGGGTAATCGTTTGGAGTCTAGCCCACCTCCTTCTCAGAGGCCTTGGACAGTCTGTAGTCATGTGAGTAGGCTTCTCCAATGGAGCTCGGGCTTTAGCGATTTTCCTCCTCCCAGGACTGCACTGGGCTTCTTCCTTCCTGATCCTTCCCCCAGCTCAAGGATGCCTTGCAGATCTGGTGGGGGTGGAGTTCTTTTTGAGCCCATAGCGGCTACTTAACCCTTTCTGGTTTGGTGCAGGGTTTGTACACCCCACCCCGGGGTGCAACACACAGAAAAAGGGAGACCAGTGTAGCACTTGCAGACCATAGTGACGTTCACCGTAAACTGCACCTACAGCCAAAGAGCTTCAAAGAGGATGGGCTAGACTGTGCCTTTAGGCACAGCCACTGTACAAGGTGGATGCATAAGCTGGGGGGCATTGTGCCTTCCAGTAACCTGAGAGTCATAGTTTTCTCCCTGCTTCCTCATTGCTTCTAGGATTCAGTAATTTACTGCTGGTATAAGCCTGCAGTAAATTGCTACTCCCTGTGCTGGCTCAGTTACTCTGACCAGCAAGCAGGGAGGTGGAGCTAGGATTTCACCTATTCCCCACCCACCTGCTCCAGGGAGGAAATAAGCAGTAAGTAGTCTTGCTTATTCCTATGCACTCAGACCCAAGGTCCATGTCAGGGTGTAATGAGTCGGGGGGTTGTACCGCCTCTTATTCCTTGACACATAGTGAGAGTCACAATCTAGTTTTAAAAAGTGACCAATAAAGTAGGAGAGCGTTGGGAAGGACAACAAGTAGGTAGCATAACTCCAAGTTTCTCATTCAGTTTAACAGGGAAATGGGGCAGAATTATTTCATGTAAAAGGCAGTAAATTATTGTTGGAGATCATTGAAGCAAGGAGTATAAATTTGTTTAAGAAAAAACAAGATTTGATTCTGGACTGAGAACAGAGAGGAGGTGGAGAAGATGCAGATAAAACGGGAAGAAGAAAAACAAAAGGCAGACATGTATAGTAGGGATGAACAACCTTTTCTTGTCCCTCAGTTTCTTTAATTTATAATCTGCCTCACTCCCACTGTTCTATTTCGGAGCGAGAAAGAGTTCCATGTTCAGTAGTTAACTGCAGTGCAGTTAGCTGAGGTTCACTATGCGATTTCAAGTCTCACTTAGGTTCCTCCATGAATGATCATGGAAAGGAAAATACCTTCTTTTATATAATTTACCCAGGCTGATTCTTCTTTTTAATCCTTCTTGCTGTCTACTATTTCTTTGCTAAATGTTTAAGATGATTGACTACATGTTTGACATTTACATTTTATTGGAAAGAATGTAGATTGCATCTTTATCATCTGTTCCCAAAATATTTCCTTCATTCTTCCACAACACATTTTTGAGGACAGTAGTTGCATGCCCATCCATTTTTTTTTCAATTCATTACACACTCCCTTGAATGCTGCCTTTTCAATTTCTAATATTTTTGTGCTGCTTCTCTTTGTACATATTGGAGCTTCATAAATATTTCAAATCCAATAGTATTATGATCACTCAACTTTATAAGCTCACCAGCTACTATCTTATTTATCATACGGGACCTGCTTCATTTCCTGGGACTAAGTCCAAAACATTCTCTGAGGTTTTTTTGGTTGCTTATATAAATTGTAAAAGAAAAATAATCTTACCCTACAACTGGCAGACACATGCATCCTTCCTCAGGCATTAAACAATTTCTATTCCAGTCAAACTCTAGGTAATTGAAATCCTCTGTGATTAGTGCTCTATGCTTTTAATAAGTCTCCACAAATGCATAAATATTCCCTGATTTTTACACTCATCTTCTCATGGATAATGCGTCTAAGATCTTCCTCTTAACCATTTCCAGCCTGTATTTTAGCCCAGATACTTGAGCAGATCCCACACATTCCCCACCATTTTCTTTAAATGTAGAATGACCCTGTCCCCGCTCCGTATTTCAGCATTTTTCTTGTCCATAGCCTTGTAACCCCACAGACTAGTCACGTTGCTAAGAGTCTACAAAATCTCACTCATGTAACATTTCTTGTTAAATACTCAGAGGCAACTGGTGAGCCCATGATTTCATCTGTACCCACACTAGTCTGCGTGTATGGAGAGCAAAATGTGGTCTGCAGATTGCAGAGGTTTTCACTTTATCTGAGGCTAGGTCTACACTACCCACCTGAATCGGCGGGTAGAAATCGACCTCTCGGGGATCGATTTATTGCGTCCCGTTGGGATGCGACAATCGATCCCCAAATCGACGCTCTTACTCCACCTGCGAAGGTGGGAGTAAGTGCCGTCGATGGGAAGCCGCAGCAGTCGATTTTGCCACCGTCCCTACAGCGGGGTAAGTCGGCTGCGATACGTCGAATTCAGCCACGCTATTCGCGTAGCTGAATTTGCGTATCTTAAATCGACCCCCCCCCCCCCCCCGTAGTGAAGACATGCCCTTAGTGAACTGGGTCAAACCACTCCCAAAAGTATGAGGAGCTGAAAAAAGAGCCAGAAGGCAGGTAATCCCATCGTGCTAGTATGACTTTAGAAGCAAATCCTGTAGCCCTAACTTACAAAGGGCTGGATAGTCAATCCCTATCCCTCCTGGTTAACGATAACTCGCACAAAATAGTCCTCCAGAAGTCAGGGGTTACTTGTGAGAGTGCGGGTTGTGCAACATAGCCCACCAACAGCCCTTAATCCCACGAGCAGTCCCACTGACATCACTGGAACTATTCCAGTGATTAAGGGACTACTTACTGCAGCAGCAAGGATTATAGCAACTTGCCCTACAACTGTAAGGCACATTGAGGGCCCCCTCCAGAACCACAGAGTCCCATAACCAGTCTGGGACTCAAGCCCTTGCACAGTATCTGGCTCCATGGCAAATCGATGAGCAGCATGTGGGTGATGGAAGGTGAAAAGCTGGACGGGCTGCACAGATTCTCGGGCTGCTGAACTGAAGCAGTTCCCCAGCTACTTCAGAGGCTTGGGATAAGGATACCTTTTCCCCCAGAGCCCAACCCAGCTGCTCAGGCTGGCCAGTGGGTTACGGATCTGACCCCTAATGAAGTAATGTCTTCCTTCTTTTAGCGCACTGCTGCATACTATAGGGCAGGAGCAGGTTTTTCAAGTGAGAGTCTGGATGGCAAAGCTTTCATATTCATCTGCATCAGAAGTCATCTCTCTGTTGATAGCCACTGGCAAGACCCTGAAGCAGAATTATCCAATTAGTGGAGTCCCCCATCCATTTGGCCAAACTCGCAAGGGGTCCACGCCGCACAGCACTGAATCTCAGCTTTGATCCAGTTCTTGCAAATGACCGGATACAAAGACGCCCCTTGTACAATATGCAGAGAGCAATCTCAGCTGTGACAAAGCAGCAGCAGGTGTGCTAAGCTTGTCTTAAGGGAAATTATTTTTACTATACAATTGATTCTTGAAAGATTTGCAGAAGATCATACAGCTTCTTACAGGATTAAAATGTAGCCCTATTACCTCTGCCGGTGACCTTGTCTGATCTCTTTGGCTGGGAGAGCCCTGGTCACTGGTGCTGCAGAAAGCAGTGTGGGTATTTCAGTAGCCGGTGCTATTCTCGGAGTTAGTCTTGAACTATTTGACCCAGCAATCGACCCTGGAGCATTGCACTGATAGAGGTTCCATCTGACCGAGGAGATGGAGAACAAGGGTTACGGAAGATTCCATGACACTTGACTAGAGCAGGGGAGCTATGCTAACCTACTGTATGGCTTCAGCTGGTTCATGTTCCCATTTTCCTGTTCTGAATGAGAACTCTTTATCCACGCTGCTGCCCCCCGCTCCCTCTCCCCCACTGGGAAATATATTTGCCAAGCTCTCTCATTGAAATCACTGAAAAATCCACAGCTGCAGGGCTGCCTGCAAAAAGGACATATATCCTTAAAATACAAACGCAAGCTAACAAGCTGTGTGCCTGTCATCATCCGGACACCAGGCCTGTATCTCGCATCCCTCTCCTTCACCCATATTCTGTGGTTCAAGTTTTGGTTCTTGTTTGTTTTTAAGATCACAAGCTCTTTGGGGCTAGGATTTGTGCTCCCGACCTGTACAGTACCCAGCAGATGTGGGGTAATATAAATAAAAACAAACATCCACTTGACATTAGCACATTCCTCACATCTAAAGTTTCTCGTGTACTTTCAGAGGCAAAGCTATTTTTCCTTCTTTCCTAGATAAAAATAACTGTTACACAGCATTACTTCTGTAGAGTGGTTTCTGCATGCCAGTATTTCAGTGGTGGGCAAGTCATCACTACATATTATCTGTAAAGTGCTTTCCAATCCTTCACGATGAAAGGTGCTTAATTATAAGTTATTAATAATAATAATGGGTGGTTTGTATCATTGGGTTTAAACATAGACATCTTATTTTGTGCTCTTTTAAAAAAAATCCATCCTTTAGGTTATACTAAAAAAAGTAAATTAAAATTGTATTTGAGAGAAGGGAATACTGGACACGCAAGATCTGAAAAGTGCTGTAATGTGGCCATTTTTCTGCACTGCCAATTGTCTGTACTTGAAGTAGGAAACCTATCAGTTCTGAGAATTCACTCTTTCCTGAAACAAGAGTTCAGCACCTGCAAGGTTTTGGGCATCAAGAATGCATTGTCTCTTTTACACAGGGGGGGGCTCATTTCAGACTGTCAACTGAGCTTATTGCTTCCATCAGGAGCCCCTGGCTTTCCTCTGTTCCACCCCATGAGCTGTATGTGTGGCACCCTCCCATCCACCTCTGTTTCAAGGAATTCCTTGCAAGTCTGCCTAATCGCCACCAGCCACCAGGGTTAGGTGACCTCCCCATCCTTCCTAGCTTCCCCCACTCTCCACCCTGCAAAGCAGTGGCTTTGTGTACCCCCATGTCAGCATCCCTTAATCTCCCCTGATCATGGGTTTTGTGGGTCCCCCCACTCTCTCCCCTCACAGCAGTCTGTACACCCCCATTCCCATCTCCCCCACTCACAGTAAGGGCTCTATATGCCCTCATGCCCTTCATTCCCCCCCATGCTAGCATACCCCAGTCTCCCCTCATTGGGGAACTATCTGTGTTACAGCAGCCAGTCCATGGCCCCCAGTAGCCTAGAGCACTGCCCAAAATCTCTGCAATGTTACATGCAGCAACCCCACCACAGGCATGTCCTAACCAGGGCTTGAGAACAGGCCCTCAGAAGACAGCCTGTGGCAGTCTCCCTCGCTTTCTGCTCTAGGAGAATATCATTCTTTGATTTAAAAATTAACTGTTAAAAAAAAAAGTAGTGAAAACTTTCCTACTCCAGAACCTTGAAAATTAAGAAAAAAAAAGTTAATTTAGGGTGTTACAGCATTGCTCATGTGAGACCTTTATTGTGTTTTACAATAATTTTAAGGACAGAATACTTGTCTAATAAGGTGAAACTCGCCCCATACAGAAGAGCCAATATAAGGATTATGCACAGTTTAATCTCATCTAAACTCTCAAATTAGGGTTTAAATTGGACGAAAATGGTGCATAGGTTTTAGACTGGCCCTCTTCACAGGGGCTAATGTAATAAAAGCAACTAGGCTGCGGTAAGGTATTTGGTGGCTTAACACCAATTGAAGCAAGACATTGCCCTAGAGTGTAACTTTAATGCACTACATCATCCAGTAACAAACAAACACTCAAGTAAATAAACAATTATTCTGTGCACTTACTCCTAGTTCAAATATCTATACTATGCACAGTACGTCTCCCTGTTAATTGGTAAGGACTTTGTTAAGTGAGAAAACTGTCCACCCACTTTCCTTAATTAAGAAAAATCCAATTACCACCAAAAAATGTAAATTATAAGCCCGTAAATATCATCCATCAGTCTTCAGGATTCAGTACCATTGGCATTTATTTTCACAAGCCATCTGTACAGGGAAGGATTCATTAAAAATCCTTTGTTAGCTTATGTACTAGTTTGCAGGGCAGGCATTTGCCAGAAAGTAGAGGAAGCATCTTACACAAAAAAGGACTGTGCCTATATGTTGAAGAAGAATTCTTTCCTTACGTGGGCTGGATGTTGTTTTCTGTTTGGAGGTTTGTTCCCCTTTAATTCCATTTGTTTTACAAGACAATCAAGTTCACATTCTAGCTCTCTGTTTTTCATCTCCTGTGTCTGCTTCAGGAATCCTTGATATCCAAAGCTCACTTGACCCAGCTTGTCTTGTACTGCCAATGGAAAGTCAGACAGATTTGCAGTGATGGAAGTAGATGGGGAACATGAGGATATAGGCCAGCAGCCAATAGTTTATCTAGAAGGCCTGTGTTCAATTCCGTCTAGACTAGACACTGTGGAGATTTATGAGGACTACAGTGTTTCCTCCCATGCATGAACAGAAACAAGGGGCCATATCTGTGTACTGGGACTGTGCTTTTAAAGGGCATAGTGCTGTGAAGTGCCTGCTGTTCTGACCACCACAATATCCATCCCTAGTGCAACAGCAACATTTTCTTATAGGGTTCACTCCTACAGGCCCTTACACATGGAAGTCTGTTACTCATGCAAGCAGTAACATTGACTTCAATGGAACAATCTACGTCAGTGATTAGTGGCCACCCAACAGAAGCAAGCATGCACTTTCATTGTGCATGCAGGGGAAGCCATGTGGCACTCAAGGAACCTCCCCCCGACCTCTCCATTGCCACCAAGCAGGGGCTAGTCATATCATGCACCTTGCTGAGCTGAGTGCAAGGACCGCCCTTTCTCACCTGTGCAGCAGCCCAGCAGTGCAGGCAACTTCAGAGGCTCCTGATGCTATGCACAGCCCTAGGGCGACTAAGTGTATTAATTACACGTTGGAACCTTCTCATAGGAAATACAGAGTAAGGACCCAAAACAGGTACATTTAGGGTGGGTTGCACCACGAACTGGGTGGTCTTACAGTTTAGTGGGTCCCTAACTACAATCTGAGCCAATCCAAAGCTCACTGAAGTCAATAAGAATCTTCCCATTGATTTCACTGGGCTACAGATCAGGTTATGTGTGTGACACCTTTCTATTTTCATTTTCTTTTTAACCCCCTATTGCCTAACTTCGTCAATAACGAATCCATCCGCGCCACCCCAGTGGCAGCTCTCTGGAGAGCGAACGGGAACGCACGCTATGTAGCAGAGTAGGTAATCAATGGCTGCCCAGCGCAGCCAGCATCATTTATTTCCCTCCCTGCCAGGCAGTGACTGCTCCTTCTGCTGAAAGTAAGAGTCTATAATGGAAATCCTGCCACAGCTGTCATTATAACATCTCCAGCTAGATGCTGGGTTAATGGATAGCAGTGGAAGAACATTTTGGAAACTTTTACTGATGATGATATAAACAATGGAGCAGGAGAGAGAGGATTGAAAAATGCTTCGGACATTGATCCTGCTAGATTAAAAAGAATATATTAAAACATGAGAAAGAATAGAATAAAATGTGACTTGCAAAAGGGAGATGTTGGTTTATGATGCCCCTCGTCCCCCACCCCCACCCCATTGCTTCTTTAAGATTAAAGGAGCCCTGAAAAAATGTTAATTTTATAAAGAGGCCTCTTCTGTTTGTTTTTATACCTAAGAAATTCAAGCCTTGTTTACCCAGGCTTGCTGAGAAACTATATGAATAACTAAAGAGAATTAGTAGGATGAAGATATCCACAAGTACAAAGGAACTGAAATATGAGCAGTTGAGAGAAGAAGGGAGTTTTAGATAATGGTTTGAAACTCTGTTTTGAGTACAAGTTTAAGAATATAGCATTTTAGCTTTAGGCCATAGCTCACAACAAAATACAAATTTTAAAGTCAGCACAGCTTGGTAAAATAAAAACAGATCTTTACAATACAAAAAATGGGGAAAAAATTAAATCTTCTCCCAAGATAAATTTAACTTTTACAATCACAACCCATAAAACAATATGAAAAATATACCAACAAGGCTATGAATATATTATTTCATTGAGGTCATAAGGATCCTCTCTTTCACATATATTTTCCTTGTTTTTACAGCCAACCAGGCAAACAGGGCAACGGCCCATATAATTGAAACATTGTCACTGCATAGCAAATATCCTAGTGCGCGAGCCGGTGCAGTAAAAGGCATCTAAGCTAAGAACAGGGTTAACCATTTGTTTTTCAGGTGACACAACAAGTTGAAAGAACGTAAATAACATGCTAAATCTTCAACCAGGCCAGTCCTGCATGGACAAAACAATTATATTTATCTACGCCGCATACTTCCCTTCCAGACAGGCCAACTGCATAGCTTGAAAACCGAGAGCCGCAAAAACCCTTCTTCACATATTTAAAAAAAAAAAAAAAAAATCCAGATATTTCTCAAAACTACAGATAATCTTTTGATGAAGAAGCCAAGACGATCTGTCGCATGGACAACTGCCTATCTAGCTATTTCCAAATATCTTTGGCTGGAAGCTTAATTAAGGAATTTCTATTTTTGCCTACCATCCTAGTCAGATCAAGTTCTAAGAAGCCTAAATGAAGAGAATAATGGACTTTCAAGAGTCAGGGAAACTAAGATTTGTGCTTTATTAAACTGTTCCTCCAGACAATCTCAGAAGGTGCTGTAAATTCATATGCTGAATACACAGCCAATAATTGATATAAAGGCAATGGGCTTTCGTTGAAATAGCACATTCCCCCATATTTGCTTTAATCAGCTGGGCTGTAGTTTGGGAGTCTGAGGATCCTCCTTAAAATTTTGTTTGGCACAATCTCCAAAGTCTTTCCAGCCTCAGATTTCCACATCATAATATTTGAGCACAGACTTTAGCCCTGAAAACTCTGAAAGCTGATGCAATTAAATAAAGCCCCCAGGACATGAGTGAAACAGAGCACCATTTACATAGATTTTAAAGCTCCCCCCTTTACCTCCTCTATATGTTTATCCCACTGGCCATTATATGTAAAACAAATACCCAAATAGGTGAAAAATCTAACCTGCTCAATATAGTAGATATGGAGTCTTTCACTGATGCAGCTTTGGTCTGAGGCCAAAGTAAATTGATTTAGTTTTCTGACAATGCGTAGTTAAACACCCCTGTTGGCAAAAAGAGCCAAAATCCTTTAACATACACTTCAACCCAAAGAAGTTTGGGACAACAGAACCATGTCCAGACAGACACCGTTCCAATTTGGGGTGGTGGGTGGGGTGAGGAGCGGGAATACTTCACCTCTTCTAAAACTGCCACAACGTTACTATTATAAAAGCTAAAAAATGAAAAGGGCTAATAACCCTGACAGACATTTGTGATGGAAATAGGGTCAGTTATTTCACCTCTACACCCTATTTTAACCCTAGTCACAGTCTGGCTATGGAGGTCTCTCAAAAGATAGAATTACCTAGAATCTATGCCAGTCCTCGCAAGTTTCTCCCAGAGACATCCTGACAAGGAAATCAAATGCCAATTTCAAATCCACAAAGGCTGCATAAAATCCCCCCTCCTTTGGGACCAATATTTATAAATCAAATGACAAAGGACAAAACAATTAAGAATAGTGGAGCAGCCATTCCTGAATCAGTCTTGTTCCTTGGCAAATAAAATTACAACTCTCAAATCAGACCTCTAAATCTCCCCAGAAGCTATCTGATATGGATTTTAAAAACCACATCTAGGGGGCTAATTGGTCAACAATTTCCAGGATCATTTCTATCACCTTCTTTATATAAAACGGAACTGTAATACCAATGGACCAACTAATGGGAAAAATCCCTGTACTATTTATAATAGTCAGTTCCGGTAATCGAAGAGCCCAGCATTCAATATTGTCCTTATAAACGTCCACTGGGATAAAATCCTCCCCAGGAGCTTTGTTATGGTGGTGTTGGGTTTATCAAAATTCTAGCTTTCCTGGTGTATCCTGAGAGCCATTCTGGAAAGGCACAACATGTGAGGTCTAATGAGACAGACAATACTGAGAGCGTGATAGATGAAGTGTCATTATAAAATGCAAATCTCTCTCTCAAGCATATTTGGGGATTAGAGCTTCGATATTTATATTAATATAATCGTAGCCAATTGCCACCAACATCCAAAATAGAGATGGATTTTTCTCTATGGCAGTGAGTTCAAATTCCTTCCAAAGAACTGCTTGATGATCCAACTTTTTCTTTAGAAAGGAAAACAAAAAATTGCTTAAGATAACGGTTCCTCTGATTAAGAAATTAATGTCTAATGGCCCTTGCCATAAACTGAAGTGGTTTCTTTTAAATGATTCTTTTAAAAGGTGAAAATATCCTTTTTTAGTGGTCAGATAATCCAGTAATTTTTTAACAATTTTAATAAATATGTGGCCTTGTGCTGGATCATTAAGGTCCAGACGTTGGTTCTTCAGACCCTACAAATCACTGGATGGAAGTGTGTCTGATTTTCAACTCAACTAATGGATTCCACTTCTTATAAAAAGGGGAGCCCAAAGGAAATAAACATTCAGGAATAGACTAGATGAATCTGGGACAACAGTACTATAGACCTGAAAATAAGGATGCCATTTGCCAGGTATTCATTTACTAGTTATAACATTCAATGGTAGAGATTAGAAGGGACAGACCACTTGTCGTTCTTCTCTTTGCATGCTCAGCACTCCCTTTTTAAAAAAATAAAATAAATAAAGATCAAAGCCTGGTAAATAAAAAGATGTATCCTTAGAAAGACAAGTTTCTTGGAGGAAAACTAAATCCAAAAAGACATTCCTAAAATCCAAATCCTGGGATTTATTTTTAAGACCTGCAGTATTCCACAAAAGGGTTCCGATAGGAGTTTTACTGTAATCCCAATCAGGTCCACCTAGTCAATCCACTACTCTTTCTAGGGTCTCAACTGGGAAATTGTCATGAAAAACTGCACCATTAGTGTTATGATCAGAACATGCACACAGTAGTTAGATTAAAAAAAAATACTCCTGCTGGAAGGTTGCAACGTAACGCTACTTTGTTTCTTACAACTCAGAACCCTGACACAGAAGAACACACACAGAAAGCCCACTGGTCATTTTAAAAAAAAAAAAAAAAAAAAAGAGAGAGAGAGCGCTCACACCATCTTACTTCTTCCTCCCAGCTGATTTGTCTCAAAATTGTTTTCAGCTTTGTCAAATTGGCCCTTTTAAAGCAACAAGTGTACGTCACTGGTCTGGACTTGATCACCAATAATGCTGTTATTCCCTCATGTAACTCTGAGGTTAGGAAGCAGCTCCAGGAGTTTTCACATGTTGCTTCATCCTCTCAAAACTAAACAAAAGTCTGTAAGGTAGATTCCTGAATTATAGAGATGTCTGGAGAAATTTAAAAGAGAAAGCTGCTGAAGCACAGAAAGCTTAAATGAAAACCACAGTGGGATAAGATGGTTTATAATCTTCAATATAGGAAATGAGCTCATCCCATGGGAACTGTAAGCGAACTTTGCCCAATCTAAAAAGTCACATCTTTTCAGAGGGATATTCTCGTTACACAGGCAGATCTCTTGAGTGTGGATTATCTCTGGGCTAATGATGAATGCTCTATCACAGAATGAAAGTTAGGTCCGCATCTTCCGATAATTAGTCTTACCATAAACAGTCCATATCTGTGGACAGTACATAAGAAGTGCTAAATAAGCAATGGGCTAAATTAATTCCCGGTATGATTTGGCTGAAGTCAGAAGAGTCACATGAACTAATTTATGTGTTGGTCTTTCAGCTAAATATTGGACTAATCTATAGAGAGTATTTTATGGCCTAAGTGACAATTATCATTACAGAGCAAAAATTAAAGTTATTTATTTTCCTGTGACAAAGAGGAACTAGGGTGCTTAAGACACTTCGACTTGCCTCAGTGATGGTGTGAGAAATGAGGCAAGTTCTCTAG
The DNA here is from genome assembly GCF_011386835.1 of Chrysemys picta bellii. NCBI lineage: Eukaryota > Metazoa > Chordata > Testudines > Emydidae > Chrysemys > Chrysemys picta. The sequence goes on along the minus strand of NC_088800.1, from coordinate 69,314,568 downwards.
GAACATAAATTCCATACCAGATTAAATCAGTGGTTTCTTTCCTCTGATCCCAATAGCTTGCTCTGCTATGGCTTTCCTTTTGAAAGGCTAGGCTACATATCATATAGTGCTAACTGGAAAATTATACTAGTAGGTTAGGATGCTTTTTGACGCAACACAAGGAAAAGAGGATCAGAAATACCTGAGACGCTGACTATATGGCATAAATTTTCTCTGTGTGGAGATGTCTTTTTGAAATTCTCCCTCTGATGATGAAGCAGGATTCATAATAGTCACATAATACACCGTTCCCTCAATATAACGTGACCCGATATAACACGAATTTGGATATAACGCGGTAAAGCAGTGCTCCGGGGGGGGCGGGGCTGCGCACTCTGGCGGATCAAAGCAAGTTCAATATAACGCTGTTTCACCTATAACACGGTAAGATTTTTTGGCTCCCGAGGACAGCGTTATATCGAGGTAAAGGTGTATAAATTAATCCTCCACAGTACCGGGAATAGCTACTAAAAATGCTTAAAAATGGCCAAAATGACCCCAAAAAGGCACCTGGAAGGTGTAATAACCATAAAGTAAAAATGGTTTATTGGAGGTATTGTGGCCTTTGGACATCAACCATTAGACCATAAGTGTCCAATGAAATCCATAAGTTGTTAACAAGGTTATAAGTGCTGTGGCAGTTCTAGCTGACTAGATAACCACTAATACCCAACAAAGTAACAAACAAATGAGCAGCCACTGACTGGTGTGGGGCCACTATGCCAACCCAGTTGCAAGCTATTGTCTTCTTCCAGTGCAAGGCAGAGAATTAGCGAGACTGCCAACTGCAGAAAAATGACTTCCTTGTCACTTTTTCATGAAACAATGCAACACGTTTCAGTTTTAAGCAGATGGATGTAAGAGGCAGATTTAGCCAGATGGAACGAAGACCCATATAAAAAGAAATACAGTACGTGCGGCAGAAGTAGCACATAAATATTCCTATTTAAACTAGAAAGTTTAAGTCATTGCCTTGCTTGGAATATTTTAGACACATTTAGAGCTCAACAGCTTGATCTTTTAAAAGTGTAATATAGGACTGGTCAACACTAATGCTGTAAGTCCATCTAAGTTATGCTAGTTCAGTTATGTAAGTTACATAACTAAAGTTGACGTAACTTTGGACAATTTACAGCGGCGTCTACATCAATCGCAGTGGTGCCAAGTTAGCCGGTAGAGTAGATATGTGAATGTGCCTGAGCCTGACCTGATGTAAGTTGGTGTAGCTCTGTTTACTTCAATGGAGCATGATTTGCATGAGCTGAGGCTCTAGCCCATTTTGTGCATCCATACACCATGGTCATCAGCATTGAGGTCCTGAGACTGCTGCCACTGAAGTCAATGGCAAAACTTCCATTGACTTCAGTGGGAGCAAGAGCAGGCCTTTAAATTATAGCCTCTCATATAAAAGGATGAAGGGGCATTCTTACACTACTGTCTTTCCTCTTCCGCTCCCTGTACTTCAGATCTACCCTTTTTATTTCCAATAGACTTTCTCCCATATCCAAGTACACCTCTACCTCGATATAACGCTGTCCTTGGGAGCCAAAAAAATCTTACTGCATGATAGGTGAAATCGCGTTATATCAAACTTGGTATGATCCGCCGGAGTGAGCAGCCCCGCCCTCACCCAGAGTGCTGCTTTTCCGCGTTAGATCCGAATTAGTGTTATATCGGGTCGCGTTATATGGGGTAGAGGTTTATCTTGAATACCATCCACATAAGCCCTCCAAATATGAATATCACATGAACCCTCAACACAGATATTTGCCCAGCCCTACCGGACACTTCCAACAGCACAAAATGAAAATTTGTTTTATTCTAAGGAGTCCTTTAAAGCTCTGTATGTGGAACTCTGAAATTACAAGCACAGGCAAGAATCACCTACAGTATCTCTGACAAATGTAATGCGCATTTGCCTCTCTCATATGCTTTGAAAGTGTGAAATCTGTCTCCCCTGCCAGAGTGTTTGTGTGACAATGGAAACTGGCAATTCCTTTGGGTAACATTCAGACTGAGTGAAAAAGTATCACCGCTAGCCAACATCACGTTTTGACCTTCAGCTTTGCCTCTGCTCTAACTTGGTATGATACCAGGAAGTGGAAAGCATTGCTTTGTTTGCAAAAGCTATTTTGCTTATGCTAGAGACAGGTGCGGCTTTTTTCCCCTCACAGTGATAAGAGCACCATGATAGTTTTGTCCAGTTTCCTTTAGGGTATGACTTTGTACATTTCTACATTTGGTGTAGTAAACTAAGCCAAGGCTGTAAGAGAGGAATATGTGGAAATAAAAGAAAATGGTATCACATCACCTGCTCATAGCATTCAATATTTGCCCCTAGAATCAATCCACAAAGCATGCAATATGCAAGTCCCACATTTATAGTTCTGTTAAAAGTGTACAGTAAAATTGAAATTCTACAAGATTTAGAATAGGAGCTGGCATTGCACAATATTTAATAATGCATTTGCTCTTCAAAGCATAATTGAAATTGGATCTTCTTATATGGACTATAAAGGAAAATTATCTTATTGTAGGGCTGGTAAAAAAAATCAAAACTGTTCCTGGTTTTTGAGTTTTTTGTTGTTTTTTAAACAGAAAATTAGGTTCTCAGTTAAGTATCTGCTTTCAGCAGAAACTCTGTCAACAAACTGAATGCCCCAAAACCAAAATATTTTGGCCAAAAACTGAGATATTTCAATTCTGAAATGCTGCCACGGGGTCTCAGAGTTTTATTTTGGATGTCTCGTGCTCCCATTCTCTTCTATGGGCTGGACTGTTCATCAGACTTCATCTCTGATAATGTACCACGGACACGCAACTGTCACGGACCATGGCCTCCTCTTAGCAAGAAGGTAGATCATGGTGCATTGTGGGAGATGTAATCTAACCAGGCAGCCTAGCCTAGCAAGGAGAAAAGGACCATGTGACACCTGAATTATAACTTCCATGAGGCACCACGACAGCATTGTATAAAAAAAAAATATATCAAGATATTTCAATTATTTTTTTCACTGAAAACTCACAATTTTTCCAGGAGGGAAAAGCCCCCCTTTCCAACAAGATCTAGTTTGTTGCTCTCAGTCTACTTCCTAGCAGATTTTTGTCCACATTATAACTTCTGCTCTGGACAGATCTAATAGTAGAAAAACCGTGTTGCAAGAGATACTGTTGCCTGAACTGAAATAAGAAGCTGCCATATAATGTTTTGAGAGCCAAATTTTCAAACATCCCCATTGAAATTATTCCTAAAAATCAGATTACACAGCACCCATTTTATGTTTGCAAAATATGGTGTATTTGCATGCACAAACCAACTAACTGATCATTGAACTATCCAATTTGGACATGCAAGCAGGTACACATGCAAAATTTTGCTAGTATTATTTAGAGGCCAGATCAAAACATATTTAGTGAAACATACTAACTTCATAACAATTCCTTATACTGAAAATTTGGAAGAAGGTGGTCTGATCGCATACTGGATAGACAATGTTTATATCCGGTAAATGTTGGAATTGATTTGATGGAGCTGCTGTTAAACGGTTAGATGTTTCTGACTAATTACAAGTGGTGGCTCACATCTTCTTCAAAAAAAGGATCTCAGAGAAGTATTTAAATTACTGCAATAATAAATTCAGGTACTGAAACAATGAACATGGAGTTAACTAATTAGAGCTTCTCTAAGTATTGGCTTCTCCCTCTTCCTTCACTTCTCTTGCTGTACATAGCAGGAATATGCCCACAAAGCTGGACCAAATAATTTTGGTTACAACAGTGAAACAGGATGCTACACATTTCCCATACAGTATTATTTTTGCCATTTCATCTCAGGGCATAGGAAAGATTGGATTTCAGACAGGATTCTGGTACCTAAATTCTATGAATCTGTCTTATTAATGGCACACAAGTTTCCTCCCAGACTATTCTACGCAGACCTCTTGATCAGTAATTCGCTTGGCATGGTCTTATACATAAAGCAGCTGGCAGGTACAATTTTTATTACCCTAAGCAGAGCTTCTAACGTGATTGATCTCAACCTGTTATGATACAATGCATTGGGAGGAATTAGAACTGCTCTGAACCCTTGACTGATTAGGTTGGCATTTCCCTTTATGCAAGAAATAAAGATAGGAGGTGACTTTTATATCAAAAAGGGAGCAAATTTGGGATTGGATCAAGCCAGTATTTTTTTCCCCACTAACAAGCTTTCTTAACAAAAACACAAATAAAACTAACCTGTACCAAATATAAAACATTACATTGGCTGAAACAGAAGATTCCTTGCAGGTAGTTCTTTAAAATTAATATTGGCCGTTTTATTTTTTTAAAAGTAACTAAACAGCCCATGATGCAGTTGCCTAGTTTAAAGTTATCAAATAATCAAGAAATATATTGGGCTGAATGCAAATCTGGAGTAAACCCATTGAGAACACAAGAATGGCCATACTGGGTCAGACCAATGGTCCACTTAGCCCAGTATCCTGTATGCCAGGTGCTTCAGAGGGAATGAACAGAACAGGCAATTATTGAGTGATCCATCCCCTGTCGCTCACTCCCAGCTTCTGGCAGTTAGAGGCCGAGGACACACACAGCATGGAGTTGCATCCCTGACCACCTTGGCTAATAGCCTATCCTCCATGAACTTACCCAATTCTTTTTTTAATCCAGTTATAGTTTAGTCCTTCACAACATCCACTGGCAACAAATTCCTTTAAAGATATTTTATAATATTAATAACACAACTGTTTCATTGGAAAGAGAAAGTAAAAGGCCCTATGCTGCTTTATGGACTAAAGCCCAGCTGGATTTCCTTCAGTAAAAAGATAACTGTTTTTCTATTTACAGAAGCAAATAAATTTAACTAGCAGACTTACTTATTGTAGGTGAAATGCACTCATGTAGGCATAGGTGCTAGAACTAGGGATGCTACCGCACCCCCTTACTTGAACTGGTTTCGATTATATACAAGGTTTATAGTTTGGTTCAGTGGCTCTCCGCACCCCCACTATATAAATTGTTCTAGCATCTCTGCATGTAGAGATGATCCACTATGTTCCACTTAAGTCCATGAAACAGGTCACAAATGGCAGATAGCCCCAAACTAAAGGCCAGAATAAGGCCTGACTTTCACACATAATGCAACTCTGTAGGTTTAAAACCCAATCACACTGATTTTGTTTGTTTGTTTAAAAATTCTACAAAAACAAAAATTCCCTCTGAGGGAATTGAATCTGGCCCTAAATTTAAGACCACACAGTTATCCTTATGGTATCAGAATCCTGTCTGAAATCCAGTCCTTCAAATGTCCTGAGATGAAATGGGCAAAAAGGATACTGTACAGCAGAGGTAGGCAACCTATGGCACGCGTGCCAAAGGCGGCACGCGAGCTGATTTTCAGTGGCACTCGCACTGCCCGGGTCCTGGCCACCGGTGTGGGGGGCTCTGCATTTTAAATTTAATTTTAAATGAAGCTTCTTAAACATTTTAAAACCTTATTTACTTTACATACAACAACAGTTTAATTATATATTATAGACCTAATTATAAAGAGACCTAAAAATGTTAAAATGTATTACTGGCACGCAAAACCTTAAATTAGAGTGAATAAATGAAGACTCGGCACATCACTTCTGAAAGGTTGCCGACCCCTGCTGTACAGGAAATGCTCTTCTTATGGAAGGAGGGGAAAAGATTTTAAAATGGAAGTGCTAGCACAACCTTAATTAGAATGACACAAATGTCTTCACAAGAATGTGTGTTGTCTCAGCATAAAGGTTACCTCAAGGTTAATATATTGATTGCTAACCTGAGAGCATTACATTGTGCACTCCCTGCAATTATAAATGTGGATATTTTGTAACTTGGCTGGTTTGGTTATTTAGAACTGCTAAGTGTCTGTCTGTCGAAAGCAGTAGGGTTTAAAGTGCACAACAGCATTTCTCATCTGAATCAATTAATCATTTACATTCATAAAGCTCCCTTAACACATGCATCCCTGAACACCCTCTAATGAAAATAAATAGAATAAAATTGTATTGACAGCTAAAAGCAAGGACTAGAAAATGTGTTTTAGGTAAGAATGAAACACAATTATATTAATGTTAGAAAATTACCAAGAACTGCCAAGAACTGTGGGGATTTTCCAGTGAATAGAACAGCTTTAAAACTAATCCATACAATTTTGAAGCTTTTGTACCCTAAAGCATTCCTCTTTCCTCATAAGCTGAGGGAGATCCGCAGAAGACCATAGGAAGGGATTCAGAAAGGTTATTCACAGGTTGCTAAAAATCAGTAGCTGTGAAGATTGGTAGGGAATAATATCCATTTTTCCTGCCTCCGATCATTTGTATGTGCAATACGCAGTAGATTTTAGCCTCAGTAATGATAGCTGAGAAGGCATCAATGCTATGGCCTTCAACTCATTTATTGTGGATAACCATGTACCAAAGATTAAAACAACAATAGAAGATAAATCTTACTGGAAGAAGTTACTGTTCTGCAGGAAACCATAGGTATAATAATTGCCTCTTTGGATAGCTGGTTTTAAAGTAAGCGGTTGCCATTAAAAAGGCAGCATTTGCCACAGTGGAGTTGAGGCCACATTTCCCCACCCATATGTACAAGAGGAAATAAGTCTAGTAATTGCACTGGCCTCCACTGGCAAACATTGCCTTTTTAAATGGAGACTTCAGTAGATGTGATACCTTGAGATCTCCCACAAAAGACCAAGAGTTTCTACATGTGAGGGAGGCAAAAATAAACACTTTCATCTGCAAGACTGTGCATGGGGAAAAGACGAAGCTTGCTGGAACTTGGTACCGTAGTCTTGAAAGAGAAGATAAGGCCAGATGATCTCATTTCTCTTCAACAGAAGAATATCATTGCCACACTATACTCTGCTGGTAGCTAGTGACTTTTTAAGCACAGAAGAATTTCTGCTGTTACTGTAAGAGATCATGCTGCTTTAGCAGTGGACTTCAGAACAGCATGTGATTGATTAGAAGAAGAAACTAGAAAGCAGAGTGATCATAGACAGAATAGTCATGGCCAGCTTGAAGAAACAGATGGATTGGAGAAGTACTCGATCCTGACCAGTGATCACCCTTAAGTGAAGCTCTCATCCAGTCCAAGCTCCCACTGGATAGAATAAAGAGAGTCATAGAATATCAGGGTTGAAAGGGACCTCAGGAAGTCATCTAGTCCAACCCCCTGCTCAAAGCAGGACCAATTCCCAACTAAATCATCCCAGCCAGTTTTGTCAAGCCTGACCTTAAAAACCTTTAAGGAAGGAGATTCCACCACCTCCCAGGGTAACCCATTCCAGTGCTTCACCACCCGCCTGGTGAAAAAGTTTTTCCTAATATCCAACCTAAACCTCTCCCACTGCAACTTGAGACCATTACTCCTGGTTCTGTCATCTGGGAGCACTGAGAACAGTCTAGATCCATCTTCTTTGGAACCCCCTTTCAGGTAGTTGAAAGCAGCTATCAAATCCCCCCTCATTCTTCTCTTCTGCAGACTAAACAATCCCATTTCCCTCAGCCTCTCCTCATAAATCATGTGCTCCAGCCCCCTAATCATTTTTGTTGCCCTCCTCTGGACTCTCTCCATTTTTTCCACATCCTTGTAGGGTGGGGCCCAAAACTGGACACAGTACTCCAGATGAGGCCTCACCAATGTCGAATAGAGGGGAATGATCACGTCCCTCGATCTGCTGGTAATGCCCCTACTTATACAGCCCAAAATGCCATTAGCCTTCTTGGCAACAAGGGCACACTGTTGACTCATATCCAGCTTCTCGTCCACTGTAACCACTAGGTCCTTTTCTGCAAAACTGCTTCCTAGCCATTCGGTCCCTAATCTATAACAGTGAATGGGATTGTTCTGTCCTAAGTGCAGGACTCTGCACTTGTCCTTGTTGAATCTCATCAGGTTTCTTTTGGCCCAATCCTCTAATTTGTCCCTCTGTATCCTATCTCTACCCTCCAGCGTATCTACCACTCCTCCCAGTTTAGTGTCATTTGCAAACTTGCTGAGAGTGCAGTCCACGCCATCCTCCAGATCATTAATGAAGATATTGAACAAAACCGGCCCCAAGACCGACCCTTGGGGCACTCCGTTTGATACCGGCTGCCAACTAGACATGGAGCCATTGATCACTACCTGTTGAGCCCGACGATCTAGCCAGCTTTCTATCCACCTTATAGTCCATTCATCCAGCCCATACTTCTTTAACTTGCTGGCAAGAATACTGTGGGAGACCATATCAAAAGCTTTGCTAAAGTCAAGGAGTAACACGTCCACAGCTTTCCCCTCATCCACAGACCCAGTTATCTCATCATAGAAGGCAATTAGGTTAGTCAGGCATGACTTGCCCTTGGTGAATCCATGCTAACTGTTCCTGATCACTTTCCTCTCCTCTAAATGCTTCCGAATTGATTCTGATGAAAGGTTTGCCGCTGTAGTAAGAGTACAGCATCAGATAATGGTCTCCCTCGTACATACCTCATGTTGTGGTTAGTAGATACTTGTATGCCTTTGTATAATGGTACCCCCTTTATTTCTATGCTGAAAACTAATTTCTGTTTTTAAGTCCTTAATCAATGTTAATTTCAACCACTGGACTGGATTTCTTCCATGGAAGAATCAAATCAAAGGGAAGTATGCAAAATCCATACCTCCTTTCGCACAGGCTATGTTTTCTTAGTAATTCTGCAAAGTCACTATCCTCTCCTCATACAAATCCCTCCTTGTAGGCCCACTTCTGCCATGAAGCCTACAAGAGACCAGTCACCTGATTGTATCATGGTTGTAGGATAACTGGGAAAGGTCTTTGTACTTTTCCTTTTTAAAAAAGAAACAAAACCAAAAAAACCCAACTAAAGTTGGAAATTGAAGTCAGCAAAATTCAAACTAGAAATAAAATGCAAATTTTAACTACAAGGGTAACTAACCATTGGACACACTCTTAAGTGATGTGCTAAATTCTTCATGATGAAGATTGAGGAACTTTCCAAGAGATGCATTCTAGTTAAACTACAAGACCACAGGAATTACTGGGTGATATTTAAGATCTGTGTCAAAACTGGAGGATCATAACGGTCTCTTCAAGCCTTAAAAATAAAAATAAAATAAAAAACTATGAAAACCACATTACATTATTCATATTTTAACACAAATTGTCCAGTCACCGCCTGGCCACCTTACTGGTCTGGTTTATCTCTTTTCCCTAAACTTATATAGTGTTATGGAACAGGGACTAGTCATTCTTTTGAGTCTGTTCAATGCCTACTATACTATGGGTGCTACAAGAAACAATTACTACTGATTGTTGATTTCTCTTTCATGGTTTTAAAAACTTGGTGCAATCTCTGAGCAGCAGGAAAGATTAAATGGCAGACACACATACAAGCAATTCCATACTTTGCTCTGAACCTGGATTTTAAGATGAGGAAGAGGTAATTTTGTAACCTAAGATAAATGATCACTAAAAAAAAGCCAGGGGAGGGAGGGTGTTTTTAATTCAGTTCTGAGAGGGAAGTGGGGAAATGGGATAAGATTTCTGTAATTGCGTGGGGGCAAATAACTAAAACTTGTCAGATTTTTAATTTAAAAAGGCGTAGATTTCCAGCAGTGGATATTGGACAAGCATCTGGTTAATCTGTCAGCCACCCCCATAGTGCCTGCAGAGACCAAAAATAAACATGTATCATCAGCATACAACAGGATATTGAAGGACATGATTGCAAACAACATTACCCTGAGGCAGAATAGAGTTCCTTATAGAACCCCATGGGCAACATCCACAGGAATGGATGGGAAATTCTTCAATGCTCACCAAGTAGCCTTATAAAAATAAATCCTTTAATGTGCAACTATTTTTTGTGAAATCTGTTGCCTACATGTTATGAGGTGTTGTCTGATCCTCATGTAAGTGATATATTATGTCACAACTCAGCAAGCTATTGCTTGTATAAATTAACTACAGTTAATAAATGCCAGCAAGACATACTAGACGGATCTCCAGATTGGCACTGCGAAAGCATGTCGCTCTGCACATTAATACGCAATCATTGAGGTGGCAATTTTCTTCCCAGGGCCTAAAATTAGAAGCAAATGCTGCCAAATGTTGTTTTCAGGCAGGGCTGTTGTTCTGTCTCCTCTGTCTTCCCTTCTTTTAGTGAGATTTAAAAGTTCTCTCTCACCCTCACAGCAGATATCCCAAAGGGATTCTGAGAGCACAAGAAATACAGAACAGACTAATGAAAAGGTGATATCCAATGTATTGAAGCAGGTTCTCTGGAGTCTTGTCTCTTTTGATTGACAGCCGGTGAAAAGTATTCCACAGGCAGATTTACCTTTAAATCAGAATTGTCTGCTCAAGCAGAAATGATGTTGGTTTGGGTCATTATGTGAATCTGTCCATGTCTGTTTCCCTTATTAGCTATTTGCTATACCTAAGTTCAGCCTTCTGGCTGCAGGTAGCATCTGCCCCATTAGGACAAATAGTTATTTACTTTATGCCATTATCTCACATAGTCATGATAGTTGTGGGGCTGGCAATGTTTCAATACACAGCTCAATTTTCAGTGACATATGCTGCATTTTGGCCATTTCCAGTCCCCTGGGGTTGAAACTAACTAAACAAACAGCCATCCTGACTGCAATTTGCTCTTACGAACACGGACCCTCCCCTAGCTCCAAATGAAGGCAGTGGCAAAACTCCAGTGGGTTGGGTTCATTGTTACATATTGGTTTAGCCACTTTTAAGAGTTCTATTTTTGTGGTTTCTAGCTTCTCTCTTATCGAACTTACCTAAATAATGAGCTATTTCAAAAAAGTAAATGATTCCCATGAGCAGGAGGATTAGCAGTTAATGAAAATGGGTAGATTTCAAAGAGCAGCTGATACAAAACGGCTCAGAAAAAAAAAAATCAGATCACTTGCATAGTAGCTCTTGTTTCCCATTTTCCCTGGCACAGGAAGACATTTACCTATTCTGTATATAGCCCTACTCCAGATCCCTTATAAGAGACAGAATTACCATGGCCTATCAGTGAGCTAGAGGAAGGTGTGGAAGATACTAAAACCTGAGCCAAATTATTCAACCAAGCAATGTACACAATTCCCATATATACATACACACACAAATCAATTCTCAGGCTAGTTAGAGAAGAACAGGCAGACTCCTAAACTCTCGCTCTCCATCTCGGTTTGCTTGTTTTTTGCAGACATCTCTCTTATTTATACTGGAGTATCATTCAGTGGCCTAAACTGAGACAGAGGCCCCACTATGCTAGACACAGAATACTGTGTGCAGATGTGGTCACCCCATCTCAAAAAAAGGTATAGTATTGGAACTGGAAAAGGTTCAGAAAAGGGCAAAAAAATGATTAGGGGTATGAAACAGCTGTATGAGGAGAGATTAATAAGACTGGGTCTTTTCAGCTTGGAAAAGAGATGACTGAGGGGGGATATGATTGAGGTCTATAAAATCATGACTGGTGTGGAGAAAGTAAATAAGAAAGTGCTGTTTATTCCTTCTCATAACACAAGAACTAGGGGTCACCAATGAAATTAAATAAGCAGCAGATTTAAAACAAAAGGAAGTATTTCTTCACACAACGCACAGTCAACCTGTGGAACTCTTTGCCAGAGGATGTTGTGGGGGCCAAGACTATAACAGTGTTGAAAAAAGAGCTAGATAAATTCATGGAGGATAGGTTCATCAATGGCTGTTTGCCAGGATGGACAGGAATGGTGTCCCTAGCCTCTGTTTGCCAGAAGCTGGGAATGAGTGACAGGGAATGGATCACTTGATGATTACCTGTTCATTTCCTCTGGGGCATCTGGCATTGGCCACTGTCGGAAGACAGGATACTGGGCTAGATGGACCTTTGGTCTGACCCAGTATGGCCGTTCTTATGTTATGTTCACTGTACATACACAGAGTAAAAGGTAATCCCTTCCTCAAAGAGTTTGCCATCTAAATAGCCAAGCAGGAAGCATAGAATGGTACGCAACGCTCCTGTGGTTATAGCAAGTCAGTGGCAGATCTGGAATAGAACTCCAGGCTTCTGAAGGCCCAATGAAATTTATTATCCACATGGCTATATTGTCCTGAGCAGCCTCTCTAAGCTGCACCCATGCAAGTCCCAGTGTTATGAGGGCATGAGGCTGGTTGTTTGTCATGGCAAAAAAGAGGAATAATTGATACAGGCCCAGACTGGGCTTTGTACTGATGCACTAGAGGTTGGGTGGTGGGGACAGGAGGATCCAGGACCCTCTCACCACAACAACCTGTACCATGGCCAGGCAATGGGCCTAGTATGTTCATTTCTAGATACCACATTATTGCAAGTGTGTTAGAGAGACAAGGTGGGTAGAGGAATATCTTTTACTGGACCTGAAGAAGAGCGCTGTGCAAGCTCAAAAGCTAGTCATTTCTTCATGACCTTGTTCTTGGCTCTGCTGGAGTGTTGGGAGTAGTTTTCTCTTCAGAACCATTTCACTGTCAAGGATAGGCCCTGATTCTGTGGGTGCTCCGGGGCTCAAGCACCTATGGAAAAACAAGTGTGACGCAGCACCCACCAGCCACAGCTGTTCGGCAGTGCCACCAATCAGCTGTTTGCCAGCTCGGGGAGGGGCTTGTGGGGAGGGAGGAGAGCAGTGAGCGGAAAACTTGGGAGGGCTTGGAGCAGGGGTGGGAAGAGGCAGAGTGAGGGTGGGGCCTCAGGGTGGAGCAGAGGTGGAGCACCCCTGGGGAAAAATAAAATTGAAGTCAGCATCTATGCTGTCAAGTTACTAATATATTTTCTTGGACCCACTTCTGACACCAAACAGAAGTGGGTCCAATAAAAGATATTACCTCACCAACCTTCTCTCTCTCTAATACTGTATCTGGGACCAACATGGGTGGCATAGCTATGCCACCACTGCATGCAAGTATGTTGACAGATGGGAGTGAATGCAGAGAAACACAGCAACTATTAAAGGGCGAAAGGAATTACTTTAAATGCAAAGACTGAAAAAGCTATAACTGTATATGGTAGTTTGGCCAAACAGCAGCTATATTGGAGGGGAACATGGCTACATGTATCTGGAGGATGTGAACACTATGTCATGAGAGGAATTATTTAGCGGGATACACGCTACATAGATACCAAGGTGATGGGCACTTTAGGAAAGAACAGGTTAGGTAGGGGTATAACTAGGAATAAGAGTGAAACTAAGAAAAGGGGAAATTACCCTGAAAAGCAGGAAGACCTCCAGACAGTGAGATTCATTAGGATTTTCAAAAGAAAATGATAAAAGCCCTATCACTTGGGAATTGTATAATTAGACTGGAGAAAACAGAATCAGACATACAGCACAGACCAATGACTCTAAAAACTTCTGGAAAGGCATCTTCTCGAACTGCCCCCTTCCCAAGGCCACCAGCCTCATAATCATGACATTCTGAGGTTTGTTATTTTCAACTTAATCAAGATGAGCACTGTGGGGCCTGATTTGATCGCACTTACAGTCAAAAGCAATAACAATGTAACCCATAAACTTACATTGGTATAAAATCAGACCTTTGGTTGTCAGTATCACTGCTGCCATCTCATACAATCCCTTTCAATATGATGTTTCTCCATTTTCCTGTCCCTCAATCATACACCTATTAAAAGGTCAGAGTTTGAGCTATGGTAAAATTCACTAATCCAGCATATAAAATGTTCAATTAAAATTAAAAACCAATGAAAATGCTAAGATCTAGAATGAAATTAATTAGCCACTTCTCCCATTTCAAACCTGCATTTAAATATGTAAACAGTGCAGCACTCAAAGATTTATCTGATATAAAAAGAGAATATCAGCCATTTTCTACTAGAGGGACAGATGTTAAAGTTGTTCTTGTGATTTTCACAGATGTTCCCCTTCCAGCATCTTTAAAACTGGATTTCCATGTTAATGCTGAAATCCCAAATTTCTTATATGAAACACAGATGGCAGAAAAGATTCAAACCATTAGCACATTTCATGGTACCTGCATTCACAATTATACCTGAAAGGGAGAGAATTTATGTGTGCGCATATGAATTTATGTAAACAGAGAAAATTCCACAGTTCTATAGAGTTAAGTGTATTTTGTTTATAGTCTCGCCCCATTTTCTGTTGTTGTTAAAACAGAAACTAAGTTGGTGTCTGCATTCCTTGCTGACTGACAATTCTGTTTATTATTATTAAATTATTTGTATAACAGTGATGCCTCAGGACCCTACCTGAGATCAGAGGCCCCTTGTGCTAAGCACTGTATGAACAGGCAGCAAGACAGTCCCTGCCCCAAACCCCTTACAGTCTAAATAGACAAGAATGGAAATAAAAGCATAAAGTAGGGAAAAGACTGGCCCAAGGTGACAACAGGTCTCGGAATAAAACGCAGGTCTCCTAAATCCCAGTGCAGTGACTTATCCACCAGACCATGTTGACTCTGAAAACCCTAATAATGGGATTTTTATACCAAGTCCATTGTCATGGTACCCGACACCTAAATTATGTTCTAGACAAACACAAACCAGAAGAGTGATCGTGTTTAAGTTTGACTCCTGATAACTTGAATTTTTGCTCAAAAACCAAATTTAATTGGATTGAAGATCACTAGGTGAGTGTTAAAATAATGGTACTGTATTATCTAATGGCGTTATTAATATTTTAGAGCACTCGTCTCGCCTAGCACAGAAAACAGCCCATTGCTCAAAGATCTTACCGTCTAAGTCAGAGAAAACAATGCTGCCAGTATGTAATAAATAAAACAACAGAACAACTTTGTGGATTTGGAAAGGTTTCTACTCCTCAAAGGGGCCAAAAACCAGCGAGAAAAGGCAACAAAACCAAAAAATGAAAATCAGCTAAAAACAGAGAAAAAGGAAAGAAAAAAAAAAAAAAGAGTAGCTACTTCCAGAGTTTCATCTGTAATGACAAGAAGTCTGAATCAGAGATGGGAATAGTAGTAGTGTCATACTCTCCTACCACAAATCCATTTTATTTTGCAGGGTGTCTGTCATTCCATCTATTCTTCCTGGAGTCCATAACCCTTCTAGCTCCACGAAAGACCACCCAGCAAAGCCAAGAGTAACAGCTGGGGGGCTTTAAGTGAAGTACTAGTATCCCCAGTGCTAATAACTTGGGGCCTTTTTCTCCTCTGACTTGCAGTGGTGTAAGCAGGAGTGAAGCCATTGAAGTCAGTGTCATGCTCCGCTGACCGAAGACTGTTGTGACATTGGTTTAAGTGAAGGGGGAAAACTATTCAAAGAGAAATATTGTTCCTTCCCCCCCCCCTTGCTCTTACCCAACCCCAAAATACAACTTTTTAAGGGAAAATTCCTCTCAAAGGGCCGAATCCTGTTCTGCACCTTCTCTACCTTGGATCTCAAGGGTTCCAGCACAGTTCTGCTGTTCAGGGGGAGGTTGGTGGTGCAGAGACAGTGCATGAGGATTCTGCATACCCTGCACACATGGAGCAACATCTTCTCTGCAGCAGCAACAAGGGGGAGATTGGGAGCAGAATGGGTAAACTCACCTCTGCCATTATGCCTAGAGGGCATTTGACAATGGGCTAGGCAGTTGGAGAGCTGTGACTGTGGCTTATTACAACAATCAATCGTCTCACTGATGCCTTGTGCACACACTCCTCCTCCCCATCTGTCTGTTGCATTCACTCGTCTTATACTTCAATTGTAAACTCATTGGGCCAAGAATTGTCTTTTTGCCATAGGAGTGAACAGTGCTTAGTACAATGGTGACCCTATCCTTGACCGGGGTCTCTACATACTAGAGTAATATGAATAATAAATTATAAGCTTGGCAAGTCCATCCACAACTATCAAAAATCCCCACGTAAGTGGGAAAAACAGCTGCTGTGGCCACTACCGCACCCCATGTGGAATAGTTTTGCAGTATTGCCAACCTCAAGCATTCAAAAATCATGACTCAGGCTTCCAAAATCATGAGATTAAAAAATATATAATGTTGGGCTCTTTATTTGCCTTCTGGTTTCTGAGTCTGTAGGACATATGAGGGTCACAGTTTATAATTTTTCTCTGAAACCAGGAGGGATAGAAAATTAATTCCTTGGTGAAAGCAGAGATTTTCGTAAAATAACATGACTCCAGGAGCTGGAGCTTAATAGAAACACCAACTATCATGAGATTTGTGATACAATCACAAGAGCAGGCAACACTGCTATTGTTAGGCAAGACGGGATCCCCACAGTCCAGACCCTACCTGTTAAAATGGAGGATGACTTTTTGGCCTAGAAGGGAATGTTCCTTCATGCCCCTCCCCCAATCTTTCAGTAGTCCTCACAGAGGTTTGCTGCTGAAGGTCTGTATATACTTCTACTCTGTGGGGGCCTCTTCTGGTATCCGTGCCTGCACCTTCTCCCCTCCATCTTCCATAATGTAACAATTCCTTTAGAAGGAATCATTTCAAATAATCAACCTAATGGCAGCTGAAATGCATGAATTCTATTGTTCAGACCTAGGTACGCAAGGTCCTCCCTTGCCCTTTGTATCTGGGGCTCCAAGGTTGGGATTTTCAAAAAGCACAGAATATATGAAGAGTTAGACTGATTTTTCAGAGGTATTAGGGTGCCTAAATCCCCTCAGCTCCTTTGAAAACCCCAACCTAGGCTCCTCAGATATTGGTCAATATAAAAAATAATGCAAGTCAGAGAATAATCTTTTGCACTTCCAGGAGTTTTATAGAAATAATTCAGTGGTAATCAGGGAAGATTGAAACTGGACCTTGTGGAATATTTTCCTTCCTACTAGGCAGATGAATCTATGATTTGTATTCTCTGATTTTAAAATGAGATTCTCCTGCATCTTCAGTGGATTTGATTGATACTGCACATGAGGCTACTCAGTAAAATGATACAGTGTAGATCAAAGCATGAAAGATAATTTTCCCTGAAATGTATGTAGCTGAGGATGAGTTATGAGTCTTTGTTTCACAGTTTATGGAACACAATTTTATTTAAAGCCTAAATCTGTCATTTCAGCATTGTTTATCAAAATGCATCCAATACCCTATTACCCCAGAAGAACAGTGTCAAGTCAAAAGGTAGAAAATCAAGCTTGTACAAAAATAACTTTCAAATAACTAAGTGTAAAATAAACTCAGAGAATAGCTTGTGATTTGCATAAATATTATCCACAAACAATATGTTTGATACAAACCAAAAGTAATTCATCTGCAAGTTAAATACATAGAATGGCAAAAGATGCTATAAAATTCATAGTAGAAAGACTGCTTGATGTATACCTAAAGATCCCATGAATTGTGTTCACCTGCTCATATCTCTATATTTGGTAACTGTTTTATTCATGAGTGAGCTGAAAGAATCGCAAACAGTGAGCATCATTTCTTCATGACCTTGTTGGTTCTGCTCAACTGCTGGGAGTAGATTTCTCCTCAATCCTTTTACTGTCAAGTTACTATCTCCAAACATAATTAAAATCCCTTTTTTTCATTAAACAAACACAAGGTTAGTTGCTGACGACCACACTTACCCAAACAGTGGTACCACTTACTCTGTTCCTTTTCAAGTCCTCAGCTGGTGTAAACTGGCATAGCCCCATTGATTTCCATGGGTTTTGGTTTTCATGGTTCATGAAAATTTACACTAGCTGAGGTTCTGGCCCGTTATCTTTATTCATTGTGTGTGTGTCAACCAAATACATTAAACAGAACTGGTACTTCCCAAACCCGACACCAACCTGAGTCAACATGAAGATCCTAGTTGGCCAAAAAGAAGTCAAGAAAGATTTGGAAAATCCAAGATAATACACACTTGGAAGCAGTTATAAGAACATGAGAGAAAAGAGAGGGAAGAGAACATAACAGAATGAAACTCAGGATTGTTCTAAACCCACCACATACTTTAAACTCACTGGGACTTCCTTTACTGGTAAAAACCCTGTTTTCTCCACAATCTCAGCTAGAATGTCACTGAGCTTTAAGCCTCAGTGCCAAATTCAACACTCAGTTTTGCCTAAATCATCTTTTGGGATAAATTCTGCTCTCAGTCACACCCACGTAACTCCACTGAGACCAACTAAGAGCAGAATTTGATCCTTGAGGCTGTATTCATCTTTGGTGCTGTTCCATTAACTACAGTGCTATGTGTGACTTGGAGTTATGCCAGGCATGACTTTGGTCCCTTATGTGCAATGAAAGGTATATGCCATTGGCAGAAGGAGGTCATCAGACAAGAGGGTTTGTCAGCTGTGATGCTTACTAAGATCATCCACATTCCTAAAAACCACTGCTTTTGCCAAGTACTTCGCAGCTGGCAAACAAAGAGTCCGCTCTAGTCGTAGGCAAGATTAGTGAGAATGATATGCTAGTCCTAATCCTACTAAGCATGGGCCAAATTCTCCTCTCAGTTACACAGGTGAAACCACATTGACTGGGGTGAGGTTGTACTGGCGTAAGAGAAGAGGATCTGGCCTTATGACTCCATGCAGAAATTCATACTTTTACAATCCATTCTACACTCAGCATTTGTGTTTCAAAAATACTTGAAAATCTAGACAAGATCCAGATTTAGCACAAATGATAAAGGCAACACCAAACTCCTACGCTGTCATGCAAAAACAGCATTTGGGATAGAGTGCATATCCCGCTAAGAAGTCGAAGAGTTAGGCTGGCTCATTTTTAGCCTGACAAGCTAGATAGGAAATGCCCAGTGTGCCAAATACATATGGGAACATACTGCCTAGTCATGGACCCTAGGGGAAATTGCAGGTAAGAACATGTAATAATGTGGACCAGATCATTCCTTCTACTTCCCCCTCCCCCAACTCACTGGTGAGCACTCAGAGGGCTGCACAGAAATCGACCACAGGTGGCTGGAAAAGAGAAAATCTAGGTGGATCACCCACCAAAGTTTGGCCCCATCCCTCTTCCTTCTAGTCCCTTTGGAGATTCCCCCCAGGGATTTGAATCTTTGTGAGAGCGGACCAGGGCCAGAAGGGTCAGGGCAGTTGAATATATTCACATGACAATGTTTAATTTAAGATTAATCTTTAATTCCTGGAGACTACAGGACAATCCTGGAGGGTTGGCAACTCTACTGTTCACTCCAGGACCGGCTCTAGGATTTTTGCCACCCCCCCGCACCCCCTGTTCTTTAATTACCCCACCCCCGGCCCCGCCTCCACTCCGCCCCTTCCCCAAATCCCCAGCCCTGCCTCCTCCCCCCAGGCTCTCAAGCCTAGGAGGGAGGGAGGGAGGGAGGGGAAGCAGCGCCGGCGCCGCGGCCACTCGGAGTCTCCCCGCCCTCCCAGGTTTGAGAGCCTGGGAGGGAGGGGGAGTCTCCGAGTGGCCGCGGCGCGGGCGCCAGTTCTCCTCCTCCCTCCCAGGCTCTCAAGTCTGGGAGGGAGGGGGAGCAGAGGCGCGCGAAACGGCCGCTCGGGATCTCCCCATCCTTCCCAGGTTTGAAAGCCTGGGAGGGAGGGCAAGTAGCGGCGCGCGAATCAGCTGTTTTGCGCGCCGCGGCAGCAGCAGCGGAGGTGAGCTAGGGAGGCCGGGGCACATTTTTAGGGGCAGCATTCTGGCGCCGGCCATGCTGCCCCTAAAAATGTGCCGCCCCAAGCACCAGCTTGTTTTGCTGGTGCCTAGAGTCGGCCCTGGTTCACTCGTTCAATTCCCACCAATCCCAAAGTAAACCCAGACCTAAATCAGTGCTGCTTTATGTATTACTTTAGGGGCTAGCCCACCTTCCATGGAAGGATGGCAGGGAAACGTCTCATAAGGAACCTTGTTGCATTTCCTGTCCCCTCTGTGTGGGGGAAGGAAGTGATCTAACCCATTTTCTTCAACCTCTTTTTAGCCCACTGCTCGACAGAAACATGAATGCCATTATTAGAACAGCCAATCAACATTTAGAGATTACCATCAACAATTGCATTTCTAAACCGAGAAGAAAAACATAATTCAAAGACGGCCTCTCATTTAAGACTGATGAGCTGTCAGGTCCCACAATTTCAACTCAACGCACTTTCTGAACAGGTTTCCTGTTTTGCTTTCCCCAGATGAGTAAAAACCAGGCTTAACTTTTTTTTTTTTTTTAAGCAGATCTTTGGGAAAATGTGAGCAAGCATTAATTATCTGAGACTGAGAAACAGTCTCCTGGAACAATGGGAAATGAATAAAACGACCAAAGGTTTCTCACACACAAAAATGCCAAGAGATTTTTTCCCTTTATTTGAGTAAGTTATGTCAAAACCACCACAAAATTCCTCACTTAATCAATAAAATATACCAGAATAAACTTACTATCCACGGGAGATTAAGTTGGGTGATTAAAAGGCAGAGGGGCTTAGAAGTTACAAATCAACAATGCTGAATTATTAACTTCCGCCTATGAAAGTGAAGTGTGGCAGTTACCTGGGGTTACAGCAGGGTGCTGGATTCAGATTCCTGAGGATCTGTTTTGTCTGACCCTGAGCAAAGCATTGAGGCTTACCAAAAATCACTGATCACTTCAAAATAAATGTATCTCACTTCTTGGGTTCATTACTTGAGGCAATGTGGGCTTGATTTTCTGAGTTGCCCACTGCTCATCGCTCCTGTTGCCTTTAGTAGAGGTGAAGCAGGGAGGCGTTTGACCCAATGAGTTTAAGGGTATAAATGAGGGCAGAGTTTAGTCCAGAAATCATAACAGTGATCTGATTTTATGTTACTAAGAAACTGAATAAAGGAACCATAACCCATATTTTACTATTCCTGAAGCAGTCGTGAGGAAAATACAGGGGAAATTAATATAGAACTAATCAGTTTTAAAACCTTGTGCCAAATTAATCCCTGATGTTATTTCATTGGTTTAAATGGACCTACACCAGGGATGAACCTGACTTTTAAGTAGGTGAAACAATTACAAACAATAAGGCACAAGCCTTTTGTGTTTGATAGTGTACGTAAATAGTAAGCTCTTTGGGGCAGGGACTGTGTTTGTTGTTGGGTATGCCCATACAGCAAACAGAAACCTGTGGCAGCAAGTCTCAGAGCCCAGATCTACACACTTGGGCTCATGCTATGATGCTAAGAATAACTGTGTAGACGTTTGAGCTTGGGCTGCGATAAAGATAGTCATACAAGATCAGGGCTGCATCACTGAAACCTTTTCATACAAAGATACAAAAGCCCCCCCCCCCCTCGCCCCTGCCCCGCCTCTTCCCACCACTTCCCTGCCCCCATTCCAACCCCTTCCCCAAAGTCCCCACCCCAACTCCACCCCCTCCCTGCCCCTATTCCAACCCCTCCCCCAAATCCCGCCTCTTCTCCGCCTTCTCCCCTGAGCGCACCGCGTCCCCACTCCTCCCCCCTGGAAAGTCCTAAGCGCCACCAAACAGCTGTATGGCGGCAGGAAGTGCTGGCAGGTAGATGGAGGAGCGGGGACACGGCGTGCTTGGGGGGAGGTGGGGAGCTTGGCTGCCAGTGGAGTTGGTGCCTACGGCGGGCCACATGTTTGAGACCCGGGTATTATACCATGTGCTTGTACTGATAATTCTACTGTATGGAGCACATACATCACCAAAAAGACAGAGATAAACAAAAAAGATCAGAGGCTGCCCATCACAGATGGCTGAGGAAGATACTACATTCTTCATGGAAAGACAAAAACAACAAATGTGAGAGTAAGGGAGTGGACAGAGCAGGACATGGTAGAAAATAACATCAAAAAAGAAGACTCGAGTGCTTGGGACAAGTACATGGCATGGAAGATGAGAGACATGCTAAGCAAGCGTTGAAATTTAGTATCTGAGAAAGGAAAGAGAAAGCGAGGATGGCCAAACAAGAAGTAGCAGTTATAGAGGATATTGAATGCATTGGCATTGCTGTGAAGAAATACCACAACTAGCAAGAGACTAATCAGTGGAGGAAGTGGACTGCTTCCTCAGCAGCACAGGAAGAACCAAGGATCACTCAGCAGCAGCAAGTCCCCAGAACAGGATTGTGTTTGTTCATCTCCAATACATTCCACAGGTTTATTCCACTTTGTACAGCTGATCCACTCAATATCGTATTCAGCCAGGCTGATGATACCAAAGAACAAACATTTTATACTCAGGTTTCCCCCTCCCCCCACCCTAAATACGCAGGTCACCAATTTATAAAGCATCTATTGTTTTTCAATCCTCACATATAACACCCTCCCCAGCACTCAGAGCAACTACCAAAAGCCATCTCCCTTTGTTCTTGAAACTTCAGGCTGCACCTGGGCATCGCTACCACACACAGCGCCAGACTCTACATCACAAGTGACAAAATATGGCAGTCACTCCTCAGCGATCCAGTGGTCTAATTTAAACAAGCAGACTGTCTTAGAGAGCGTTTATTATTCATTGTCGCTCCATTAATATTGCATGGCATAGAAGTGATCACTTTGAAAAGGTTACTGTCAAACTAGAAAGTAACCTCTCTGTCATTACAGGAAGGTCAACATCTAAGACTAGGACAGAAGGCAACCAGTCAGTCAGTCATACATTGCGATGAAAAATGACAGACGGCAGTCAGACCTACCAGTAGGGCGTCCCTTTGAATTATTCAGTACCCTTTTGCCTCTTTTCCATGGTAACTGACAATAGCTCGCATATTTTAAAAACGGTCCTGATAAGGCTCTGGGAAATGTACTAGTGATAAGAGTATGGAATACAAATTGGAGCTGTATTTACTTAACTGCCCATAATAGATCATTCTGACACACGTTTTCCTCTTAAACAACAACATGGTTATAAAGCAGCTTTTTGTTTCCAAATATATAACAGACAAATGTGTTTATTTCAAGCTCAAATAAGTCTGATAGAAGGACACGCTATAGGGAACTACTTTAATGGGTACTTCAGATGTGCGTGAACATATGCATTGGAAATCATCACCTATGACATTGAATTTTACGGTTACATTTTTCCAAAGGGAAGAGATTAGAAGAGGCCACAATTAAAGATGTTTTAATTTAACATTCTCCCCACAAACTCTCCACCCTCTCACCCCCCAACAGTTGTACCTTTGATTTCCTATCATGTAACCCCACAGACTGAATCTAAGCAGAGGTAACTCACCATGCAAGCAAGGAGTTCTCTCTTTATCCCCTTGGGAACAATAAATTCTGTATCACTGAGGAAAGTAATACCTGACTGAATTATCTGACTGAAATCCAGAAGCCTGCCACCTCCAGCTATGAAACTTGGGAAAGAATTACAATGCCACACATGTTCTTTAGTTATTAGCATACAAAAACTACAGTTGGAGATGGTTACAGTTGTGGGAGGACCACCCCACCTACCCAAAGCCTTAAAAGCAGGGAAATGAGATGTTAAGGGGGAAAACGTGCATTCCTTTTCACCTTCCTACTGCTTACAAACACTACTGGTAACATACCCAATGCTTCACAAGGCCTTCAGTTCATTTTCAACAAACACTCAAAAGCAATACATGCACCAGCTTCATCAAACTTGATCTTGACAGTGACCTCATGTGCTTTTGTATCAATTATATGAACAGAGCAGCACATCTGACTGTCACACACTGCATGCATCTGGGAAGTTATTTTGCTTTAACATTGGTGAAGTCACTGTTAAAACTTGTGCTCCTCTATAAAACCTTAGTAAAAAGGGCCAAATGTAGAGTTATATGGGGGAATGATGACCCAGTGGTTAAGACACTGGATTCAAAAGTCACAGGAGTATTACGACTATAAATACATTTAAAAAAAGACTGAGGTGCTCAAACATTACATTAATGGGGGACATATAAGTACCTACAGTAAATAGCTAGATAAGTGCCAACTATTGGTATTCAATCAATCAGAGGTCATAGCTACACTAAAAGCTGCAAAACAGTTAAATTTTCACTATTCTGGACTTGGTCCTCCTTGCAAACCCCAAATACCCATTAGCACGTAAGAAATGAAAGCTCAGGTATGTGACAGAGAACAAGAATTTAACATACTGTAAATAGGCTGCATCATTGGTCAGATTTTTAATACATTTTACACCTGGTTAAATACATATTTTAGTTATTGCTGTGCACATAATATATTTAATGCATAACATTGTCAAAATGCATACAAGCAACTAGCTAGTTTCAGATTTTATTTTACAGACGCCTTCTATATTAGCAAAAAAACAAAAACAAAAAAACCACCACCACTCCACACTCATAAAATCCCACACCACCAACTCCAAACCACAAAACAAATTAATCCCCTCTGGACAATATGCAACAGGTAACAAAAGCAATGGAAATGTTCGTTTTCTATATGAGATATATACAGAATCTTAAATCTACCAAAGCAGCATCTCCTATTGCATTCTGACTTTTGAAGATAAGTGGGTGTTTTCTACAATTAAGAACTTCAGAGTAGACCCCACTGCTGCCTCCGGTAGAAATAACCTGGGGGGCGGGACGCTGACACCAGACAAGGAAAATTCCTCTTATAAATACCTCCTAATCTATTCTGGTTGGACCCCCGTGCCACAAGCAATTGTTTCCCCCTTGACATGCAGATGAAGGAGGGTCCAAAGGAGATGAGAGGCTTCCACACAAAAGCCCTTTGTCTCCAAGAAACAACCCCTGTAAACACTGACCTATTGGAACCACCCTACAAGGGCGTCTCAGCCTGCAGTGAGCCAGAAATCTCACTTAAAGGGGGTCAGCTCTTAGCAAGGAGGATGGGGGCTATGCAAGAGCTAATGCAGTTTGAGGCTGACTCTTTTCACCACCTTTTCTGAGGGAATTTTTAGGGGGTGGTATTCATTCCCCAGCCCTGGCCCTTCACTTCCTGCTTTCCATCTCAAAAGGTATTTCAGGGGGGTATTAGGAAGATGGTGCCAGGGAAGCAGATGACACCCTCCCCCACCAAGCAGCTTGTTGTAGATTCATCTCCAAGAGGGTTCCTAGCTGGGAATTAATCTAGCTCATCCTTACCAAAACCGAGACTAGAAAGCAAATGCACCATAGACAACCTCTAGTCTAACGAATACCAAATAAAAGGCAATATGGCTTTGCATTAACATTCTCAGAGTGGGGGGGGGGGATTCTAACATCTTTAAAAAGCATAATACTACCTAATCGACTAACTTTCTGCTAATTAATTAAAACATGAGTAGCTCTCTAATTGAAAAACTCTGGATGTATTCCCCAGAACCTTCCATTATTTTTCCATTACATTAATCATCAGAGGACAACTATTACAGATTACCACTTCAAGCACACTCTTCCTGATAAAAACAGCCAGGAATGCTGGCAAGGTCAAATACACAGCTAAATTCCAATGAGAGCAGGCAACCTGTGAGCTGCGGTATTCAGCAAGATTTAGAAAATGTCAAAGTATGAAGAAGATAAATGATGGCTTTCAAAATTTAAGGCAGAACACAAAGTGTAGTACACAAGTCAATACTTCCTCATGAATAATTTACTAATTTTCATAAGGTGGGCCAAATAATGGCTTGTGTGGCCCCTGCTCCCTTAAAGAAAAAGTAATGTGTTAAGCAAATCATCTCTAGGCAAGACCAATATATACAGAATATGGCAGCAATAAAATAAACTCCTCTCCTTTAGGTAAAATACATTGGAACCTACCTTCCTTGCTCCTTTTAATTGTGTTTGCAGGTTACAAAGATTTTACTAATAATGCCTATTATATATATATATATACACACACACACATACATACATACATAAACTCCCACTTAATATTGGTAGCATTTTATCCCTTTTCAAAAGAGGAGACATAATGCACCATGAATTCACAATCACCAGAACTGGGACTAAATAATAATACATACATAATGGGCATAACATTTTTGTATATGCTACTGTACAGGAACGGACTGTGTGTAGTTTCTTCATTGATAACTATGGAGATCAGTTAGAGGAGTGCTGGCGGACTTGAAGTATATTGCTTTCTACTCAAGAGGCTACAAGCATCACCGATGTCTCTTTTCTTCTCACCTGCTTCATTTTCTTATTGAATAGAGATGAGTGGACACAAATTGGTATTATAAAAGGCACCTTTACTGAGAGATCTGCCTTGGGGTATTACATGCCATTCCAGTCATCATGATATAGGAAGGTCATTGCAGAGATTGAAACTGACCATTTGAGATCAACTAACCCAATTTAGAATGTGTAGCATATGGGAGAGAAGTTTATGATGAGAATGGCCATATTTAGCCCCTACAGATAGTTTAGCGAGTAGGTAGGCAGGAAGCGTAAGGGAGAAGACATGAGATATATGAGCTCTGGATGAGAAACAAAGAGATGTAGGTCACCAAGCTCAAGAATTTAAGTTCATGGATTGTGGCTGAAGAGAGGGCTAGCCCTTAGGAATTATTGTCAGCCAAAACCTTTACATAATGAGAGTTGTTGCAATTATGCAGCTAATCCCCAAAGCGAGCAACAGCGGCCAGGAGACTGAACCATCTCTCTATTTAAATTGTTCTTCATTGAAGAGACGTTGCCTACTACCTTTGAGAAGTTGTAACGGTTTGTATTTTCAACTCTTCATTGTCCCCCAAAAGCCACTTGGAAACTTAGCGGAGTTTGCCTCATTTCTTGTACCAGCCACCCCTCTGTGCAACAATGTTGTTCAATGGCATTACACTCGTGTAAATGAAAGCAGAATTTAGCTTAATAGTGGTGCCCTTTCCCATTTGTTTCTCCCCCTAATGTTTCTATTTTTCAGATTAGGTCCCAAAAATTATACCGAGCCAAAATTCTACACTTGGCTCCTTCAAGTGTCAATCCAAAATAACTCCATTGCACTCAGTGAAGCTAAGCATATTTTTACTCATTACCTAATGGGGCAAAGGAGTAAACTATTATCATTTGAAAACACTTGTATTCAGATTCTAGTAAAGTGTGGTAGATGTATATTTTAAAAGTTATTTCATGCAGCATTGTGATATTTGCCAGTCTTATTATAGGCTATGCTTCAAAAGAACATTCTGGAAGTGTTGATTTCCAATGGGAGTTGTGAATGTGCAAGAATGGCAGAGTGAGGTCAAATGTTGGACCACAGTTATTGGACTTGAAGCAGGAATGAATTCAGGGAATTCCTATGGCCTGTGTTATGCAGAAGGTCACACTAGGTGATCACAATGTTTGCCAGAGGTCATTAACTTCAAGCCAAATACAGATAGCAGCATCTTGGCAAATTCTTACTCCAAATGACTGCCTTTTCTTGTATGCTTGTCTGGAGTAATATTTCCCCATCATTTGTTCAGTCAGGCTTGTTATGAATAATTCTGAATTGTTAGCTCTGCTTTCCACTTCATGCCTTCAGCTCCTGCTTGATAACCTGTACTGACCTCATTGTCCAAACTGCTTTTATGATTAAACAGGTTCTTTAAAAATGCAATTCCTGCTCCGCACCACCACCATGAAATTTGTTTGAGGCTGCATGTGCAGGGACAGCTGACGTGCATATTACCAGGACAAACCTGGAAGTTTGCAGTCCAGCTTTTATTAACAGAGATGCAAGTCTCTCTGAGAGCAGAGTTTGAGGGAGACAAGCTACAAAGTGGGATCCAACACTAAAACAATTTTTTTCTATTTCATAAAGTCAAAACAAGTTCTTTCCTTGAGAATATCAGGTCTTAAAAAAAAAAAAATCCACACACACCTACCTCCATGCATTAGATCTAGCAATCATGGACTAACTCCAGGTATGCTGCTTTCCCTGCAAAATGTTGAGGGTAGGGTTTGGGGTTTATTTTACTTCTATGGGACTAATCACCTGCTTAAGTGGCTCACAAAACCAGGACCTTAATTACTATTCCTGTACTGCAATAATATTCCTAGCCTGGATGGCTGTTCCTGGGCAGCATTTGGCTGTGGTTTACAGCTGCACATTTTAAACTGCTGTAAGAGCATCTAGATCCATGGAAAGGTACTTTCAACGACTCGAAAGAGAATACATAAATATAGATAGATAGATAGATAGATAGATAGATAGATAGATAGATAGATAGATAGATAGATAGATAGATAGATAGATAGATATAGGCCAGCGTACAAAAGAAAAACATTCTATTCTATGTTTGTGCTTAGCACATTGGGGTCTCAAAGGAGACTCTAGGCAGTACTGGAATACAAATAAACACTGGCTAAGGCCCCAATAAAAGGGTGAAAACAAAGGAGAAAAGTTCTTGGTGACCAGATGTCTGTACAAACTGCCACCTTTCTAGCTATTAGCAAAAGGGCAAAATTCTCCCTTTGGAGTGCCCAGGGCATGAGTGTCAGATACACAGAAATTTTCCTAGACAAAGCTGGTGTTTTGAGGGATCTCTATGTCCATATGCTATATTTTACTATGGTAGTACATTAATCCAGTAAAAATCCAGATTTATTTTTGCTCTGACCCACTGCCTGTGCTTGAAGTGCCTGTAATGTTTAGTAAGCACCCAGATTTATCAGGAGGGAAGTTACTGCACTTTTTAGCAATAGATAGGCTTACGTGTGTGGAAAAAAACTTGTTCAAACTGGCCTAATGAGAGGCTTAACTCAATTACTAGCGCAGTCTTTCCCAAATTTGATACCTACACCCCAGAAAGACTCCATCCAAACATCGACGACACCGTTCCTTACCAGAGCAAGTCTACTTGTGGCTCTGGCAAGTGCTGAATCCTTATAAGAGGGGCTGAGTATATTAAACTTCCATTGACTCTAATGGGATCTCAAGGCATGCAGCATCTCACAGGATCAGAGTACCCAATGACTTATTTAACACAGTAAAACTACACTTGAAACTCGACAAACATTTTTGCAAAATTAAAAAACCCAAGCCAATCCATTCCATACAACCTGCCTCAGAAAAATCCTCTGTAACTTTTGGCCCAGAACAATCACAAACCAAGACCTATTCACACGGAGCAGCCAAGATAGGAGCATCATTACCAGGAGGTGTTGGAGATGGACTGGCCATTTGCTTCGGATGGAAACTGATTCCATCACCAGAGTAGCATTAAGGAGGACATCTGAAGGCAAGCGAAAACGAGGTCACCCGAAACAACATGGCGAAGAGCTGTGAAAGCTGAGCTGAAAAACCTGGGGCACAGATGGGGAACCATTGAAAGACTAGCTAGAAATAGACTGGAATGGAGGAGCTTCATCACTGCCCTAAACGCCAGAGGTATAATGGGTACTAACTAACTAACCCTATTTAAAAATTCTTCAAAAACCTACTTACAGTTGTGTTTGATGCATTCACCAATATGTTGGCTTATTAAGGACCTAACATGGAAACCTGCACAAACTTCTGAACTGTGATTACAGTGATATAGTAGCATTTTCCATCACTGGTTGGTTTTATGGGTCTTGCACATGTCACATAATATATGGCTTGTCTTACACATTCAAAGACTATATTAAAACAGCAAATTCTCGCCCATGGGAAAGACTTTGTTATGGCTTAATGTTCTCTTGGTTATAATAAAATTTATTTCACGAGTAATAAAACAAAATTCAGTAAGTAGAATAATGGGCTAATTATTCTCTAAAACCAAATGTGCTTTCTTGTGTCTCCATTTTGTAAAGTCAAAACAATTTATTGTGCCTGATAGCACCACTCCAGCTAATGATCAGTTGCCATTTCCATAATAAACTCTGCTTTTCAAGAACTTTATATAACTCAGCCATTCTAATTTGTATTGAGTTAAAACTTGGCACTCATATAGGGTTCCCCATCTAACATGGATTGAATTGGTTAAACCATTTTTAAGATTAATAATCGGTCACATATTTTGGGAATAGTAGGGGGGTTGCTTTCAAAGATAGTGAATGAATGAATGAATGAATGAATGATGGACTCTGACCTTTTTAAACCACCAGCTGCACGTTTGCCATCACGTCACCCATTATGATCTCATCTGTCACGCCAGGACGTTAGGTCGAAAACACTCTAGCGAGAGGACTGGATCTCTGATATAATCCACAACTAGTCCCTCGTCGACGACCCCACAATTTTCTCACCTGCTCCATCACCAATAGTCCCTGTTGAACAGGTTCTAGACCGGGGAAAGGTCTCTGTGCAGCCAACCAGTGTCCCTGGGGCCTTCGTGACAGCCCTTTGTGCAGCTGCGACCAGGGCCGGCTCTAGGTGTTTTGCTGCCTCAAGCAAAAACATTTTTGGCTGCCCCCTACCCCAGCCCTGGGCTCACCCAACTGCACCCTCCTGCTGCCCCAGCCCTGGGTCACTGGTAACTCGCTCCCAGGGTGGGTCATTCAGCAGGAATTTTGGATGTGCACAGAACACAGACAGGATTGGTTCCCATATGGTTACAGAACTGCAGTGAAGTGGAACAATTTTCAGCTTGTGTGACTGGAGGATATCTGGATGCATATTATAAGACTGTCCCACATAAATGAGGAAAAGCTGAGGTGCCTGTATTATTCTTTTGTTCCACTCTTTGTTTCTATGGGGAATGCACTATCACGGTCTTCCTTTTAAACAAATAAAACTAAAACTTAAAAAAAAAAAAAAAACAATGGCTGTTGAAAATAGCAATTCCAGTCCTAATAACCACTGGGAAGCATTTCTTGCTCAATTTATTCTACTTTTTCTACAGCAAGTTACAGTGGATCAGTATATTTGATTTAGGGGAAATGAAGTAACAGCTGCCCAAATTGAGCTTGAGCACTCCTGAATTTTGAGGGTGTTCAAATCTGGAAGGCAGGTGCTAGATTCCCTTTCTGAATATTAGCTATATCTGGAGAGGAAAAGTCAATTTCTGCTTCCATGGCTCAGAAGTGGAAATCCTCCTAAGTGCCTGGTACTGTATCTAAAGCTGCCCAGGTCCAGAGCCTCCCCTCCCTTACTTTTCATTTTAAATTCTAGTGGGATCCACATACCTCCCTTGCTAGGCTTCAGATAGAGAGGTGCACCGTCCATTTAGTCCCCCCATTCCTTCTTTGGGGGAGAGCCCAGGGCTGGGGCAGCAGGGGAGTGCAGGTGGGGGCCAGGGCTGGGGTGGCAGGGGGTGCGAGGGGGGGGGAGGGGAAGAGCCCAGGGCTGGGGCAGCAGGGGAGTGCAGGTGGGGGCCAGAGCTGGGGCAGCAGGGGGTGTGGGTGGGGGGAGCCCGGGGGGGGAGGGAGCCCAGGGGGGGGGGGGGGAGGGGAAGACAGCAAAAAACCTAGAGCTGGCTCTGTTCCTACCATTAACAGCAAGCTGCAGTTTTCAGTTCCATACTCCTTTCCCACACCCTTTCCTGTTGCTAGTGACCAAGGGAATGCTGGGAAATGTAGTTCTTTCCCTGCTCCAGGGCTGGCTCTATAAGCAGGGAGCTAACCAAGGAACTACAGCTCCCAGGGCTCCCTGTTGGTTCTCAGCTCCCATGCTGGATTCCTGCGCCCCTTGCAAATCTGCCGCCCCAAGCAACTGCTTGCTTTGTTGGTGCCTAGAGCCGGCCCTGGCTGCAACACAACATAGACGACACAGACTGTAGATGAATGCCTGCTGACTAAGTTCAGCGATGGCCTAGAAGGCCTGCAACACGCCACTGAAGATGCTATCACTTGGCTAGATGACTATGCACAATAAATAATAAATGAATGATGACAGGATATATATTTTTACCTACAGAAAAAATGCTTCTTAGACTTTGTAGGGATTCTCCTTCAGCCACTCAGACAGCATAGTGATGAACTGTGGTGGAGACATTTAGCTAGGCATAATAGAGAGAAGTGTATGGAGCAAGGAAATTAAACAAAATACCTTGATATTTATGCACTGAAAAAAGTAACATCTTCTAAAACATATATGAGAAAAAAGTGCAAATAAAGGATCAAGTCCTACATTCCCTATACATCCAAAACTTTCAGACACCGTGGAAGTTTTTGGTGCATGGGCATGCAAGAGCAAGTACTAATTTTATCCTTCATACCATATATGAAGAGTAAAACTCTCAAAAGCAACTAAGTGACTCAGAAGCCTAATTTGCAATGGTGACTGAAAAATGTACCCAAAATATAAAAATAAAAAATAGCTAAAGTTAAATTAAAACCTTTCATGTTTCAAAGAACCAGTGCTAACCATCAATTCTCCATTCACCACCGTATGGCTAGGATCAGAAATTGATCATAAAAAACTAAAATGGAGATCTGATTTTTTGGGGGGCGGGGGGAGGTCTACACTAATAGTCTCAACCTTCACCATGTTGCAACAGAAGAGTTTTAGGAGACTCCCTCTTACCTAGCCATGAGGAAATGGAAGGTGGTCATGACCCCTGGAACCTATACATGACCGTCTGGAGGGATCATGAAGCCTACACGTGCAGGCCAATAGCACCGGGGGAAAGGAGGGCTCTGAAACTAGTAAGAGGCCAGTTTCCCTGAGAGTGGCAGCAAAGAGGTCTCAGTTGAGGAGGAAGATTATGCTCCATTTTAGTAAGGGAATCTAAAAATAATAACCCATGATAGATTTCTTTTATTTTGTACTTTTCTTTCATGCATTGCTATTAAAGGCTTCACAGTGTGAGAAACTGGCAGTCAGTGTCTTCAACATTAATCAAGAATCAATAATGTTATCTCACTAGAGATTTCCTAAAGGGAGGAAAGGTCATCTAGTTATCAAGGAAATCATTTGACCTCTTACTAGTACATTGGGGTGACTGCATAGAAGGCAGCATAGCTTAGCCTACCATATTAATCCTAAAAACTTTCCAATTAATTCTCCAATTCCTTAGATCAAATATAAATTAGTTTCTTTAATTGCCCTTTATGAATGCATAGCTGAAATGTTTGACTTGCCCAGAACTAATTGTCTGTCAAAGATATTTTGCAGCCAGATAGCTTAATTGGATATTTAATTTAACTACAGGCTTTGTTCTTTAATATTTCAAGTTTTATTCCTTAATGTTTGCTAAATTATGTATTCTGAACATGTCCTTTGATTATCTGCCTTTAAGTGCATGTTCTGTTTTTCTTAGAAAACAAACATGTTTTATTGGCTTCTAGCTCCCTGACATTTATGACATGCTGTTTTCTGTATGAAAAAAATCATGATAGGCAGGTCCCCTTGAGATACAAAATTTATATAGAAAATTGTCTATTTTTGCAACAATTTTGCACATCTACTGGGGACTGTTAATGTGAACTGGAAATGTTTCATATACTTTTAAGAGAGACCAATAGATAACTGAGGGTCTCTATGCTACTGAAGAGATCAGTGATTAGTCCATGTCATTAGCTACATATTTCAAGGACAGTGCCAAGACCAGCTCCGCAATAGCTCACTGCGGGCCAGTATGTATGGGCTGGAGCAGGGGAATCTTTTGCTACTCAGGTCATTCTCCCCCTGACAAGAATGCATATTAGGGGCCACCAGACTGCTCCAGAGCTTGGATGATGGGATTTTTCCCCTCTCTGCCCCTGGCACAACTATCCAGTGCATACCTTTGTATCTAGGCTGAGCCCTAGAATGAAGAAGTCAGGCTTAAGGGAAAATATGGAGGGAAAGCCATCATTTCATCCTCTCATCATATTCCCATGCCATGCTTCCTAAATTTTTCACAAAGATGGAGAAATTCAGAGTCCCTCTAGCAGGCCCAGCTAGTGCAGTTTATGTGGTGAATTAGTGCCCCAGTGCAGCCCATTGAAGCTACATCTCTAATAGAGTGCCAAAGTTCAATGGCCTGTGTTATAGTCAAAGGATGGGGCAGAAGCCTATCCTCGCTGTCTTTATTCTTAGAGATTCTCTATCAGAGCCTTAGCATTCCTTTAATGAACTTTTTAGTATTGTTGTATAATGATCAGGGTATAAAAGAGAAAAGAACATATACCCAAGATTTATATCCCACAGCATATGGCAAATTGGATAAAGAGCACACTGAACGGAATAAATTACATAAAATGGGATGTTTCTGATTTTATATCAACCTTCTCATTGGGCATCTGTTCTCTTTGAAGCTGCAGGACTACTGCTGAAATAGCCTCACTACAGCTGATTAGCACGCCACAGGTGATCTCCACTGTGTAACTGATTAGACATTTGTTTGCTAATAATTTTTCAACATCAGTTACACAGTCAGACTCTACTGATTTTCAAAAGCATATAACCACACAATACTCAGAACTCTTTTGAGCAAAGCTATTTGCGTGAGACAAAGATCAAGAGAATGATGGCAGAAGCACGTGACAAGCATGGGAAACCCATGTGTGTGTGTCTTTGTCATAACTATAAAGGGAAGAGTAACAGCCCTCCGGTGTACAATACTATAAAATCCCTCCTGACCAGAGACACCAAAATCCTTTTATCTGTTAAGGGTTAAGAAGCTCACGTAACCTGGCTGACACCTGACCCAAAGGACCAATAAGGGGATAAGACTTTCAAATCTTGGTGGGGGGAAGGCTTTTGTTTGTGCTCTTTGTTTTAGGGGTTGTTCACTCTTGGGACTAAGAGGGACCGGACATCAATCCAAGCTCTCCAAATCTTTCTGCACAAGTCTCTCATATTTCAAACTTGTAAGTAACAGCCAGGCAAGGCGTGTTAGTTTTATCTTTGTTTTCTCAACTTGTAAATGTTCCTTTTGCTAGAGGTTTTACCTCTGTTTGCTGTAACTTTGAACCTAAGGCTAGAGGGGGTTCCTCTGGGCTCTTTGAATCTGATTATCCTGTAAAGTTATTTTCCATCCTGATTTTACAGAGATGTTTTTTAACCTCTTTCTTTCTTTAATTAAAAGCCTTCTTTTTAAAAACCTGATTGATTTTTCCTGGTTTTAAGATCCAAGGGGGTTGGATCTGGACTCATCAGGAATTGGTGGGGGAAAGGAGGGGGAATGGTTAATTTCTCCTTGTTTTAAGATCCAAGGGTTTGGATCG
The DNA here is from genome assembly GCF_011386835.1 of Chrysemys picta bellii. Lineage (NCBI taxonomy): Eukaryota > Metazoa > Chordata > Testudines > Emydidae > Chrysemys > Chrysemys picta. The sequence continues at coordinate 69,279,654 of NC_088800.1, read as the reverse complement.
GTGTTCACCAGGAAATTGGTGGAGAAGTCTCTCAAGGCTACCCAGGGAAGGGTTCTAGTCCTTGGGAGGGAAATATTCGGGGGGGGGGGGGGAGGTAGACCATTTCCCAAATGACTCAAATAATTTGGGTGGTGGCAGCAAAACCAGATCTAAGCTGGTAGTTAAGCTTAGAGGTTCTCATGCAGATCCCCACATCTGTACCCTAGAGTTCAGAGTGGGGAAGGAACCAGGACAGTCTTATAGCCACTGGGGACCCAATTCTGGTCTCTCCCTAGTAAGACTAGTGATTTTGGTGGAGTTACTCCTCAAATGACATGAGTAATTACCAGTGAAGGAGTTAGATTCTGCTTAGGAACATTTTGTCTAATTTTGAAGCCATTTGAGCCTGGTGGGTTTAGAAGCACAATCCAGTCAAGAGTTTCTCTGCATCTGCTCATCTGCCAGAGTGGAATGCAAGCTACTGGTTGGCACCACCAGCCCCTCAATTCATAGCAAGCTGACTACGGCATGGTTGTGTCACACTATACTGTAAGGTTGTTTTTTGGTTTGTTGTTTTTTAAGCCATCTCCGGCCCAAATCTTTGGCTACATTATACAGATTGAACCAGACTCTATCCTGCGATACATGGACACAGCATCTATTGACTTCATTAGGATTTAGAGCCTGGGTATCTGAAGCCATGCCTACACCACAGGCACTACAGACTGTAGCTATGCCACTGTGGCCCCAGAGCATAGATGCACCTACAGTGATGGAAAGAGCTTCTGTCTTTGTAGGACCTGTACTTCCCTGAGCAAACATTAGCTAGAGTGAAGGAAGCATTCTTCCGCTAATCTAGCTGCATCTATGCCTAGGGGCATTAGGGCTACAGGGGTTGGGGGGTGAATTTTTCCACATCCCTGAGTGCCACAGCTATGTTGACCTAATGTAGACCAGGTCTGCAAATAGAAATCAGCCCAGAGTAATATAAACAATTCTAGTCTGTTTTACATAACGTGGTACCACCTTGTGCTACTAATTTGCATATAACTTTTCTTTCCTATAAGCTCTCCTGTGATAGGGTGCTTTAATAAAAAATAAACCAGCATGGGATGTATCACTCAAAAAGAAACCATATAAATAGAACAGGAGAGATAATGAGCATGGTTCAGTATCTGATTAGTTGAAAAGGGTCCAATTAAAGGGGACCAGCCGTTTGATCAGTTATGATCAGAATTGTATAACCACCACCTAGAGATATCAAAGCAGAGGACATTGTCTAGAATAGACTGTGAATGACGTGCACAAAAACGTATAATAGCTGAGCTGCTTCCATTTAAATTGTTAATGAATAATTAATAGAGCACTTGATGAAATGGACTTGTTTATTTTCATAATTTCCATACTATCAAACCCTCTGCGTCAACCAGGGGGAAAGAAGGGTGGGGGAAGAAAGGCAATTTGTTTGAAAGCCTGCTTCATTAATATTCAAGACCATCCATTTTAAAGAACCAGTTTGCAAATCAAATACAGTCTGTGTGTCATTTTGCATATCATCTATATTTTAATATGACAAACAACATCCAATTTCAATTACAAGCATGTGAATCCAAAATCAACTCTCAAATGGAAATTGGCTAGATGATGAACAAAACTGTTCTAATCATTAGCGTACGACTACATAGAACTGCAAGGTGGGATCATCACTCAAATAAGCGTATTCCTTCAATCCGTAGGATATCAAAGGTAGGTGGTTGTTTCACTAACAGCATGATTCTCCACTCTGTTATATCAGCTTTACCTCCAGTGAATGGAATTAAATCAGCATAAGCTAGCACAGTGGACTAATAAATCAAGTCTATAGTTTATAATTTAAAAATATGTTTTTGGTTTATTACTAAACACCACACTCCTCAAGTGGGAAAGAGGTATTGTAGCATCGTTAAAAGAAAAGCCCAATAGTATAAATATCCAGATCACCAAACATTTACTTTTATTATGTAAAATTCAAATGCAATTGCTAACTTCTACTCAGCTAGATATTTAGGGATCGGATGGCTCTAATTCTGACTAGTACAAACACCCTACAGACAAATGAATACAGACCTGAATAAAAATAACTTTATTAAGATAGAGTTAGGGTTTAAATATATATCATTAATTAAAGGAGGGGGGGGAGGAATCTTATAATGTTAAAGATTCTCCATTTTTTAAAAATTAAAGTCTAAGTAGTTTAAAATTAAAGCTAATACTAAGAACGCCTTAAATGATAAACCACCGAAATGCAGAGTTATGGTGCTCCAAACCACCTTACCTCTTCTCCATATCCCAGCTTAACCCCGAAACATCAGGTAAACAGTCATATGTTTCACAATTACCTGTTGTGATCAAGCAGACACAATATCCTATGTTACAGTAGAGTTTAATTCACTCTTATCTAGGGATGCCCACATTCAGATTAATGCAATCCAGGGCCCTAAACGCTTCCCAACATGGGGCCCTCTGTAGCTCCACACCCACATCACAATGGAGTAGCTGATACAGGAGGCCCCCCTTCCACCCTCTGAGAAAGACAGGGGCAGCATCATGGGCACCCTTCTCCTCACAAGGTATAGCAGCAAGAGTCCCCTCTCCTCAGAGCAACACGGGGCAGGGAGTGGGGTGGCGGGGAGGACATGGATTCCTTCTCCGCAACAGAGAATCAGGGACAACAGTACCCCCAGTATTTACACATTGGCTGCGGGGATATCTGCACAGTTGGGCGGACAGAGCCACTGCTCTCTTCTCCGGACATCCCAGGGTCCTCTACTGGTTTGCCCCCTCCCCAAGCAGCAGGCCTTGAAGTTAAGCCCCACTTGAGACAAATGTGAGCATACTCCTCTCAGAACAACTGTTTCAGGCTCCCCGTAGACTCTGGCAAAAGCTACATTCAGGTCAAATTTACTAGACAGCCATCAATGAAAGCATCAGTTATTGGCCTCTGTGCTTGTTACCTTTTCATTTTCATCCAAATGACATCATTTTGAAGCAAACGATTTAAGTTACTAAAATGAAGTGATTAAGACCATGACAATCCAAACTAAATTAAAGTTAGGAAGCTAAATTCCTAAAGTTTCCAATTTTGACCAAATATGGTTCACTGTTGCAGAGTGGCCTATTACCTGTATACAAGGACACCATACTTAGGGTGACCTATGACTTGTGTGTGGATTAAGACTATTCCACCATATGTGACGCTATATATTTAATATTAGTATATTTAAATAGCAGTCTGTGTTCAATTAAGAAATTGAACACACAGAGTCGATCAGATCACAAGTCATCATAATGCCAGTCTTTACGTATGATGGTGCATATCACACAAATTACTGTAGTGTTTGTTAAGGATGGGAGTTAAATGACAGACAAATGGGTTGTAGACCAAAGGTTTTCTCAATTGTTACTCTGCATCTTTGCTCAGTACATTTGTCAGTAGATAGATTAAAACTGACCAAACATCACTGTTTGCATACCATATAACTATTTGGAGCTTCTCTACTGGTTGTCTAGAATAGAAAAATATACATCTTTTAAAAGCATCTGGGTAAATGCTGAATTGCTTCTCTCAACACTGTAGCACAAGAACACCAACCTTAGAGTTCAGAGGACCATCATCTTTCACTATCAAGATGCTATTATTAAAGAAGAGCAGATATGCATATCCTAGCAAGATGGCCAGCAGTAGTCCATTTAATTTTTAAATAGTATTCGAGTCAGAAGAGCGAGATTGAATGATTTATAAGGATCAAATTTACGAAAAGTAAAGAGGCTGTTCAAAAGGCACAAGGCTAGAATCCTCAAGTCCAATCTGTAGTAGCTGGTGCATGCCCAGGCCATGGGAATTCCATGTCCATGGGAAAAGAAACTGCTCCAAGTCTCCCCTTACTTGGGATTTAGTGCTTGTGAATTCAAGCTGTTCATGAGTCGTCTGTTACACCTGGTGTCCCGCTCACACACTTGCTGTTCAAAGAACCATGGCTGAGACTGGCTCTACAGCATGCTGGGAACCAGAGAAGGGTACAGAAAGTCTCCACCCGGCTCCCTGACTTCTCCAGAAGACACTACATTTTGACTCTTCCATGGCCACCCAGGGATAGGACCTGGCCCGTGTTTGTTTTTTAATTAATAATACTGTATATCCTCATATGTATTTTTCAATTCTATTCTTACCTGGAATAAAGTCATATTTCTTTTAAAGTTTACAAGGGATAGAAAATTTAAAACGGGACGAAAGAGTCAAAGGGGTATTTTGTTAACAGTTGTGTTGTATATTTACGCACCTCAGTTTATACACATCTAAAAAACTACATATCCCAAGTGTAAGCGGGGGAATGGTCCCGCTATTGTGGGGAACTTTCCTGGCTTCTGCACTACCCCGGTGAAGTAGGCTAGCGAAAGGATCTGAGTCCTCGCGCCCACTTCCTTTACCCAGAGGCCTCCCTGCCCTTGAAGACTCCCCTTCCACTCTCCTGTCTGGCAGAGTTCTCGTAAATCCCGACAAGGCCGGGCCCAGGATTCCTGGGGAGCTCAACCCCCAACCCTGCTGTGGTCACCCAGGACAGGGGCTAGGGTGTCCCCACTCCGGGGTACTTTCTTTGCACTGGGCACCTCCCTGACCCACTGATCATTTCATACAATTTAAAGCAAATACAAGTTGTTTAATTAACAATTAATTTTTTAAAAAGAATAAGGAAAAATGGGAAAGGTTAAAGGAAAACATCACAACCAGTGTCTCTGGAACGTCAGGGCAGTTCACAGTCTGTTTCTTGTAGGTCCCAGGCTCCTTCTCAGGCCCTGGCTGTGCTGCAGAGACGCTGTGGGTTGGACACTTGCTCTGGCGGTGGCCACACGCTCTCAGGCTCTAGGTGGCAGGACCCTTTTTCCCAGCATCGCCCCTGCCCAGTCGGGGTTATGATCCCCCTTCAAGTCTGGCCTGCGGAGCCTCTTGGCTGAGGCGTCTCCCTGTGCTGGGCCCACTGCCCAGAGTCCCCCTCGCTCTCCCCAGCTGCTCACCACACCTGGCTCCGGACTGCTCCAGCCCCAGCTCCAGCCCCAGTCCCAGCCCCAGCTCCAGCTCCACTCTGCCTCAGCATGGCTGCTGCTCTGCCTCCAGCTCCCTGGGCTGCTTGTCTGGCCCCTCTGGCTCTGGTTGCTGCAGCTCTGCTCCCAGGGCAGGTCTGCTCTCTCTGGGCCGTGCTCTGGCTTTGGGGCTGCAGCTCTGCTTCCAGCAGCTTAGCTCGGGCCCCTGCTCTCTCCTTAGCTCGGCCCCCCTCTGTCTGACCCAGGCAATTCCAGTTCACACGGAGGACGGGACCCCCCTGGCCTCCTGACTCTCTGATTAGCTGCCCGCCCTGTCAATCAGGCTGATCTGGCGCATTGGCCTCTCCCCATTGTTCCTGGGGACTGTCAGTCTCAGGCTCCTGATTTGCCATCGACCCTTCCCCTTTTAGTGCTGGGAGCTAGCCAACCAAAACACCCCCACTGAATGTTAGTAAGGGGGCAACAGTCCCCTTACACAAGGAAATAAAAATCTTTGGCATCAGAATCTGAAAATCTCTTATGGATCTCAAATCCTAGAGTCAGCCTGACTTCAAAGTCCCAAACCCTGTTCTCATGGTCCGGGGTCCCCAACCCGATGCCCGCCAAAATGCCACCGACATCAATAGGCGTCACTGCCAAAATGCCGCCGATTTTCAGCGGCATTTCGGTGGCAACGCCTCTGTATGATGCATATGACACTGCTTGTTGGCGGCATTTTGGCGGATGCTCGTCCGCCACCACGGTCCTCCGTGGCTCACCGTCTGGCACCCGCCAGACGAAAAAGGTTGGGGACCACTGTCATGGTCTGTATCCCATTGTCGTCTCAAGCTCTATAGAACAGATTTTCCTTTTAAATTTGTTTCCCCCTCTCCACACACACACACACACTTTTATTAGTATTAAATCTAATTATTAGTATTGGCTTTAGCCCTGCCAGGCATGGATTTTCCTGGACATCTGTAGTTTCTCTTATTAAGTTCTATATATGTTATAACTTCTAATTTATATTGATAGCGTCTATTTCTCCTCCACTCCTCTGCCGGCAACCCCACATTGTTACACAGTACTTTGTTTCTCATTGCTGCCTTCCTTTCACCACTGAGCCAAGATGGGCTTCTGGCCAAAGTTGTTCTCTTTCTTGATTGTGGAATCGTAGCTTTTTGACCATCTAATACGCTCTTCTCAAAAGATTCCCAATTTTCCATTAAATTTTTCTATCTACATATTTCTTCCCAATCAATTTCATTCATAATTTTCCTCCCCTTTTGGAAATTAGCCCTTTTCAAACACCAGTCTCGGAGTGAAACATAATATACTAACTACTCAGTAAATCATAATTTTACTTCATACATTAAAAGCTTTCAAAAATCAGCCTAAAGATTGTTATCTTGGATTGTCTTTAAAATATCCCTAGAAGGCTCCTTTTGCTCACAGTCTCCCCAAACAAGCCAAGTAGTGAACAGGCCTGGAGGCTACCCAAGAACCTCACTTTCCCTCCTCTCCCGCAGATGGCTCCTCCAGAACAGGGCTGAGACACGATGGCAGCGCTACTAATACTCATGCTGTATTTCTCTAGATAAAATACACATCATCAGAGAAATAATGACCCCCAATGTCATTAATTCAGCACATCACAGCTGAATTCAAGTGAGGTTATATCCTGGAGATGGAACATCTGGTTTCAGCCCAATAGTCTAACACAGCTGCATTTGCCCACGTCTCACACAGCAGGATTATGGGACAGTGGGAACTGGTCATGACTGTCAGGCAGAAGTAGTACTATCACTGAAATAATAATTTGCAATGGCAAACAAACAGCAGCATAAATGGAAGTTAATACCCGATTTATAAAGCCAGGAGTATCCCCTTTAAAGAGATTAGTTTGAAACCATTATAAATTCCATTACCATTATGTCAATGGTCCAAGATGCATATTTAAGTAAGCAATCTGCTTGTGTCACTTACAGGACAAAAAAAGCTGCTTTATTCAGTCCAAACGTTTGCATCAATGATACTAATTTTGCAGAAATGATCTCCCTGTCAGACATGGTTTACTCTTGTTGATTACTACTTTGTCATTCAGGCCAGTCGTGTCTCAATCACTTCAGTAATCAGCTTAATGGGGATGTGAAATAATTCATTATAATAAAACCTCAATATGCAATTAGCTTCCATAGTAAAGACAAATGCAACGGTCAGAAGGTTATTTATGAATTATACATTTAAAGCGGCCTAGAAGCAGGCACCTTTGGGACAAGTGCCTCTGGCAGGATGATTGCTTACCCCTGCTGTCCATTTGCAGAACCACCTTCCTTTAGAGCACTGGGCTGAGATGCTGTTTGAAAATAACACCAGTGTGCCCCAGCCCTATCCCAGAAGGCTCACCTCTAACAGCGAAAGGGTAGAAGGACCCAATGCATCTAGACTCACTGTACCATTGACCAGAGGCTGTCCACTGTCTGTATTATTTATACTGTGGTAGAACCTGCAGGCTCTGATAAGGGCTCCATTGTGCTGGGCATTATCTCTACTGTGCTAGCCTCGCCTGCCTGCATCTCCTCCCTGTCTGTTGAGCAGTGCCAAGTGTGGAATTGCCACCTCAACTCTCAGCTTGATAGGTTGTATTCTTGGCCTGCCATTTAACCATCTTTACTGCCCAGGACTGAAATACGAGACATGCCATGTCTCATAAAGGCAGCTTGGACATGCAATCTGGCCAACAAGCAACTGCCTGCAGATGCAAGTAATGCCAAGCTGGCATCTTGTTAACTGAAAACACAAGACATACAAATAAATCATTTGGACAATCCTGAAGTCCTTGCCCAGACAAAACTTCCAATGAAGACAGAGTATTGCCTGAGCCAAAACATCAGGATTTAGCCCTTGGTTTGCCCGGTCTTAAGGGAGAAATAAAGAACATGGAAACATTCTTTTGAGAGCTAAAGAAATTCTTTATTTGTCATATCAATTTGGATGCCCAGGACCTAAAGACATTCATGTCATTGCCCTTCCGCTCTCCCATCTCTCTGATTGTCATTGTTCCACATTTCTTTCAGAGGATAGGAAACATGCGATTAGTCAGAGGATCTAACTTTTAGGATCTAGCTACTGTACCTAGGCATACCTAGTGTCCATATCTTGGTGCTACCTAAGAATCAAAGTGATATAGAAGTACGGAGGGCATGCTGCAGACCTTGATTTAGCTACCATTACTTACGTGGTTAGGAATGGAACTGGATGGTAATTTGTGAAAAATGCAGTTTCTGAAAACTGAAATTTTCTGTGGGAAAGCTTCAATGTTGCCTAAAATTTTTCGCTTTTCCATTGGGAAAAATCTAAACAAAATATTTTTGTTCATGTCAGGGCAATCCAAATCAAAACATTTCTGTTCATCAGTCTGAGTTCAAATATTAATACCAAATCAATTTGACATTAAAATCTGTGTGCAGTTTTGTGCTTCCATGTTGCCTAATGCTCCTATTTGCCTCCCTGGACAAGGCCCCCAGGGTGGACTACATTCCCATGATACATCTTCAACTTTGGTTGAAACACTGTAGCACATCGTGGGAGATGTAGTCCAGCTAGGGAGCCTGGCCCCTAGAGGATAATAGAGGTATGAGGCACCCGAAATACAATTCACGGACATTCAGGGAGAAACAGATTAATACTGAACTAGCCAACTAAACCTTTTGGCACATCCAAATCTTTCACAGAACAAAGTTCTGAAAAATTGCAATTTGGAAATTGACCTTTTTATCCCCAAATCAGCATGAAAACAAAAATTTCAAAATACCAGAAATTCCAATTTTCAACTGGTTCTAGTTATAAAGTTTTATTCAGCCCCCTGGTCTTTTCTTTTTTCTCCATCAAGCCAACCACTGTTAAGATGCACCCAATTTCCACTAGTGGGACCGCACGACCTTTGCACTGATGTTCAGCTTAGGTCTCCTGCATACCAGCACAAGGAACTGCCATGGTAGTACAGACATGCTGTAATTGTGGGTGATATTCTTTGACCCATCCTTTTAAGGGTGTTGATCAGCAAAAGACAAAAATCAATACCAAGTAATAATAATGGAAGCTTCTGACATACTCTGAAAAGCAAAACCAAGGTCTTCAAAATAATGGTACGTAAAGGTCTGCTCATTTTTCACACTGCTTCACTCCCAGCATCTTTTGCTTTCCATTGGTGAACCAAGCTCAGTTATGGATGTAATTCTGACTGATTCTATGTACAATTTAATTGCAATTTGTTTTAACCTTAATTAGTACCCACTTTCAAATTATAAATATGTATATTTTTCCATATGTATCTTTTTGCTGATTTAGGCCTCAATTCAAGAAACCACTAAGCCAACACTTAGCTTCAAGCAGATGCTGAAGTGCTTTCCTAATGGGGGATGACATAGGTTAGTGAGTTTCTGTTTTCTGTGAAGAGTTAAACTTCCAGTTATAAAGGATCTAATAGTGTAGGCACAGAAGGAAGTCTGATATATGAATGGTAATAGGGGGGAAAAAACAGTACGTCCCCTACATTTACAACATTAATACATCTGACCTGCTAAAGCAGCAATCAAATACTCCAGATATTTTCTCCAGATCTTAAATGTACATCTATTTATAAATAAAATAAATTATAACAAGTATAAAACTGGAGAGATGTGGGTCACTACACAAGAGTCTAATTAAATCTGACTTGGTTCCTACAAGCTTCATAGAAACCATGATAAACATCTTCTTGACTCAGATTAAAAATAAATTGCTGAGTGAATTAGATTTCCTGGTGTTTTATCTAATTAATCCATCCTTTAACTCAAATTGGTTGACTTTTTAATTACCAGCTAATCTCATCCATATGATGAGGGGTTTTTTTCCTGCTCATATCTTTTCCTTCACATTCACCTATGTCTTGCGCTTTCTAATTAGGGTACGTCTACACTACTTGCCGATCCGGTGGGTAGCGATCTATTGGGGATCGATTTATCGCGTGTAGAGTAGACTCGATAAATCGATCCCCAATCGCTCTCCCGTCGACTGCTGAACTCCAGCAGTGCGAGAGGCGGAAGCAAAGTCGACGGGGGAGATGCGGCTGTCAATCCCGCGCCGCGAGGACATGAAATAAGTAATTTTAATTCGATCTAAGATACGTCAACTTCAGCTATGAGAATAGTCGACGTATCTTAGATCGAATTAAAATTACTTACTTCGCATCCTAGGCTCTGGCTTTTTACCTGTTTTCACTGATTACACTGGTCTACAATTTTTGAGAAGTCGTCTGCTTCAGAGATAAAATGTGCTATTTATTATGTATTTTGATGTGCTGAGTTCAAATATGACAATTAAAACAACTGATTGGCTACTGTTTCTAAGATATTTAATTTTTTACATTTTATGTCTATGTATATTGTGTAGATAGAGTTTTAATCATAAATTGTAAACCTAGGTCTTTTCATGTGTTTATGGTTGCTTTACATGATAATATTTCACCTGTCCTGTTTATGTAAAACTTTATAAATCAGCAAAAGGGTTATATAAATAAAATTTATTATGAAACAAAAGGCAAAAAACGATTATGTACATAGTTTAGTCCTAGTCAGTGTCTACTCGGCGCTTCTTGGCTTCTCCCTTACTCCATTTAATGAATACATCTCTTGTCACTGTCCAGCAATAGTCTGCAAGCATTGATGGGCTCCATTTGCCCTGATAGCGTTTCTCCATTGTCGCAATGTCCTGGTGAAATCGCTTGCCGTGCTCGTCACTCACTGCTCCGCAGTTCGGTGGAAAAAAATCTAGATGAGAGTGCAAAAAAAATGTATCTTTAGTGACATGTTGCAACCAAGGCTTTTGTATGCCTTGAGGAGGTTTTCCACCAACAACCTGTAGTTGTCTGCCTTGTTGTTTCCAAGAAAATTTGTTGCCACTAACTGGAAGGCTTTCCATGCCGTCTTTTCCTTGCCACGCAGTGCATGGTCAAATGCATCATCTCGAAGAAGTTCACGAATCTGAGGACCAACAAAGACACCTTCCTTTATCTTAGCTTCACTTAACCTTGGAAATTCTCCACGGAGGTACTTGAAAGCTGCTTGTGTTTTGTCAATGGCCTTGACAAAGTTCTTCATCAGACCCAGCTCGATGTGTAAGGGTGGTAACAAAATCTTCCGTGATTCAACAAATGGTGGATGCTGAACACTTTTTCTCCCAGGCTCCCATGACTGTCAGAGTGGCCAACCTTTCTTGATGTAGTGGGAATCTCTTGCATGACTATCCCATTTGCAGAGAAAACAGCAGTACTTTGTGTATCCAGTCTGCAGACCAAGCAAGAGAGCAACAACCTTCAAATCGCCACAAAGCTGCCACTGATGTTGGTCATAGTTTATGCACCTCAAAAGTTGTTTCATGTTGTCATAGGTTTCCTTCATATGGACTGCCTGGCCAACTGGAATTGACAGCAAAACATTGCCATTATGCAGTAAAACAGCTTTAAGACTCGTCTTCGATGAATCAATGAACAGTCTCCGCTCATCTGGATCGTGAACGATGTTGAGGGCTGCCATCACACCATCGATGTTGTTGCAGGCTAAAAGATCACCTTCCATGAAGAAGAATGGGACAAGATCCTTTTGACGGTCACAGAACGTGGAAACCCTAACATCACCTGCCGGGAGATTCCACTGCTGTAGTCTGGAGCCCAACAGCTCTGCCTTACTCTTGGGTAGTTCCAAATCCCTGACAAGGTCATTCAGTTCACCTTGTGTTATGAGGTGTGGTTCAGAGGAGGAGGATGGGAGAAAATGTGGGTCCTGTGACATTGATGGTTCAGGACCAGAAGTTTCATCCTCTTCCTCGACTGACTCAAGTGAGAATGATTCTGGTGCATCAGGAACCGGCAGTCCTTCTCCGTGGTGTACTGGGCGTATAGCTGATGGAATGTTTGGATAATGCACAGTCCACTTTTTTCTTCTTTGACACACCTTTCCCAACTGGAGGCACCATGCAGAAGTAACAATTGCTGGTATGATCTGTTGGCTCTCTCCAAATCATTGGCACTGCAAAAGGCATAGATTTCCTTTTTCTGTTCAACCACTGGCGAAGATTTGTTGCACAAGTGTTGCAGCATATGTGTGGGGCCCACCTCTTGTCCTGATCGCCAATTTTGCAGCCAAAATAAAGGTGATAGGCTTTCTTAACCATAGTGGTTATACTGCGCTTTTGTGATGCAAAAGTCACTTCACCACAAACATAGCAGAAGTTATCTGCACTGTTCACACAAGTACGAGGCATCTCTACTCACTTTGGCTAAACAGAAATGTGTCCCTTTGCAAAATCAAACACTGACAAATAAGAGAGCACGACACTGTATGATTTCTAGAGCTGATATAGGGCAATTTGTTCAGCAGAGTGATGTAAGCTTCGTTATGATTGCATCATCCATGACTTCTAGGAATAACATGATGCAATTCATATCATGTATGACGCAATACCAGCTTCAGATTGCATCATTCATTATTTTGCCTAAAAAGCAAGTACTGTCCAAACCCAGTCATAGATTTATTCATAGATCCAGTCAAAGATGTATTTTAGTCATTTCTGGTATAAATTGAGATCCCTTCCCTTTATAACTCACTTATCCTCCGCCATTCCCAAGTCAAGGGTCGTATACACTGACCCAACAGCATATCTTGAAAACTAGAGCCAATCAACAATTTTAAGCATCATTTTCGTTCTCAGGGACCCAGAATTAGTAAAGTTTGACTACATTTATTTCAGAAGCATTTTGGCTGTAGAGCAGTGTTATCGAAAGTACAAGGTGGAGAGGCTGTGGGTTACAAATAGACAACCAGACTCTCCATTGTGTTGCTCAAGTTTTACATCACTGTAACTCCAATGATTTCAATGGCATTGCACCAGTGTAAAACTGGCATCCAACAAGCCCAGCGAGTTTCGAGTCTCAGATATGAAGGACTAGCATTGCAGTATAAGGTACTTGGCAGCCTTGCCATCCAACTATCAAACACCAGGACTGTTCTTGGAGGCAGAGATACGATCTCAAAACTATGCTAGTGGCACGTGCAACACAATTCTGAGAAACCTTTCATCCTTAGCTAGCCCAAAAGGTCTGGAAGACATTTTCTTGAATTATTACGTTAAAAAGAAAAGGGTATTTTTTCCAAGCTGAAAGAGTCATAGATCCAAGAAAACTCACTATTGGTCTCAGTTCACCAGTCTAAAATATTGTGCAAGCTAAATTAAAGTCAGTAGAAATGGAAGTTAAAAACATACATTTTAGAGGCCCCAAAAATCTGGCAAGGCTCTCACTCGTTATAAATTTCATTTTGACTCTAATAGGAGCTTCTGTCTGCATACGGACTGTATTGGCACCCTAAGGAGAACAGTCGTCAGCATTCCGGTACTTACCTCATGCCCTTACCTAGTCTTCTCTCTAGGTTTCCTCTCACTGGTGGGTATCATATGGCCCCAAAGTCACTCTGACACAAACAGTCTCATTGACCATAGAGTTGCATCACATTTCCAAGCATTCATTTGTTTTAAATACGCTGTTGCCTCTGACACTTCCAAGAGCTAGAATCGCCCTGCTGTTCACTGGCATGCTTGTCAGTATGTGGGGGAAAGAGGGCAATATTTTTTTTTCTAAGTCTGTTTTATTGGGTGCATTCAGATTCACAGTGAAGCGTGAGCTACCAGGCAAAGAGCAATGCATTTGAGAGCCAAGTCTCATGACCTTGGCAGGCCATGTCCACTAGAGATCCCCAGCAGAGGAGGCAGTTCACTGCAATTTAAGAATCTAAAATTGCCCAGAATTGGATCAGTTAGGGAGGTCAGGTTTATTAGAGGAATTGGCTTTGGGCGACACTTCCAAAAGCACTCAGCCTTGGCCTCACTCTTCTCCCATTGACTGGGAGCAGACACAGCCTAACAATTTTTAAAATCTCACCCTTTATTTCCAAAGTGCAAAGTATCTGAAAATAGCATTTTTATACATTAAATTTTTCTAATACAGCATTAAAAGACTCAGTGTTAAAGTTGCTAAGTTAAAGACCCAGAAGTTAGGAAAATTTCACCCAAAAGTCAATGGCAAAACAGCTAGTGACTTCAGTGGGGCCAGAATTTCAACTCTTTTAAAGCCCTACCCTGCTGTGGCATCTTTCCCTGTGGTGGGGAAAGGCTCCAGTAGTGGGGAGCTAATGGAGCCTTGCCCTGCTGCGTCCCCCCGAGCCTTTCCCCATTCTGGAGCCTTTCCTTGTAGTGAGGAAAGACTCTGGCAACAGGAAGGGATTGGGATGTTACATTGCTAATAATTGCAGGATAGATGGAGAGGCATTGCTTGGGCAGAGAGAGCTGTGGAGGGTACATGCCTTATGGGTTCAGGCTCATCTTTACTTCCCTGAACAGTACCTCACTGTCTATACTGCTATTTATACTCTTGCCAGGTGAGCAGGCAGTATGTACTCTGCCCACTGCCAAAAAAAAAGAACATGCAGCGTAGACATACCTTTAATGCACCAAAAACTGAACACAGACAAATGCTTGACACTATAAGGCCCTGTCTACACTACCGCTTATGTTGGCAAAACTTATGTCGTTCAGAGGTGTGAAAAAATTTCCTGCCAACATAGCTACCACCACTCATTGCGGTGGTTTTATTATGTTGATGGAAGAGCTCTCCCCCGTCGGCATAGAGCGGCTACACCAGCAATGCCCAAGTGTCACCGCAAGTTTGTAACTAAGGGTGGGGCAATTTTCAGAAGCGAGAGAAAAGCTGGGAAAGAGCTGCACTTTGAGAAGAAACCTGCAGAGGAGCAGCCATATACTTGTAACCCTTCTGCCCATCTAAGTTGGCAGCAACAAGGGCCGGGTTCTGTATCTAGGGGTTCCGTTTCAATAACGGAATGCAAAACCGGCTCGAGCCCCCACCCAGTGACCTGGGACAATTACATACCACCCCCCGGGCGCCTCTAAGAGGCAATACTTCCCCTCTCGCAAGCACGGAGTCTGAGTGTAACAGAAAATGTTTAATAACATGAGGTAAATGACATCAGCATTAAATTGGAAAAACACCACAAACAGGATTCATAACACAAACCATGAGCAAAAAACCCACCCCAGCAAGTTGGGCTGTGTCCTTTCCCTTGGGTTCTTGAAACCAGCAACCCAAAGTCCCAAAAGTCCAACAACGCCCCAAAGTCTCGGTCCCTGGTCAGTGCAGCCCCAGAGTTCGGGGGGGGGGGGGGCACGCAGGGTGTTAAGGGGCACCTTACGTGATCCGAGGCCGACGGGGTTCCGCCACAGCCTTCACCACGAGCCGCTCCACTCCACCAGCTGTCCCGTGAGCTGCTCCCGCCGTCCCACGAACTGCTCTGGCAGCTGCTCCACTCTGCTCACCGACCTGTGAGCCGCTCAGCTCTGCTCCAACCGTCCCGCAAGGCTCCACTCTGCTAGCTGCTCCGCCAGCCGCTTAGCAATATAGCTTCAGGCTCCCCCACTAGTTAACACAGCCTCAGTGATTTCAGCTCTTTTGTGATTTCAGCTCTTAGCAATTTCAGCTCATAGTAGGGGAGCCCCAGTGCTAGTGCACCATTGGCCCAAAGTGAATTCAGCTCAGCAGTCTGTAACTAGACTTCTAATGGAATCAAAGTTAGCTCTGATATTCAAACAGTGGAGAGAGGAGGTAGTGCAATTGGTGTTTCAACCCCTCAGAGAGGGCACATACCATCAGGTACAAATACCTGTCCCATCCTCTCTCCATTCACTGGGTTTTGTAACCCATGCCCCTTGTCAAGCAAGTGCTACTTAGGTAATGGTGAAGGACTCACTCAGTCCTTCTGTCATACAACAGTTTCACTGCCCTTGATTCACAGAATCAGGGTAACAAAACTTTATTCTTCCTGCCCCAATAACAGAGAAGACTGGGGATCCCACACCAGCCAAAGTAACCACTTTGAGTTGCTGTTATTTCATGCCAGGCGAGTGGGTGTGCCTATGCAAACAAGATCAGCCCCTGGAGTTCTTTTCCACACTCGACATAATTCACCACCAGATGTCAGGGTAGAGCTCATCCTGACTCTGCTTACATCCTTAAAGGCTAAAGGAGTAACAATAGTGACCACCACGAACTCTGTGAGCTGGCTGAATCTCAACCCAGATGAGACTGAGGTGATGGTGGTGAGCTGGAGGAGATGGCGAAGGCAATATCAGCCCCTTTAATAGAGACAGTAGATCTGCTATCAGTTAGTAGGCTTTTCAGCTTATGGGTATTTTAGACTATATTGAATAGTTTAACTTTTATATAAAATTCCCTTCCCCCTCTTATCCTCAGCGGCCCTTCCCTGCAGCTCCCAGGTGTTAGCTGTTTGCTGCTGCCTCTCCACCTGGAGCTGGGAGCTGCAGGGAGGGGCCACTGCTTTATCTCTCTAGGGAGAGCCAGCAGCAAAAGCAGCAGCTCTACCTGCAGCTCCCAACTGCTTGCTGCCACCTCTCCCCATGGTCACAGCTCCCAACTTGCTGGCTCCAGCAGCTGCCAGGCAGGGAGGCAGCACAGTGGCACCATGTGACTGAATGGGGTCAGCAAACCCTGGCAAAAATCTGGGGGTGGGCCATCCGACGCCACATGCCCCCCCACACATCGCCTCTGGCTTCTGCCCAGCCGGGGTAGGGGGGAATCTTGGGGCTTTTGCCCCACAGGGCATGCCTGGCAGGGCTCAGGGTTTCAGCAAGAGCAGGACTTCAGCCCCGAGCCCTGGCAAGCAGCTCCCACAAGGCTGAAGCCCTGAACCCTGGCAAATGGTGGGTGAGGTAATATCTTTTACTGGGCCAACTTATGTTACTTTCGAGCTTACACAGAAGAGCTTGGTGTAAGCTCGAAAGTTTGTCTCTTTCACCAACAGGAACAGAGCCAATAAAAATTACTTCACCCACCTTGTCTCTGTCTATATAGAAACACAGACTGAACATTTTACCACTGAAAATGCAGTATATTCAATGCCTTTTACTAAACCAAACGTCTCTGCAATTGATCTGCAATGGTTTCACCAGTAGATAGCTAAAGTTACTTCATTCAGAACTGAAATCTGAACACCACAAGGCCACTGGATAACTCCAAACACGCATCTCATGCCATTAATTCCCATGAGTTTCAACTACAGCCACAAATCAGAGGCATGGCTTTCTTATCCCGTCCAGGATCAGACCCTGTCTGCCAACCACGATCAACAGTCACCATAAGACATATTTTCTTACATTCATATATCATATCACAAGGGCGGTCACCATCTATTCAGGTGACAATGTTTTTATTTTAATTCTATATTTTATACACTACCATAGATGAGTTTCCTATTTGCTACAATGGTCTCTGCCATGTTCCTTCTCAGAATTGAAGGGGAAAAAGTAGCTCTATCACTAGTGGTATATACATATTTATAGAGGACCCCAGTTACTGTAGTTTAAGACACGCTTTTATATTAATTTGGTTGCTTACGCAAAGTAGTTATCTGTTTAGAAATGTGAGAATAAATAATTAAAACCAACCCCTATATAAAGCAGTTAAAGAGCTCTCCGTCTCTGAGGCGTATTCTCCCCTCTCTGAGCAGAGTTGCAAAGTACCAGCTAAGAATATCTTGAGAATATGATCAGCCTCTTGTTGATTTCTTGTCTCAACAATCTGGACTCCAGTCTTGAGGGAGGTAATTGCCCTATGGTAGAAGAGAGACGCTGTCAATCTCTTCCATGAGAGGCATGATTCCTAAAGGCTTAGAGTTGGTAATATTGTATCTATCATTCTAAAAGTACACCTTCACTACATCTAATGAGCCGCTTCTTAAAGGGCTCCAGTTGGTTTTGTGTTTATAAAAAACACAATAAATCCGACATTCCAATTAAAATTCAGTTATATCAATATGATGTATCATCACAGGCGATAGCCACCCCATATGATTTTTTTTGACTGCCATCTCTACTTTTGCATGAGCTCAAGTACTAGATAAAAAGCAGGAATAGTCTCTCCATGTTTATACTGACAAGGTAAAATAGTTGTAAATGCATTTCTATTTTACATTAGGAAGCGTTTTGACGGGATTATGTAAAACAATCAAGTTTTCATGAGATCATCTTCCCTGTGGATTACAGCAGTATGCTCTATCTAATCTATATATCTTTTCCAAGCATTAATATTTATATGTCCATCAGTCTCCACAGAACCAGGAGACAGTCATACAGATGCAAATGCTTCACATATTTTAAAAAATGTGTTGCAGTGAAAGATTAGTCCAATGATGTACAGTCACCAAAGTTTGACACTGTAATGTATGCATCAGTGGCTATGAATTAGATGCACAGTATTTTGGTTTGAGTAAAACCTTGAAAAGGCCTTAGGAATGATTTATTCTGCTCATCAGCCTTTGCAAGCTTTCTGCATTGGAGGCGTGCCAGAGCAATTTACAAGAAAATAGGACAGACTATCTGTGGCTAGTAAATACTAATTTATAATGGCTAATTACATCCTGACCTACAATACTTTTACAGTTGCAGGTGTATTTATTGTGATAATAAATGACACTACAACACTGATAGACTCCTTACCACAATTGTGTGTATTGCTGAGTTCCTTCATATTACGGGCTATGTATTTGTTTCCTTTGGCCACTGGTAGTTCTTGAGCCTTCTTCAGCTGACTCACTGAGTTTTCAGCCTGTTTGCTCAAGTCTAAGGAGCCCTTGTTTATCACCCCATTACAACCCAGAGGGCAAGGCTGTTTATGCACTCTTGTGGATTTCTCTCTTTGGAACAGAGGATGCTAGCGGTCACAAAGCTTTCTCCTCTGCCAATGCACCCAACCACCTCCATCTTATTGCTCACGGAATAGAAGGATAAGAACGAAGATTTTGTTTTTTAAATGGCTACCTAAAGTTGAGAATTCTAGACAGGGGTAAGTTGCACTGGTGCAAGGTTTCACACCAGTGTAGCATGTCCACTCTAGGGGTCTCCACCACTGTTGCTACATCGGTGTAGCTATACTGGTGCCAGAAAGCCTCAGTGTCAAGAAGCCCCAAGTAAATATGGAGACTACGGGGGTACACATGTAAACATTGGTGAACTTACACTTTCCATCCTTCTCAATTTAGAGTCACCTCTGAATATGACCCATTAGTATTAGTCCATCAGTTTAAGAATCTTCCAGTAACCTGGGATGCTATAGTGATCTACATAAGAAGGGAATTAGACATCATCATCCATGGTATTTTGGGCTCAATACTAGTTTCAGACATGCAGGAGTGTATTATTGCATAGCTGAAAAAATAAGCTATTATATGTCCATGAGTAGAATTCAGATTTTGGACATAACACTGAAGTAGAAACCACTGTGGTCTTCAAATTGTTGAGGACTAGTCTCTATGGTGGAATCTGGAGGAGGGTGGTATTTGCCGCAAAGCAGCAAATCTATTTGGGGGAATGTCAAATACAACGCCAGCCCTTTGAAGGTTTGTAACTTGTGAAAAATAGTTTGCTGTCAGTATTCCAAATGAGAACACGATATACATAGAGATTAAAAACAGAGTTACATTCAGTCCCCAATGCTTCACAACAACAGTGTCACCTGGAATTGAAGTCATCCCAGTGGAATATGTCAATATTTATTGCAGTCCTTCAAGAACCAGGAGAATTGTGCTCTCCAGTTTCTGCCACCACCATCATGTTGTAAACGGCTTGTAATCCTAGTTACCAGTTGTTTAAGAACTTGTGGGAATAGTGGAAAAGCTTGATGAAACACAAACTGACATGCTGGAACTACGGGTGCAGCAGTACCCCCTGGCTTGAAGTGATTTCCACTATATGCAGGTTTTACAGTTTGGTTCAGTGGCACTCAGTACCCCCGCCATACAAATTGTTCCAGCATCCCTGACTGCCACCATTTTCTCTCTAATCCATTGCTGATCTATGCATTGCAATTCTCCATATCAACATCTCACTAACATTGGTGTGTGTGTGTGGGGGGGGGGTCCTGCTATTACAGAATATTTCTCTCATTGAGAAACTGCCATTAGGAATTTTGGCACTGCCTTCAAAGGTGAGGGCGGGACAAATTAGTGTTCTAATTGCCTTAAAGAAACAATACCCTCCCTTTAGTATCCACAGATTCTACCACTTTCATGGTGCTTGGCAATGTTATACATCTCTGAAAAGACTTCTGCTATTCACCATTTACTTCATCAGTACTAAGAACAGCTGGAAAAACGGCTTGGGAATTGAATCGGAATTTGGTATCTTTAATCTGTTCCTGTACAGAAAACACAAACCCCTATTTATGATCCGGCTTTTGGAAAGATAATGGAACAATTCCCCTAGCTCTAAATAAAATATAAGCCTCCGCTATGACTCATGATGTGTTTTTTTGTAAACAGCCCATTGTCACTCTGCTACCTCTTCAATCAGCAGTGTGATCACAGCCAGAAATCAAAACATACATTTGTTGAAATTTCAAGACCACTCCTCCAAGCCCTTCATCTTTGGCACCTTATTTATTACTGGACCCCTTGTCTTCTGTCCTGTGTCTTCCAAATGGCTAGGGGTTGTAAAGGAAAAATCTTATCCAGAAAGGCAAAGTGGAACAACACATTCAATCTCTCCTGTATAAAGCTTCTGGGCATCTGTTATCACAGTACTGATGTAGGATTATACACTGAAAGCTCTATATTGTGTGCATTCATGAGAAAATGTATTCTGAAGTGTCTGTTTCCACTCTCCATAAAAAAAATATTAAAATGGAAGCCACCTCTGGTTCTAATTCTAGATTATAGCAGTCACTTATAACTTCCCAAAAAAAAAAATCTCAAACAAACAATGATGCCTTTTGGTTTAGCTGTAGTGACTATTAGAGCTTGTCAAAACTTGTTCCATGGGAAGGTCTGACATTTGACTTTCATCTCAAGGTCAGGATGTAAAGGCAAAATTTTTACGTTTCCCACAAAACAAAATTTCCCAAAAAATTGTTTCAGAAATGTCAAAGGGCTTGCTTTGGACAATGTCCTTTCCACTTTATCATTTTGACTTTATTATGATACTTAGTCAAAATGAAGTGCTTCCACCTTATTGAAACAAACAAAGCACTACAATCATTTGTCCAAAAAATTGATACATTGACACAAATGTTTTGATTTACTCAAATCAGCAGTTTCCAATGAAAAACGGTTTCACAAGAAAAAAATTTGACCAGCTCCAGTGACTATAGTGAGATTAAAATGACAACAAGGAAACAAAGTAAAAATTAATCCAGTTAGCACAGTGAGAATCCTTCAACACTTCATCCTTAGGTTCATACACCAATTTCAGCTCCAGCTACAACTGACTCCCTATTGACAAGTCTATTGAACTCTACTAGCCTAGTAAATTTCAGGCCTTACAGTGCAGTAATCTCACAGAACTCCAATGGCCCTTAAAACTCCAAGAACTACAGTCTACATCATAAAATTGCCCCATAATTTGATAAATTAAGGGTTGAAACAGAAGAGGTCTTTCAGGTCAGGACTGAAATGCATAGAGTTATATAATGAATCCTGCTCACAATCTGTCTGCATTATGCCTGGCTCTAGCCAAAGCCAACACTATTAATAACTCACTTTCATAAACATTTGCACAACATCATACAAAACTAACCACCATGAAAAGTGGCCACGTGAACAGTATCTTTCTAATCCCTGTTAGTATCAGGTTGTCATTTGGGTGAACAATATCTAATATGAAACGAAGATGCAATCACCCACAAGTTAAACTATGGAACCCTGCAACGACACAGGAGCAAGATGGATTCGGATTTCAGTTACACCAGTAAAACGGAAAACAGAATCTAGCCCAGTATGCTTTACTCGAGCTAAATGGATTCTTCTAGCTAAAAACAAAATACTTCCTAAAAGCTGCTGGGTCCGTATCGGTCTTGCCAGCTGGCCTGGCGTTAGTGAATGTACACCAAAGTGCCACAGCTCTGAAAATATATAGTCTCCTTCACATAAGGCTGGCCAGCAGCAGCAAGAGACTACATCATCAATAGAAGAAAACGCCACATGTTTATTCTTTTAAAGGAATTAGTGTCTTCTAAATATTTTAGAACAGTTGTGCAGCTTATAATGACAAGGAAATTCCATCGCCCTCGGCATTTAATACGAATAGCTACTGTTTACAGAGTACTTCTCAAACACTGAGGGGGGAGTTTTCAATAGCACCAAGGGCAGTCGGGCATTCAACTCCCATTTGTGCCTTCACAACTTCCCCTTTAGTTTACTTCTCGGAGAACCACTGGTGATATTAATCCCCACTTTACTGCTGGGAAAACTGAGGCAGAATGCTTTTCTAAGTTAGATACTATAAAATTAGGCACCTAAATCCACATCTGGGTACCCTCACAAACGTCCTGATTTTCAAAGGTGCCCATGTGAGAAATTGGGCCCAAAGTATTTCTCCTTGATTTATAAGAAGAAATGCTTTTTCCATATATTTTGTGACTCCTTTTTCCCATCTCTTGGGAATTACTCTTAAGTTCCTATTGACATTTAGCAAGCAATATTCTAGTGGTTCATAAAACAAACCGTTATGTTTCATTCTGAATCAATCACCAAGTTTTCAGAAAAATGTGACCATCTTCTGCAGAACCCATTTCTGGTACCATTACTCATGCTGAGTAGCACCTTGCTCCACAAGTAGCCCCCCCCCCCCCCCCAAGGCCTAATGCAAGGGCTTGTCTACATGCTACAGTAGTGTACACCAGCATGATGTGTACGAATTGTGGGCGTGCACTGAAAGTTCTCTAGTGTGCGTCGGCACAGTTTCATTTTAAAAGTACTAAACCACTGTGCACTAGAAAACTTGTAGTGAGCACGAGTAAGGTCCCTATGGTGTGGTTAGTGTGCACCAGCTGCCCATGTAGACAAACCCTGAGTTAGGGTGGCAGAGTAAGGGCCATAAAGCATGAATGTAATTTGTTCTCCAGGCAGTGACAGTTACATGGACGTTCTTATGTTGCCAAATGATAATTTTGAGGTATAATCCGTCTCAGGCTAGTAAATCTAGATAGCTAGCTCCCAGTTCCTCATCTTTGGTTTGTCTTCCCCCTGGAGAGGGTAGATGCAACAAAATGAACTGCAGTCTTAACCCAGAAAGGCTCCCAGCTGAAACGAAGCACAACAGATTTACAAATATGCAGACTGCTCCATTTAATGCTTGCAATAAATATTTGCATGACCTGACACTGGAGGGCACACTGTACAATAACTCACAGAACTCCTCTGGACAAATTCTTACTGCATGGGATTTCAAATTAAGACCTGGTAAATTTAATGCCAACATCCTAATTTTTGGTCCCATTTCCCCCACATACGCATTGGGCTGCAGCCCAATCATTAAAGCTTTCCCTAGGCCATATATAAATGATGGCAATAGCCTATGGTTCACTATCCAGTACAAGGAAGTGTCTATTTAAGAATTATATTTGTGTGTAAAGAAGTGATTCAATTTAGTAGTTCTTTAAATTTGTAAGGAGACTAGAGAATCACATCAGAAGAGAAACTGAAGAAAAAAGATACATGGGAAGATTGTGACTATTCACCAGACTGAGTTGCTCTACAGTGTACCCTTCTCAAAGCTCTCTCTTTCCGGTGGTGTTGTGACAGATGTTAAACTTACTGCTTAATAGTTTTCTAGTTTGATTTTTGATCCCTCTTTAACTAATGGAGGAAAATGACAAAAACAACTCCATTGTTTAGAAAAGGGTCAAGAGACAAACCAGAAAACTACAGTGCAGTACGTTTAACATCTGTTGTGACATCAGTCACTTAAGAGCTGTGATGAGTAACACCTAGGAAAGTACAGTTTGATCAAGAACAAGCAGCACCTGATACATTCATGGAGACGATGCTTAGCCCACTGGTGTTATTGAAGATATACAAAGATAATAGCTTGTTTAGATTTTCAACCAGCATGGAACACATTTCACATCAAAGATTATAACTATGGTGAAGGAACAGAATAGGAAATCAAACCTAAACAAAACTCAACAACATGCAACAGCAAGGCGTTACTTGTATCCTGTACTCACCTGATGACTCCACTACCCCCGAACATGCCCTTCGGTAATGGGAGAGGATGGAGAATATTATACCAACTTATGGTTGAGGAGTGAAAATAATGGCTCAAACAAACACTCTGCCTACTACTTATTGTATCTATAGCACTGGACATGGACAATGCTCTCTCATAACTATGAAATATTCAAAATAAGTCTGGGACCCCTTATAGTTAGAAATAGTTGCTAACAGCCCACGTGCCACGTATGTATACTGCTCGGAGGACATCTTCACAACCAGCCATGTGTCATATGCTTGGATTGAGGGTAATTGAGACCCAGGGATCAGATCAATGGAGACTCAGACTCCAGAACATCTTTGGAATGAAGGAAGAAATTGTACTGAGGAAGCCAGAAGAGATCTAAGGCCTAACACAAAACCCACTGAAGTAAATGGGTGTCTTTCCATTGGATCAGACCTTTATTGATTTAGGATAATAATCAGCTTTAGAAACTCACCATCCTAATCAACTATGGCCACACAAGGAATCCACTCAGAATTTTACCAGTCTTACTCCAAGACCCTTTTAGCATCTAGATCAGAGGTCGGCAACCCTTCAGAAGCGGTGTGCCGAGCCTTCATTTATTCACTGTAATTTAAGATTTTGTGGGCCAGTAATACATTTTAACGTTTTTAGAACGGCTCTTTCTATAAGTCTTTATATATAACTAAACTATTGTATGTAAACAAGGTTTTTAAAATGTTTAAGAAGCTTCATTTAAAATTAAATTAAAATGCAGAGCCCCCCAGACCAGCGGCCAGGACCCGGGCAGTGTGAGTGCCACTGAAAATCAGCTTGCGTGCTGCCTTCGGCACACATGCCATAGGTTGCCTACCCCGGATCTAGATATAGTACCATCAGCCTCATGTACTCTCTGCAGTTTATTGGTATTTAAAGATGGGCCAAATCAAACCTGTGAAATCCTGGCTCCACTGAAGTCAGTGGGAGTTTTTCCATTGATTGAAATGGAGCCAGG